>NW_027526203.1:128015759-128431101 GCF_048455015.1 Haemaphysalis longicornis | reverse complement strand
TGACCAATGCTAGTATCAGGGAACACCACAAGATTTGCCTCAAATAAAAATTTTCTGCTACTAATTACGGCAAAATGACTTTCTGCTACTAATTACGGCAAAACTAATTACGGCAAAATGACTTCAACTTTCACAGCCATATCAATTTGGAATAGTCTACCAGCTGCTGTTAAATCCACTGAATGCGTGTCTTCATTTAAATCATCCTTGAAAAACCATCTGTTGTCTTATTAATTGTGTTTCTATCGCTTATTCTTTTTCTTGTTAGTCTTTCCCATTGTATAATTGATATGACGGCCTTGTACACCTACCTCGTACTTTTTGCGCTTCTATGGTTTCCTCAAAATGTTGTAGTTCTTTTTATGTTGTAATTGCCATACATTTCCAATTGAAATTTTTTCTACTATTTATTGTTGTTTTGGATCATAATTGCTTGTCGCTGTTTATTGTTTGCTGCCTGAAATTTACTGAGTGATTACCCCTGTTGTTAACTTACCGAGGGTCCCGGTACAGTCTTCGACTTTAGGACCCTTGTCTGTAAAATTTTGTACTGTTGTATCACTTACCTACTGCATTTTAATAAACTTCTTCTTCTTCTTCCTTTCGTCTTTGTCTACGTGAAAGACATTTTGGTGGCCAGCACAACTCCTAGCGAGCACGAACAGCACCTCCGCCGGCTCTTTCAGCGCCTGGATGAGGACGGTCTGGTGTTGAAACCTCGAAAGTGCGTGTTTGGTGTCGGGGCTCTCAACTTCCTCGGCCACCACATCACTGCTGAAGGCATTATACCATTGGAATCGAGGGTGGAATCCGTCGAGAAGTTTCCTGCTCCAACATCTTGCCGCAAGCTGAAAGAGTTCCTCGGGTTCTTAAACTTCCACCGGCGATTCATTCCGTCTTGTGCTCAAGTACTCCAGCCGTTGACCGACCTGCTGCGCCGAGACGACCAAAAGGCCCCAGAATTTTGGTGGTCCGACGAACACCAGAACGCTTTCCAGAAAGGTAAGGACGAACTGGCCGCTGCTACCCTTCTCATCCATCCACTGCCTGACGCTCCTACACGCCTCATAGTAGACGCCTCCTCCACATCGATCGGAGCAGTGCTGCAGCAACAGGAGGGTGCACAGTGGAAGCCACTGGGCTTCTTTTCGAAATGCCTGAAGCCTGCAGAAGTACGGTACAGTACTTTTGGAAGGGAGATGCTCGCCATCTATTGTTTCATTAAGCATTTCCACTACTTCCTCGAAGGTCGTGAGTTCTACATCTTGACAGACCACAAGCCCCTCACCTACGTATTTTGTACAACAGTTCCTCCTACTCAGAACAGGAAATTCGTCAACTCTCCTTCATCTCTGAGTTTTCTACAAACATCGGCCACGTTGCCGGGGTCGAAAACGAAACAGCCGACGCCTTGTCTCGCGTCAACGCTTCCGGCACGAAAGTCCTGGACTTCGAGGCGATGGCCGCTGCTCAGCGGGAGAAGACTGAGTTCACAAGACTGGAAGGTGGAGGATCTTCACTCGTGCTTTCGGAAGTGGCAGTTCCCTACGTCCAGGGCACGATAACCTGCGATACCTCCCAGGCAACCCCACGACCTTTCGTCCCACTGAATTTTTGCCGAGTGGTATTCAACACTTTCCACCCCATCAGCCACCCAGGTGTCCGCGCCACCCATCGGCTGATAACAGAACGCTTCTTTTGGCCCGGCGTCAACGCGAACGTGCGACGTTGGGCTCGGACACGTGAAACGTGTCAGCAAGTGAAGGTGACTCGCCACACTCGGGCTGCACTACAGGAATTTCGGTCTCCTGAGTCGTGGTTTGACCACGGTCACCTCGACCTGCTGGGACCGCTACCGCCCTGCCAAGGTTTCAGGTACCTGCTCACATGCATCCATAGATACAGCCGATGGCCCGAAGCTATACCAACTGCGACATATCAGCTGAGACCGTCGCGCAGGCCTTTATTCAGACATGGGTATCCCGCTTTGGCTCCCCCGCCCGCATAACAACTGACCGAGGACGGCAGTTCCAGAGCAACCACTTTTTCGCGCTTTCTACCCTCCTCGGCCCGAGGCTGCACCCCGCAAGCAACGGAATGGTGGAGCGCTTGCACAGGCAACTCAAAGCTGCACTTACAGCGAAACTCGATCGCCAGCAGTGGGTGGAAAACCTCCCGCTCGTTCTTCTTGTCCTACGCTCAACGGTGAAGGAACAGCTCGGCTTCAGCGCAGCGGAAATGGTGTACGGCTCAACAGTGAACCTCCCGGGAGAATTCTTCTCCGACCAGACACTTTTCGCCCCAGAAGCCTCCGACCACATCGAGAAGCTGCGCGCATGGCTTGCGCAACTCAGGCCAACAGCACCTCGCATCGCCCGCAACAGAAAGGTTTTCACTTTTCCCAACATGGACTCAGCTACACATGTGTTCGTGCGACACGGCGCAACGAAGCCGCCCCTCACTGCACCGTACGACCGCCGTTTCAAAGTTTCGGGACGTAATAACAAGACCATCACAATAGACGTGCGGGGCAAACAAGAAATCGTCGCCGTCGACCGCGCCAAGCCTGCTCATATTGAGGTTTCTGTTCATGCAGCCTGTCACGTACGTTTTCAGTGATAACCAGTTGACTCTGACCTTTCAACATTCAGCCGGTAACTGCTGCCTTTCTTTAAAAGCTCCGCAATCTAGGGGGGGGGGGGGGGGGGGGAGCCTCTGTAGCGGAATCCGCTCAGCACCCCAGCGCAAGCGCCTCCCGCGAGGCGGGGCTTTTCCTTTCTCTCCGGTCTGCCGCCGGCTTGAAGACAGTGCGCCTTTGTGGAAGACGCGTATTGGCGATGTCGCCGATGGCTTATTACTGGGGTCATTCCCCCGCTCTCTTCAACAGTCGCCGTCGGGGAAGGCATAACTTGTTGTCCGGACGACTCCTGGCATTAGTCCTGGCGACGTTGCCGTCGGCTCGCCTGGGGGGCCTTTCTCCTCTCTCTTTTGGAGGACGCGGGGGTTCCCCTTCTTTCCCTCGTCGGGTGTCACTCTCCACGTACGCATATTCGGAAAATAAACAGTCTTGTCTTTAAACTGCAAACCAGCTCCACGTCTGCTTTCTCGCCTCCTTCAGCGGCCGACATACCGGGCTGCTACAGACGCAAGGCGAGGCACGACCACAGCAAGGGGTGGAGGTGGGTGATCGCGTCGCTGCGTTGGCAAACTGGGCAACCGGGTTTGCAAAGGAATCTCGGAAGGGAGGCCATTGGCAGGTCACGGCGGAAGTTAAGGCCACCCCACCCGAATCCTCCTAAGCGCAACTTCCTCGGCCCGGGTAAGACTGGGGGGGGGGGGGGGGGGGGGGGGGGGAGGGTGGCAGCACACGGTGGAAGGAGAGCACGTGTGCGGCGCCGGGGGTGTTCTTTTCTCGTCAGTAGGAGAGTGGCATCATCCAGCTCGAACGGGAAAGTTGGAGATGGAACAGAGGCTGCTAGCCGGGCATTCTACGTCTGTCTTGCACTGGTCTGTGCGTAGGTCGCGTGGAACCCATAAAATAAGAATCTTGTGAGCGATTCCTGCCGCAAGTTGGTGAATACTCTGGGCCAGCAGAGTGCTCCGACTAACTAATCGTAGTACCCAGACTGCTTGAAGGGCATCGGTGCGAACTACGATTCGTGCCCCGGGCTGCAAAGTTAATCCGGTTACAGCAAGCAGAGCCTCTCTAATGGCTACAAGTTCCGTACAGAACGTTGATGGAAGTTCCGGTACGTTACATCTGGACGTCTTGCTGAGGGCTGGATGGCTAGTGCAATGGGTGGCAGTGGCAATCACAGTATCTTGAATACTGGCGTCGGTATATAATTTGGTGGAGTCGAGTGGAAGGTGGTTATCCATGCCGGCGATGCCTTGTTGAATTACCGACGCCGAAACGTTCGAATATGGGCGACGAAGGTCAGTTGCCTTGTTGCCAGTCAATTGCACGAACTGCCATGGGGGAAGTACTCGCTGCGGTAGGGCTGGTAGCGTATGAGCGATTCTATAAGTTATTAATGCTCGCGCAGCAGCACACAGTGCAGCCTTCAATTTCCTAGCTTTGCGATGTTGATGAACAAGTTCATTCAACGTGTTCAGTTGGGCTTGTTCCTGGAGAGCAACTATAATGGTGATGCGTGGGAGCGCAGTAATTGCTCTCATAGCCTCTTTGTTAATTGCTTCCAGTCGATCCCACTGTGTTACCTCCAAATGCTGGAACTGAGCCGAGTACACTAAGCGCGGTTGTAAAACTGCTCTCATTTTTTGTCGCGCCACGTGTGAGCTGGCTCCACCAGCTCTGGGGGCAATAGGCGTACTAGTCATAGCGTTTGAACAGCTTGGTGTTTAGCCTGAGCAAGACAAGCTGTCGACGTTCCTGACTACTGTATCATCAAGCCCAGGACTTTGATTGTTCGGCTCTCTTGTAGTGGTTGCCCAGCCAGTTGAAGGCGGATGGGACAACCAGCAAGCTTTCGGCGGCCGCAGCGGTTGGCAACGAATGTGTATGTTGTTTTACTCGTTCAAAGCTGAGGCAAAGGCTGCGGTGACATCTAGGGCTGATTGCAGGGAGCTTGCTTGAGTTTCCAGGTCATGGTGAGTGGTCCACACGGTGATGTCATCGGCGTAAATGAGAAATTTAACATCCAGTACATCATGAAGGCGCATGCCAGTGTAATCAAGGCCATCATAAACAAGGTTGGAGCCAACACCGATCCTTGGGGCACACCACGTAGAGTAACAAAGGACCCAACAGCTTCTCCGTGAAGGCGTTTGGCAAATGTCCTGTCTTGAAGAAATGACTGGACAGACTGCCATACCCGCATGGGAAGGTGGAGCATACCAATTGAGTCCAGGATAGCAGTGTGACTGATGTTGTCGTACGCTTTTTGGATGTCTATAGCTAGGATGGTCCGAACACCATGACGGCGGGTTGACGACAATGTTGATGCCGCTAAAACGCTAAGCCCGTCCTTCGTGCCAAGTGATATAGCCGATTTGTGCGGGGGTGGTAATACCTATGCTGTTCAAGCCTACCACGACAAGCGAGTGGCTAGCATTTTCTCTACAAGCTTGCAAACTGTCGTCCTGATATTGGCCTACGTTTTACTAGTACCATTGCTTGATTGCCAGGTTTTGGAATAGGAACGACATGTGCTGCTTTCCAGCTTCGAGGGATAGCTCTACTAAGCCATACCTCGTTGATTTAATCGAGGAACTGAGCTAGCACGTCATTGCCTAAATTCGTGAAGGCTTCATAAGGAATAGCGTCTGGACCATGGCGAAGTTTTCCGCTTAGCACCTATTGCCGCAAGCAATTCTTCCATCGTAAAAGCCGTGCCAATGCCTTCGATTTCAGAAAGCAATGGAGACTTGTCACCATGTGCAGGGAGGAACCTTGGGCAAGGAAGGAGATTTCGGACACGTGTCGCATCATAGAATAGAGAAAACGCTCTGGCCGCTTCCTTGGCGAAATCTTCGCGACATAGCCTAGCGGCAAAGCAAGCAAGGGCAGCCGGATCCGGAAGTCGCCTTCCACATTCCATCGCCCGGAATTTTCGCCACAGAGAGGCATTCGAGGTCTCCGAGAAAAACCCCTCACACCAAGCGTACCATTGATGGCGCGATAGGTCATTTTCATATTGGCGTGCCTTTGCTGTTAAGAACTGCAAGCGCGCGCGGGTGTGTGGGGGAAACAGGGTCACGAGAGGCTGTAAGATCTACTTGCCTGCGAGTAGCCCACAGATTAAGGAGGCTGATATCCAGCGCAGGCTGATTCACGCCCACCCTTGTGGTAGTATTGGCATCATTCAGCGCGCTTCGTATCCTGTCGGCAAGGTCTGTTGCCGCCAACACAGACGGGGCACCCAGCCTAGACAGGAAACTGCCCCAACTCACGACACAGCACTTCCGACGAAGCCACCAGGCCCGCGACGGGTGTATTCCCATGATGATAGGGTAGGGATCACTCCCCCAGCAGTCGGCCTCCAGGTGGCATAAAGGAGTGTCTGGCGCCAACCACCAGGTGAGGTCCGGGGCATAAGACGCCCCACAAGAATATGCACCGCACGTGTCACTGCGCAAGGCTGTTTGAGCAGCACAAAGGACGCATCCTCAAACTCATCCTGCACTCACCTGCCACGGGGACTTAATTCGGGGTAACCCCACTCCGAATGAGGCGCATTAAAGTCCCCACTCCCAAAATTGGGCACCATGAAAATTCCTGACGAATAGCCAATAGCCAGCCAAAATTAATGCGTGAGGTTGAGCACCTACTGGTCTCACGCAGCAAGAAACGACCACCACTGTTGCCCTTGTAAATTGAGCTGTAACTGCCACGACCTCCTCATACGAGTTGCACCACCGTTAAGAGTTGAATTTGCGGGCAACACGCCGCCATATACACGGCCGCCTTTCCTGGAGGCGACGCAGCGTGCACACGATGACCAATCATAGATTGGGAAACATGACCACTGGTGGTGGTGAAAACATTTTATTGAGCTGGAACGGAGTTAGTTGAGCCGTTCCTCTCTTGCGGGGGGCGTCCTCAGTCCAGGAGGCCCTGGGCACGTACGGCGAGTTGCGCCCGGGATTGAAACTCGAAATAGCAGGCGGAGCTTTTCTTTCTTGGAGAAACAGAGCTCAGACGTGCAGCTTGTTGTTGAGAATACGAGTCTTTAACTCACAAATCTTCGATGACAGGCCCCTGCAGTTCCTTCGCCACTCCGCGGGGACGGTAGACATGACCCACCCTTTGTACGTTGAACCGGATCAGCTGACGGGACAGAGTATTCGGGTGAAACATGGTAGCAGCGCGGAACGTGCGCCTGCCGATTGCTACAGTCGGCATCGGAGGTTCATTTGGTGAACTGGTGACCCAGGTGGCGGTACCTTCACAACTTCTTCCTGAGTACACAAAACTATTCTCTAGCAGCTCCGATCAGCTGTTGCACGAGAACGACAGCATTTTCGAAACACTGCCAAGGAAGCAATCAACTGAGCTTGCTGCGAAAGGCACGAGTAAGGATAGAGTCTCCACCTGTGAGAGGAACTGGGAGAGAGATAGTGAAGATGGCGCATTAATGGGGGATCACGACAGGAGGCAGCACGAGCCCCATTGAAACGAAGGGTGTTGCTCCATACGCGAGATCAGACTGGTCAGACTCAAGCGACGTTCTGGGAGAGCCGGCAGTCGAGACCACAAATGATTTTCACGGTGCAGCTAAAAGGGACCACGATGCCGCGACTGAACGAGTCATTTTATACGGAGTGCTAAAACTCTCGATTAAAGAAATGGACGACCTGAAACACATCGAATGCGCGCCGTATTCTTGAAGGCATCCGTGGGTGAATCCGCTGGCCACGCCCACTCGATTCCTGCTGGAACGTCACTTGCAGCTGGCCGTAATGGCCGCCCTGTCATCCAGTTTCGGTTTTGAAGAGAGCAATTTTCGATCTTCATTGGAAATCCAGTGAAGCATACTTGGCCCTCACGATTTTGCTCGTAGAACCTCTTAAAGTAATACTACCGGAAAACAGTGCGTTTAAGGGCCCGAAAATTTTGTTGCATTTGACCTTTAACGATTGGAACATGCTCTCAAGTGAAACTGTACGCTCTCCGAATGTTTCGACTGCTTTTGAAAGTGTTTCTTGGGTGCTAATGTTTGAATTTATTGGTGTTGGCCATATCTGTTGCTATGTTCTCACCTGTTAAAAGACAAACCTGTATTCCCATTCTCTGTCTTGTTTTGATTGAATACTTGTTGTTATTGTGATTACTAATGAACCCCCCTACAAAAATGCCCATCTGGCGCTGTAGGCATTTGGAATAAATAAATAATATAAATATTGCAGCCAGTGTGAGCCCCGAGGGGAACATTTCCAAACATCTTGTACTCGTGCCCCACCGCTATTATCACCTCTGCATAGTCATTATCGTCATCGTTGGGCTCACTGTCTTCGGAACTTTCGGAGTGAGCAGCCTAATACAGTCGACTCTCGTTGATTGGAAGCCGCTTGGTTGCAATTTTCGGTTAACTAGAATGGTGTGCTGGTCCCGGCTATTTTACATGCAAACCAATGGAAGGAATCGCTCGAAATTTCTAAGCTAGAACCCCTTATATCGGTTAATTGGAAGTTATTTCGAATAAAAAGCATCGAGTTGACCTTCACTTCTCGATAAAATTTGAAATTTTCAAGCGCAAAAACACCGCCGTGTTCTGTACTGTTGTCGGCGCCATCGCAAATGAGACAGCGTACAGTCGGTAAAGCGACAGGCAGTTGAAACTCGCACCAGCGTACGCGCCTGTCTTTTGAGGTCGTCAGCATTGTTTGTTGAGCCCAGCGCTGTCTGAGCAGTTTGTGTGGCGGACGCTTCGATTTTAGCGATGAGTATCAACTATCATGGCAACCTGTGTCGTACGCCCAACTTGGCCCCGAAAGTCGAGATTGTGAACGAAATCAGGAAGGGAGACACGTTGCGGACTAATGGCGGTGCTGTTCTCGCGCTTTTTGTTTAGTTGGGAGTTTGGTTAACTCGAAGTGTCTTACCGTCCCGGTGGACTCCATATTTAGATCTCTCGGAGACCTCATCCCTCGCTCTCACAAGTAGTGGAGGGTGCTCTCGATCGCGGCGTCTATCTCTTCCGGTCGGGCAGCTAGAGCTTCCATCAGGTCCGCGATTGACGCTAGCAAGCAGCTCTATGCAGCACGAGAGCAGCCGTAGTGCTACCAAAGCAGCAGCTCCTGTCCAGCGCGCCATTACTATCACCAGCCGCCAGCGCGATCCTCCGGTTTTCGCTGGCCTCCGCGGTCACGATCTTCACAAATGGCTCGATCAGTACGACAGGGTGAGACCATTAAACTGCTGAGACGACACGCTCAAACTGCAGAACGTTGTTTTCTACTTGTCGGACGTGACGACGACCTAAACTCTCAACCTTGGTTGTACGACCCCCGCAGCCGGAAGCCGCTACTGCTGTTCAGGTCCGCTCACACAAAAGTGGTGAAAAGAGCCATTGCCAACAGCTGTCTCAGTAGTGCATTAAAGAAAATTGATTGATTGATTGATTGATTGATTGATTGATTGATTGATTGATTGATTGATTGATTGATTGATTGATTGATTGATTGATTGATTGATTGATTGATTGATTGATTGATTGATTGATTGATTGATTGATTGATTGATTGTAGGGTTCAACGCGCCGACGCAACGCAGGCGATGAGGCGCGCCGTAGTGGAGGGCTCCGGATTAATTTTGACCACCTGGGGATCTTTAACGTGCGCCGAAATGTCGGCGCACGGGCGTTTCTGCTTTTCGCCTCCATCAGAAAAGCGGCCGCCGCGGCCGGGAACCGAACGCGCGACCTCGTGCTCATCAGCGCAACGCCTTAGCCACCAGTGTTGCGGAGTTACCACTCCGGAATTGGAATGATTCCGGATTCATTCCACCTTTTCGAGATGCCGGAATGGAATGGGAACTGAATGCGGACAACGCTTGGAGGAATGGAATAAGAATGTAATTAAGCGCCTTTTGCCAGGAATGGAATGGGAATGGAATGAGGATTTTTAGACAGCGTCACCATGGCTGGTGCCTTCCGGCTACTTGATTAGTCTGTGGCGACGACTGCGTCGGTACATCTCAAAGGGGTAAGCGGTGACAAAAACGAGAACGCATAACCCACATCTAGAATAACTGAATCCGCGCAGCCTGCCGCAGTGTGTGTGAAAGTAAGCTTCGAACGGCGCAAGCGCGTCTGGCCGGTGGCGCCGTTAGGTCGACTCGTCGTGCTTCGGCAGGCTGTTTGAGGCATAGCATTCTCTATACAACTGCCCGTGGTGCCGATGGCAAACCGGCGTCTCTCTCGGTGGCAAGCGCCGTGTGACCAGGCCAGCAGGTGAGGAATAGCATCGACAAGCAACGACGGGGGGGGGGGGGGGGGGGGGGGGGGGGATACGAACGGCGCGCCTCCGAAGCCGCTGTGTTTCTCACCGCAAGCCGATGCTGCGAAATCTTGAAGATAACAATGTAAAGCGTTTTCGCATAAAACATGAACCAACGAGTCTACTTTGCGTTCTCCTACCACCCTTCGTACCCGGAGCGCAAGGAATAGCCTTGTAGCTTGCAAGCCGACCTTGTAGGCATCTCTCGGGATTACGACGTCAACATGTCGACCGTCTGACCGAGTGTTTCAGCGGGTGCCCGGGGCTCTAGCAAATTAAAAGAAAATAGCGGGTGAGGGCACTGTGTCCATGGCACCCGCCATAAGCGTGAGAAGCCAGCTTCGAATATGTTACTGAGCTTTCTACCTCCACGCTCCGCTACGGCTGCTACGGTAGTGGGAGCTGGGATATACGATTACACTAGATATTATATAAGACAATGCAGAATGCACACCTGCCGAAAGGCGTTTGTTTCTAATAGTTGCGGTGAAAATAGCACCTTTTGTTTGCGAGTGCTTTGACAGCTCTCAGCAGTGCGACACCGTGCTTTGCTTCGATCCCAATGTGCGGCCCTCTCCTCCTGTTGCGCCAGTCTTGTTCGTGGTTTGGCTGCTTTGCTTCTATTCACGCGGCCTTTGCGCCTGTGTACAAACGTACCTGATTACTGAAGCCTTGTTCTACTGAAGCCTTGTTCTCGGCTCGAAAGTTGAAACATCGCCACAATTCAAGTAGGAAGGCGTCATTTAACAATTTTTATCAGGTCCTTGGACATATCGGTTGCTCGTTCGTGGAAACAAAATGCCTGTCCATACATCTTTATTTTGCTATAGCTCCCATCATGATATGGGTATGTCACTAAATTAGGTGGTCATAAATAATGTTCTGTTTTGAACAGATTGTGCCGAGGTAAGGCCAGGGCAACAAACGAGCGAAATAGAGGTCAACGTGGAAGCGGTGGCAACTTTCCTACGGTGAATGCAAGAAGTGTTAACGGTGTTCCTTGCCTCTGCCCTTCCATCTCTCGCGTTGGTACAGTAGCATTAGTGCTCAATCCTGTAAATTCACTTGAAATCATTCGAGTAAGTATTTCGAATGCGTGTAAGTACATGTGAGCGAGCTCCGCGCGACATGCCTGTGAGCATACTAATTACGCTGGTATGAGGGTGCGCAAAGCAGACAGCAAGGTGGCACGCCACAGACTGTGCAACAAAACGGGAAAAGCAGACATCAATGTAATAGCTGCTTCATATCGCGTCGCGCAAGAAGAAACCGTTAAAACATGCTAACAAGCAAGTACTAGAATAATTAGTGGGATCCCGCTACTTATTATGCAAAAAGGGTCAGTGTAACACTTCCCCTTTTTAGAACGAAAGATTTTTTAGTGTTACTATCGCATTCTGTCAAAAAATAATATATTCCCCCTTAGACCAGTTGCTCTACCGAAAAGCGGAAATTAAATCTCCCTTTCTCTCTTTTTCGCTAAACTGGGCTTCCATTGGGTTAAAACACTTACTTGAAAGTCACATTAACGAAAGGTTATAAATAAGATTACACACGCGTCGATCATGAAGGAGTACAATAGTATACCTTTATCTCAAACCACATAACGGTGTACATTTAGAGCGTCCATAGTTGCGTGTACTTAGTGCGCGAAAAATCACCGCATGGGTTCGTTCTTCGCGTGCGGTTTGGATGTTTAAATGGTTGAAGATCGGTGTAGACGCACTTTCAGCGAAAGTGTGACGCACTTGTAGCTTTCGCGCTTCTCTCTACTTCTGTAAGGAAGGCACGGTAATTTCTTGCATGAGGTAGTTCTGCGCGAGATATGTACCCAATTTTCTACCACCTGGCAACTTCGGTGACATGTGACACATTTTGCACCATACTTTTGCAGTTTTCGACGCGTATGATAACGTCAGATTCATGTTCCGTTCCTCGGTAACTCGATAGAGCACCTTAGGCAGTTTTTACGTGGAGGATTTAAAGGAATGGAATTGAACTTTCCGCCCATTCCTGGAGAGGGAATGAGCTCACTTTTGTCATTCCAAGGAATTGTAAAGAATGGAATCACGACAAGTTCTAATTCCTCGGAATGGAATTGGAATGGAATGGGGATACCCATTCCGCAACACTGTTAGCCACTGAGCTACCGCGGCGGGTAAAGAAAAAAAAAATGTGAGCACCGCATGAACAGCGGTTTCAATTTGCAAGTGTGTCGCCTTAGGTCGGCGCGTTATTCCCCAAAAAATGATTGTGGCGGTGCTGACGCAATTCGCATAAAGCAAAGAAACGCTGGCATCGGGCAAGCGAAGAGGCGACTCACCAACCTAAGAAGGCGGCAGCAGTACACTATTTCGACGGCACAACGTGTAAATAGTGTGCTACTTTAGTGTGCGGTTAATAGTGGAAATAGTGTATTGCTTGTACTACTTTCATACCGACCCTTTCACACAATCTTTTTTAGGGTTGCGTTTCACACAATCCTAAAAAGGTTTGGTGGAAGGGTCGGAGTTAAAGGCGTCATGTCTGCACCTGAAAAACTGTCATGGCTACGCGCAAATACTTGTCCGGTTACAAGAGGAATAAAGAAGTACGCTTTTAACGCCCGAAAGCCAAAATATACTTCCAGGCAATTAAAAGTTCCAGAAATGTGTGCACCTTGGGCTAATTTATTTATTTTATTTATCACGATACCCACAGCGCCAATGATGTCATTACAGTAATGGGGGGAAACATACAAGAAAACTGTGCTTCATTCCTCTGTCATAGGAATCGGTAAAACACGAAACTAAAATCCGCATCGAAATCTGCAGCTGAGCATGATTTGCGGGTCAGCGGATGTCTTGAGGGTGTGCTTGGCGCTTTGGCAAAGGTGTACTGGCGTCATTTGCGTGACGGATATGACGTCAGTGAAATCTTGGTGTATCCGGGCATAAAACACTTTCGTGTTAAAATATAAAACCCGATTCAAACCACCCTAAGTATCATCATCATCATCATCATCACCAGCCTATCTACGCCCACTGCAGGGCCAAGGCATCTCCCAATAATCTCCAATTACCCCGGTCCTGTGCTAACTGCGACCAATTTATCCCCGCAAACTTCTTGATCTCATCTGATCTGGCGTCACGGAAGTGACGCCAGTACAACGAAGCAAGCAGCCTGTAAAGGGTGCACCCCTGTACACAGGGTCATCTTGCGGGGAAGCAACCTTTAGTACTAAACAGTGCGTCATAGTTTGGGTTGGGCAGATGAGACCCTAAGTATAACGCACTCGTTAGTACTAAAGATTGCTTCCCCGCAAGAAGGCCCTGTGTACAGGGGTGCACCCTTTACAGGCCGCTTGCTTTGTTGTACTGGTGTCACTTCCGTGACGGATATGACATGAGTGAAATCTTTGTATATCCACGAATAAAACACTTTCGTGTTACGAAACACTGACTAAACGTTTCTGCAAAACGAAATCAAACAGTAACAACCGAAGTTACCCAAACTGCTGTACAACGGCGAACAAAGGCAGCATACAATATAGAAATTAATCACTCCATCTGCAGGCGTGCGGCGAAAGTTTCACTCGACGTAAAAGACACCTCCCGATGAGTTGGATTACTCCACTGGGATATAAACCATGAAAAAAAGGACATTTTAAGCACATTTGGTCTGCATGAAATTTCTTTTACTTTAAGTGAATGATACCTTCTGGACAATATGTGATCTGGATTTCGTAAGGAATGCTCGCGGTTTATTCCAGTTTTTGGGTGAAATATGCTGTGAAAAAGCTCCAGTCCGAGCCTTTCTCTGCGGTCATGCAGAGATTGCCGTCCCAGAGAATTTTTTGCCCAGTACACACTCAAATTCCTAGTATAGTCATTGCTAACAAAACTAACAGATAAATTTTGAATCCTTTCTATCCGCTCTATATCGGTGACCGTCCAAAGGTCCCAGACTGTGCACACGCGTATAGGGCGGGTGTAAGTCTTGCATAACAGTCGCTTTAATTGTGTCTAACGGAAAATGTTTAGTACTGCGCCGCAAAAACCCAAAACCGCGTGATGCTTTAACGCAGACATGTCTAATTTGATGACTGCACAAAAGGTTAGACGTAAAAAAAAAGATATCTATGCTCATTTACGAACGTAGTATCGTTTCCATTAGTAGCATAGGTATAGACATGAGTATTTTTCTTTGTAAAACGCATACAAACAGTTTTGTCCGAAATCATGTTTTGTCGGAATTCACCATTCCGAAAATTATTTAGGTCATGTTGCAACAGTTCCCCGTCCTGTTGATTTTTAACGACCCTATACAGAACACAATCAGCGAAGAGTCGCATATACGAAGTAATGCCGGTAATCACATCATTCATATAAGTAAAAAAAGCAACGGGCCCAGAACGGAGCCCTGAGGCACCCCTGTAGTAACATAGGTGGCGCAAAATCTTGCGATTTTTCGCAATCCAGGACAACTATTTGCTTTCTGTTCGACAGATACTCCTTAATCCAATGAATAACAGTGCTATGAATATCATACCAGGAAAGCTTTTCAATTAATAAATAATGAGGAGCAACATCAAAGGCTTTTTTTTTAAATCAAGGAACACACAGCCGATGTTACTATATTCATGCAAAACCAAAATGAAATTTTAAGTTGAACCACAGCGCAAACGACGAGACAACGGACGATAGCAAGAGGACACACAAAGCGCTCAAAGCACTCAAATTAGCCAAAAATTGATAAACGTATCATATATGATACAGTGGGCTATTCAGCGATCTTCTTGCAAGCTGCAGAAATTTGGCTTGTGGTATTCGAAGAAGCAGTTGCGTAGCATGTTCAGACGGAGAGTGGCATCCCATTTTGCGCACACAACAGTACTAAGCGTGCTAGTGCTGGGTACACACCTCCTAGCATCGAAGTCGCCTGCTCGTCACAAGTGAAAAATGCCCAACCCCGTCTCTTCGAACGTCATCTCTGGGATGACTGGGCGAGGCCTTCGTCTTCTTCGCAGAAGGAGAAGGACGACTGGTCGCCCGTCCTCTTGGCGCTTTTCCTGTGGAGATCAGGTTTTCTGATATGCTGGCAATGGATGTCTTCAGCTTGAATGGCCGCTCCTTCAACTGATGGCTGTGGCGCCTGTGGACATTTCACACATTCACGACGCAGATGAAGATGGCATGGTTTATGAGATACATGTACCAGCACCTGGAGAAAATTGTGTACTTCGACAGTAACACCTGATAGTTACTCTGGTCAATCCCCCTCATGAAACTGTTGTACACACGAGCAATTACCGGGGAAGAGATGCCAACGTCTATTTTGGCCTTGCGGTCATGGCGTTTCACCTGTTGGATGGTCTGTTTGTATGACTGCTTTTGAGCAATTCCTTTCGCCATTTGTTGTTGGCACGGTCATCATCACTGGTCTCTGAGGGGTTCGGGACGACTAGGAAAATGTAATCTTCACCGTCCCCTTCCGACAAGGCGCAAACATCGCTGACATCTTCGCCGGTGATGATGTGGTCCAATATATGCCTAACTTCAGGCTCTAAAACAAACCAAAAGAATAGCAAACAGGTAAAATGTTTATGCCTGAAAGCTGTATTGTAAAGCGCACCAAAAGCGATACGAATATTGTGCCATCAACGAAGGCCCACTGTATCAAGTATGATACACGAAAATGTGAAGCAACGCTAAAAAGTAGGCGGCCTCAAACATGAAAACAAAGAGAATATTTTGATCTCGCAACATTTTCTGAAGAAGAAAATGGCCAAATTTAGGATGAAAGAGTAAGATACTCACTGTTTTTAGAGTAAAATTATGCCGGTGGGATGCCCCCGTGCGAGCTCCCGGGTGCCGTCATTTTTTTCGAGCTGCCAGCAGGCTCCCAGCAGCGCCTTTCTAACTACACACGAGATAACTTCGTCACGGTATCAACAACGATACCCTGGGCTTTGGTCTTAGCTTAACGCGATTTATCTTCGCTTTCTGGCGTCTCAAACACCGCGTATCAAATTTGATACACTGGGCGTTGTGGGGTTTAAACACCCAAATCAGTACGTGGACTGCACTGAGGAAATAGTTTATCAGCTCCCAGTGTCATGCGATAGGACTCTCATTCGCCAAACGGGTCGGTGCCTTAACCAACGCCTTCGTGAACGTGCCAACAGAGTGTAAAAGGGCACAGGTGGGAACTTGGCCAGTCATTGCCACGACTGCAAGTGTTCGCCACTATTTGAAGAATGCACTGTTGTGTTCCGCGACCCCAGTCAGCGCGCAAGGGAGATTGTGGAAGCAGCGGAAATGTAGTGTGAGGTCGGAGACTGCGGCGGCATGACCTCCTTATCTTTGACCGCGAAAGAGCTGGCCTTCCTGTTTGCGTGAATGACGTAGGACATGAGGAACGAGTTCACGCCTGTGCACTGCGCGGCTACATTGTTTAGTATTTTGTGTTGCCTATATATGTGTTGCCTATATGTCTACCGGAGTTGTCTGTATATGTGTCGTCTTGAAAATAAAATACAGTTGAAAGTAGCGCATGTCCCTGTCCTTTACGACCTTCGCCCGAATATTTTCGTGCTTATTTATTTATTTATTTATTTATTTATTTATTTATTTATTTATTTATTTATTTATTTATTTACAGATGCCTCAAAGAACCCAATGAGTGAGGTGTTTTACGGGAGGGGCAGTGAAGCACAAAAATTACAGAACAATCGAACAACAAACAAAAAAAAAACGAACAAGCAATCACTAATACAAAGAGTATCTAGCACGCTATGTTCAGAAAGGGCATATAGTGCAAACCAACAAAATAGATAACACCACTAAAAATAAGCGCATAGGTGACAAGAAATAGCTAGTGCAAAAGTTTTTTGACGGCAGCTTTGAACTGCGCCGGGTTTGTGGGAATTACGACGCTTTCAGGAAGGCCGTTCCAATCAATGGCTGTCAAAAGGGGAAATGAATGAAGATAGGCGGTCGTGCGTGCGTGAGGTGGGTAAACTGCTTTTGAGTGGTTGGTGCAATTCGATTGGTGGTGAGAAGTTTTTATGGAGAGGCTGTCGCATGATAACGAGTTGTAGAATTTGTGGAAGAGGCAAAATCTTGCTACTGTACGTCGTGTTTTAAGACTGGGCAATTTAGCTTTAGATTTAAGATGGGATACGCTTGTGTGGTATGAGTAATCGGGAAAGATGAATCTGGCCGCACGGTTCTGAACGCATTCGAGGTTGGTACATAAGTTAGCTTGCGGTAAGTCCCAGACTGCACACGAGAATTCCAGCTTAGGGCGAACAAGCGTTTCGTAGGCCAGTAATTTGATGGAGCCATGTTTATGTTACGTCGTAGGAAGCCCAGCGCGCGGTTTGCGTCACTGGTAATGTCATTTATGTGGGATTACCATGTAAGGTCATGAGAAATGTGAAGACGTTGATATTTAGTGAATGAGACAGGAGAAATAGCGCAGCCACTTCAAAATATTTGTACGTGGAATAAGAGTGACGCTTGTGGAATGACATGATGGATGCTTTGTGAACGTTTAGAACCATGAGCCATTTGTTGCACCATTCATCTATCTTCCTTAGGTCTTGCTGGAGTGCTAAGTTATCGGTGGAATCAACAATGCGGCTATAAATGACACAGTCGTCCGCGAACAATCGAATGCTTTAGAAAATATCATCTGGTAAATCTTTGATATATATGAGAAAAAGTAAAGGTCCGAGGACTGTCCCTTGAGGAATACCAGAGATGACAGGGGATAAGGAGGAAGAGCTGCTGTTAGCGTAGACGAACTACTGTCGGTTATTTTGAAGGTTTGAAAGCCATACAAATACATGTTCATCAAGGTTTAAATGTGAAAGTTTGATAGCAATTGGCGCTTGTGAGAAACTTTGTCGAAGGCCTTCTCGAAATCTATGAAAATGGCATCGACGGGGACGTTAACATATAAATTACAATTTATGTCACTTAGGAAGAGTTACAATTGAGTGTAGCAGGAAAAACCTTTTTGGATGCCATTTGATTGGGGTAATAGAATTTAACAGATTTCAAAAAGATAGCCATTGCAGGCAAATGATATGTTGCATTATTTAGAACAAAGACGTGGAAGAGAGATTGGACGGAAGGCGTTATCTGATGCTCTCTTGGGGACAGGTACAACTTTTCCTATTTTCCAATCTTTGGAGAATGGAACCTGTTGAGAGGGACTGCTGGAAAATATGGCTGAGAATGATGCTGGGGAGGTGTTTGGTGTTTTTATGAAGTTTTCCATTGATGACGTCAACGCCTGAGGCCGAGGATAGCTTCAGGGATGCCGTGAGATGCCGTGTGGTTGCAATGTAATGCTGGGCATGATGGAGTGCAATTCAGTAGAAATGGACGCAGGGCCATCATCCGGCTCGCGGGTGAATGCTGAGCAGGAGGTAGAGTTTAGGGACTCGGCAGCGTGGCAGTCAGGAGTAGCAGTTCCCGAGTGAAGCAAGGAAACTGTAAGGTTTGTGTGTTTGGGGTTAATGATCCTCCAGAATTGCTTAGGGTTATTGCGAATGAGGGCTGGCAGTGTCGACGAAAAGAAGGTGCGTTTGGTTTTAGAAGGGAGCGAATCGAAGTGGCACGAAAAGTCTTGTTCAAGCTGATCGGCTTTAGTGGCCCCACTTCTGGCGTTAACATTCATCATTCTTAGCCGAATTGATTTTTTTAGCAGCCGAGTTCAGATTACCACTTGATTTGATTCGCGAGTTCTAAAAGACCAAATGCAGGTATTGCACGTTGCTGAATTTCAAAAGACGATTACGCTTGTTGTTGTGCTTCCGTCATGTGTCGGCCTGCATATGCCGAGTGACTTGGCAAGTCATTTTTTGGCACTCTTTCGTTCTGATATCCGCCCCAAACCTAAGTTTTCTTTTTAATCTACAGCCCAGTGCACGACAACGCTACCACCTCTCTTCTTTTGCAGTTCACCTAGCGCTGTCCCAAGGCGTTTTTCTGCAAAAGCACACACTTTGTAAAATATCGCTGAATTGGAATGTCGCGTATTTCAAAAATCTCCTCAAAAATGTTCTTGATACCCGCTCGTCAAAGAACGTCTGTAGCCTCGTCGTCGCCTTCCTGCACAACACAAAGAATTAGTTGGGGCATTCTGCTATGGTTTTCCAAAGCATCAACCATTCCTTTAATATCATGAGTGGTGTGGCTCACGGACGCGAGCTGACCCTAGTAAGAGGCAACCTTTCTTCCAAGTGACAATTAGGTATCTATAGTTTAGTTTCAGTGTCAGTGAGTCGTTTTACCTTTGTATCTCTCTTCTCGGGAGAGATCGCGTTGGATACTAATCATTAGCACATGGCCAGGATTCGCCTCGATGTCACCGCTTAACAATAATAGTTCGTTTAGCGTGAACGGTTGAAAGATCAAATGACATAGCCGTGGTCGCGGCAGCACAAGCAAAAAATTGGTCACTGGAGCGAGTGCACGCGCAGTAGTGTTTGCTCACTTGCTGAAAAACAAGAATGGACTGTGTGACAACATTGCTGCGGTGCGGCAGCACCCAGTGAAGGAGCCATTCCACGATGAGCCGTATGTAGCCGAACTCCCAGGTGGCGGCCCAGTCCCCGCCGTTGGATTCGAGTCTAGATTCCCAGGCAGGGGGTGCATCTGTTGAGGCCTTCAGGGTCCGTCGAATTTCCGGCAGCATTGTTGGGGCTGGGAAGCTTAGCTGATATGTTGGCGATCGACAGAAGCAAGACCCGCCATATTTGAAGAAAAAGCAAAAAATGAACTGCGGGACCACGTTGCTTGCGGTGCCGCTGCGCCCAGATTTGTGTCATTTGGCGGGCACAAATTCATCTTGCTGGTTCTCTTCGTACGTGGGCATAAGACTCAAAATAAGTTCGTGCTTAAAATAGTTGTCAAGCACATCCTTAGGTTACGTGCTAGGCTTTAGTACGCGCAAAGATTCTTGTGGTCGACCCTCGTAGTACTTCGTTTATTTATTGAGTCGTCGGTGGACTGGAATAATTCAGTTCTTAATGACCTTTACAAACGAAGTTCAACACACGTCTGCGCTTATGTGGTACCAACTTTCGAAGTACGTGCCCAGGCTTCCTTGTCGCTGACCCACCTAATGCCTGCACGCCATTAAACACTCAGCTCCTCCATGCCGTGCAATCCAAAGAGACAGTGATTATCGGGGCACTTCAAACGCGTTGAATGAAAACTTCGGCGCTGATCCCAGACCTTAACCGACCTCTCTTTTTTGTGTGTGTTCCTGAACGCTTCATTTTTTAAACTAGCAGAGAGGCTGCAAAAGAAAAAAAAGGCGCGTTCCGGTTGGCCTGACCACTCTCGCGCACGAATCGCGACACTGAATTCCGTGCTTGTTCGTCATTATCGCCATGTCCGGCGAGGGTTGGGTATTGGGGCAGATAGCCGGCTGTAAAGTTTACTACCCCCCTCCCTTGTAAAGTAAAGCCGTGAGTACGCAGGGTGACGCTGGCCGCTCTGTCTTTTGTCCTGTTTCACTCCTTTCTAGAATAGCGGCCACTTGGCGCAGTAATATCGTATAAACCGCGTCTAAGACGTGAACTGCATAAACATAATGACTTGGCTCAGAAAGGGCAACGTACTCGCAAGCAGAGGGCGACAAACAGCTGCACTATAAAGCTAAATATCAGATAAGGGGGAGAGGGTGACCGTCCAGTGTCTACTTATTAGTTCCGCCCTGCTCTTCTCCACTCATTTTCGAGGCAGCCAGAGACAGCGCCCTAAACAGGCCGGAGAAGCGAGACGGTACAGGAAGTCCGCAGGTGAGCTGGCCGTCAAACAATGACCGCTGTTTCTCCTTGTTCGTTTGCATCGCTTTTGCTACCCATTGTTTTTTCACCGCAAGCAGCTCTGATGGATAATCGATTATGTTTTAATTATGCTACGTGCGAAACCACGTCCAAGTTCGCTTATGTTTTCTTACGCTGTGCGCAAAGCCCCGCACGTCTCAACCAGAAATAACATGGGCTTTCCGCTCAGCGATATCAAAAAACACCCATGTGACGAGACTTGGGTTTATGCGTGAGCGTTTTTGTTCCTGATATTTCTTTCCTCGGCTTGCCTCCACAGCATTACTTTAAGCGTGACTGCATGAGGAATAGCGTGAGTCTTGTATGAATTGTTTTCAAACCTGTCGATTTCCAATCGAAAGTCATCAGATTCGACAGGATGGAAAGTTGGGCGAGCTGGTGTTTATTCATCTTGAATCAACACCAACATCAGATTCCAATGTTCGCGAACTTGATGACCTTCTCGCACAGATACGGTACACATTCTCCAACTTGAATGTCGTTATTTACCTAAATTAGTATTGCCTATTGTTCACCGTTACTCTATCTGATGTCCTGTGCCAGAATCGTATGTAAGCGATAATGTGATGGAATTGCCCCAGGATTCGTATCCTAAAGGGGCCACACTAAGAAGCCCTCTACGGTCTTTTAGGCAGGTACAGGGCTCCTTAGGAGAGCAGCCGATTTAGGGTGTGGCCTGCATTGTTGCACTTAGGTCGGCCTTACGGGCCTCTGAAAACGGGTAGTGACCGAATTGAAATAAGTAACTTGTCTTCCATTCCGTGCGCTCAGAGTTCATGTGTACACCGAAACACTCAAAGTGGCGATGTCTATTATTGCGATGATGTAACTGCCTCTGCACACTGACTTGCACGTAACTGCCTCTCCACTCTCCTCCGTCCACCTCCCAAGCTCTTCTTCTTTCTTCCCCCGTGGTAAATGCGATCGAGGTTTTCTAAAGTCCATTCTGTTTTCCCGCGTCGCACCGCACGCCCGCTGTCTGTTGGGAGCTTGTGTTACTGTTGTGCTTGAAGTGAGTGCCGCCATGAGATCGAAGCTCGAGCGTGAACCCTTATTGTATTTCTGGCCAAAACATTGTTTTTAAAGCGTTTTCATTTGCTACTGCTAAAATCAAGCCCCCGTCTATTTTTAATTAGAAGAACACTGGCAGCTCCAGCTGTGCATTTATTTCTTGCTTCGAATATCAGCAGCGTTTTATTTTTGCTTAACAATGTTGACAGGTATGAAGTATGCTAAACGATTTAGCGACTCGGAAAGGTTTTGCTTATATAAACGCCTCATTCAGGACCCCACCTAACTTTCGACCGGGTGGCTGAATCGAGGGGCGGACGGACAAACGGACGGACACAGACAGACAGACAGACAGACAGACAGACAGACAGGCAGACAGGCAGACAGACAGACAGACAGACAGACAGACAGACAGACAGACAGACAGACAGGCATACAGACAGCCAGACCGGCATACAGACAGCCAGACAGGCATACAGACAGACAGACAGACAGACAGACAGACAGAAACCAAATTTTTTGTGCTTAAGTAGCCCAAGAAAGACTGCCGCCTCTGAAAGCATCGCTGGTTATTTTCCACTTGAACGAGCAACTACTGCCATGGTGATTGACATGTTTCTATTCCAGTCATTTTAATCTACCAATTTAGGGTTACTTGCTTTTACACTTTAGTGTCCGAACTTTAAGGACGGAACTGCGCCAAACGTCACCCGCCAGGGCGGCCCAGAGTGGCTCAGTGACTAAGGCGTTCTGCTGTTGATCGCAAAGGCGCGGGTTTGACGAATCAGCGGCCGTCGTTTTCTTGGTGGACGCAAAAACCCGAAAACCAAGGTGTGTCGAGGTTTCGGGTAACGTTAAGATCCCCAGGGTGTCTAAATTAACCTGAAGTACCCCACTACGCCGCTCGTCACAGCCCAGAAGACCAGACGAAATTTTTAACTGGTGCCAAATCTGGTGCGCCACCTCGAAACTGTCACTGTTATCCTTAAAAACACTATCGAATTAGTGGGAGCGCTGAAAACACTGCTTCAACTCATTTTCCAACCGTCCTTTCGTGCAGGGAGTCAAGCAGCAGCACTAGCGCTACGTTGGCCCCAAACTTTCCAACATGAGCAGAAAGGAAGTCCAGAAGAAGCGCCGAGTTCCCTACTACAACATAATTGATGGCGTGCCCCGAGGTCCGTACTGCGAGCCGGAGCCCTTGCGGAACGCTCTCAACTTCAAGCCTCGGGACGGCGACATAATCTTGGTAGCGTACCCGAAGTCGGGCTCACACTGGGTGCAGCAAGTTATACTCCTCATTCTGAACAAGGGCGAATCAGCGACAGACTACTACGACCACATCGAAAAGGCGGCCTTCATGGAGATGAATGGCACCAAAGAACTGCTGGACAAGATGCCGTCTCCACGCATGATGCGAACAAACCTTCCCATATTGAGCCGCAACTCGTGCCACAAGAACGCCAAGTACGTCTACATGGCCCGAAACCCGTGGGACTGCTCGGTGTCCTTTTACCACCACGTCAAAGGAATCGCCAAGTTCCGCTTTGAAGACGCAAGTTTCGATGACTTCCTAGACTGCTTCCTTGAAGGCAACTTTGGCTTCGGC
The DNA here is from genome assembly GCF_048455015.1 of Haemaphysalis longicornis. NCBI lineage: Eukaryota > Metazoa > Arthropoda > Arachnida > Ixodida > Ixodidae > Haemaphysalis > Haemaphysalis longicornis. The sequence continues at coordinate 128,407,672 of NW_027526203.1, read as the reverse complement.
GATTACTTCGACCACATTATGGCCGGGTACGAAATGAGGAAAGAGCCAAACGTCTTTTTCAGCACGTACGAGCAGTTCAAAGAAGACACGCCCGGAAGCATACGGAAGCTTGCGTACTTTCTCGGCGAAGAATATGGCAAGATGTTGGAAAACGACCCGAACGTCTTCAAGCAGGTCATGGAAAAGAGTAGCCCCGAGTTCATGAAGAAGATTATGGAGTTTGAGTCCACCGAAACATCCGCCGACGGCAAGCAGCAGGACGTGAAGGTTTTCAACTTCGTTCGCAAAGCCAAGGTCGGCGACTGGAAGCACTACTTCAACCAGGAGCTCTTGCAGAAGATGGCCGCCAAGATTGAGGAAAAGACCAAGGGGTCAGACATCATGGACCTCTGGAAGCGACCCACGGACTCGTAATCAGCAGAGCGCCACGTTTTGCTGGGCTGGCACTGTCACTTTTGAGCCTGCTCGAAATATAAATCTGGTCTTGAAAGCAGACTACCGGATCAGTTGCTGAATTGCCAACCATACGTTGGCAACTACGCTTTCAGCACAACCGACAATGTCCTTCCAATAATAACGCCGTTGAGAAACTTCCCGTGTCAAATGACAAATAATTCAACCCACTAATAAGTTTTATTATTTCTAATGCGGGCCTATGTTCTTAATGTAGTTCTGCAAAGACAAGCCTGTGTAGTTGACAGTGGGCTGCGATCGCCACGTTTTCACGACGGGAGGTCTGGCTCTATTCTGGCCTTCGAATCAATGTTCGCTGGACGTAAAAGAATGAAACACGTCGGAAGAGGATTGTTTTGAACAATTCCTGAACGACCTGGTGATTTTCAATTTCAGCTGCAACAAATAAAAAAACCGTACCTTCGATGTACCCAGTTTTATTTTTTTCGTCTGCGTATTTCCGTGCCCACACGAAATTTTCGCAATTACTGTAATTGGCACGAAACCAAAACCACATGAACTTTTCATTACTGATTTGGGGAAGATCTTTACAGTGAGAGGTAACTATATGGCAGTTAGCTTCCATGTTTGGTTTCAGGATTAGACATTTCTGTTCTCACTGAAAAGTTACCAACCACATGTGCCCGGAAGAGTCTAGGATCTGCATGTAATTATACGCATTACAATGTCTGCGGAGGCATTAAATGTCCTATTACGGAAAATCCAGCGTGCCGGGTCAGTGTGACCAAGATATGGTTACAATCAAGGGATATGGCGCAAAGATAATATAATTGAAGAAAGAACGGTGAATTTGGATCGGGAAATGGAATTCACAGCCTTCGGATAGCGAGCCCAGCTCGCATCTTATGCAACACGTCCGATGCTAGCCAGTGAATGTGTCGTAGCGTTCGACTTAGAAGGCCGTGTTATTTACTAGTACTCAGGCCTACACGAGTGCTAATTACAGAAGTAGCAAAGCACGGTGTTTAGCAGGAGATGTGAAACATGGTCTTTCACGGAAGTGGGCCTCAGTAGAAGCGAGGGGACACCAACAATAATATGCCTCAAGGCGAACAATTAGACAAGCGCTCGCTGCAGCTAGAACCACGTCCTGTCGAAACCACCGCAACCGTTACGACGCGTAGATGATACACATTTTGATGACTAAAACATTGCCGAACTAGGTGACATATTGACGGATGGGAAAACCAGCCGAAAAACGCAAACACGCAGGAAAGACGAGACGACACACGCTGGACCAACAACTGAGCAACTGGACTAGCAACTGAACATAAGTGATATAACCACGACGCCCCTATTGCTCATTGAGGTTCGCATACCTTGAAATACAAGGTTCGTATTCCTTTTTCGTATGCCTTTTTTTCGTTCTGGGAGAAAATCGTTTCGTGAAACATACTGCTCGCTCGACAAATATGTTCACGTAAGACACCGTCGCGTTAATCAATCGGCCAGTGTCGTCTGAGACAACCCCAAAGCCCCGCAGTCCTGTGCAGCTAAACAAGAATAGTGCGCGCAGTACCAACAGCAGCAGTACGCAGCGGTACTTCTATGTTTACATGTGCTTTCGTAACTTACACTTACCACCATTCTTACGGCTTTAAAAAGAATGTGCCCTAAATTTAAGGCAAATAGCTCGTTCGGCAGGCTTATACTCTGCCTAATTTTCGTTTGCTTTTGCCGCCCTCCGCCAATCGCAGAGCTGTCTCGTGTGACATCATAGGTTCTGTTGCGGGAAATGAGCTAGTGGGTCGCATGGCCATTTCCTTTTTTTCCTAATTATGTGGCTTATTCGACCGAAGTTTACGTTAAAAGTGGTGTCAGTATGATTCTAACGAGGCAATATTTTGAATGAACCAAACTTGTGTTTTCTCTTCATGGCTCCTTTAAGTGTCTCGGGAACCAAAACTGCGTGCGTCAACAGTGTGTGTAGAAAAAAGTCGCGTTGACAAAATTTGTCTTGCGGCAAAGCCAGCTTTCCGGTGAATGCTCAGTAGCTTTTAATCTAATCTAGGTATATTGAAAATATCACACATAAATCGGCCTCTAGGACGACTCTATGATTACGCCAGGATTTATTTACTTGCCATAATTAGTTCACAGTGAAGTTGTAAAAGTCGCACAATTTCCATCTGCTGTTGGCCGTCCACGGGGAGGCTATAGATACAAAAAAACAGCTGTATCTTTGGTTTTATCGAAACTACCCCGAAACAAATTATATGAAAATTAGCCGCTGAGGCGACTCCAGCCTCAAGCCGAAATTCCCAATTAGGTAGTTCACAGTGAAGCCATAAATATTGTGGTATTCAAGTCTGCTGTCAATATATCCACGGAAGCGAAACGGACAGCTTTACGTTTGTCTCCTAAAATAAACAATAGTCAGTACAACTTTCATTCAGCTAATTAACTCGGAAGTATGCTTAATCGTAAATTACATACATTGTGTTTGTTTCATGCACTTCTCTCATATTTCATTAAGTGGAACGGCGCTGAATTTTTTTTTTCGATATACATAGCACTTCTATTCACAATTGTGCGATCTCAAAGCATCTGCATGTCAAACAGAAACCACGTCAATGCGGCGAAACATTTCACATGCGGTTAAAATTTCACTTTGTGTTGCAGTTGCCTGGATCGTAGTTTCTTGCGCTATGGGGCTTTCCCAGCGACAGCCACGCCAACGCTGCCATGAGGTCACAAGCTAGTTCATAACTACAAATAACTGCACATTACAAATTTACAAATAACCCCTAGAAAGTACTGCTCACCACTCGGTATTCTCGCCTCGTACCATGCTTGAGACTGGTCAAAATTTCGTTGATACTTGACATACCTTTTTTCAAAGCTTTTAAGACAAGCCGACTTCAAGACCCATTGTCAAGTCTACAAATTCAACAAAACTAACACCCGCAGGTCAGTTAAGAGGAATTAAGGCAGCGAATACACCCAGCCGCCCAAGCTCCGCCAAGCCATTCGGGGGACTCGGTGCAAGCGGCCGATGATTATGATTAGAGGCCCTCCCTTTGTATCGGGACGTCGGTTGTCAGCAACCGATTGCCTTACCCTTAACTATCCTAGTGGGTTTGTCCCCCCCTTAATACTATATCTCTATACCCCTTCACCCTAAATACCAAAGCCTCCGTCAACGTCGTTTCCACATATTCCCGCCGCAGTCGTATCTCTGTAGTCTATGACAAAAGGCTCTGTGGTTTCCCGATCCCTGCCGCAGCATACAGAGGTTTCATCATGTTGTCTGTAGTTATCCGTGTATGCCCGTCTTCTGACACCCCGCCCTTGCATCAAAGAGCAATGCAATGCCTCGCGTATTGCCATAAAACTTTCCTTCCTGATTTATAGTTTCTCTGTTCTATAAGTCTCCAGGGTTTTTTAGGGCGCAGCCCTTTGTCGCCCGTCTCTGGCCTGGGCCGCGTCGCCATAGTCGTTACTGAGTGAACGATGGCAAGACTGACGAATGAAATAAAAAGCGAACGATGAAAGAAAACAAAGGAGGAGAGTGCCATGAAATAGGGAGGGGACGGCGGTTCGCCGTGTTGGGGGCGGCGAGAGGGCAGTATGCTGTGCCCGTACGAGGCGCTCAACGGCGCGACGGTCGGGGAAAACGTGAGCGGGGCGTGCGCGTGACGATCCTTCCTGAGACGCACTTCGCGCCTCCGACGCAGAGGCTCATCATCGCTGCCGTCAAGAGAACCCACGAGTGAGTGCTGCCTCAGCACACTGCTCGCATTAGGGAGTATCGTGATCGCCAGCCAATTTTTTTTTACTTCCATTCTCTGTGCGCAATTCGTCGTCTCTGCTGCTTTTACCTCTTTGGGGGGTGGGGGGGGGCGGAGCGCCTAAAGGACGCGGGCTGTCGGCGTCTATGCCGTCGCCGTGGTCTCATGTAGTCACGGTACTATACTCCGTTTCATACATCAAGTGCAAGGCTGTGAAGGCTACACAAGTAGTCCGCAAAGAAAGAAGGTGTATCGCTCCGCGCGGATTTGTAGCCGCGTGGTCTAACGCGTCGGTCTGGAGAAAAGACGCTGAATTTGGAAGTGCATGGGTTCGGAACCGCGTTCCGACGTTTCTTTCTTTTTTATCACATCTTCTGCGAGTTCAATTCTAAATCTTAATCCGTTCCCAGTAACTTAAACACTACGCGCATGCGGAAATGAACTGCACGTATGGGTTGATTGGATGCATAATGTGCTTATTTGAGAGGGCCGAAACAAACCGCGTTCCGACGTTTCTTTTTTTTTATCACATATTCTGCGAGTTCAATTAGAAATCTTAATCCGTTCCCAGTAACTTAAACACTACGCGAATGCGGAAATGAACTGCACGTATGGGTTCATTGGATGCATACCATGCTCATTTGTGCGGACCGAAGCAAGCTCGCACTGATGTTTGACCAGCAACGGCGATTTTGTCGCAATTCTGCAGTATTGTCAGTTTACCTCGTTGATTCTAGCGAGAACTTTGTGTAAGAAAAACACGTTAATTCATTGATTAGTTAGCACAGCTGCTCCAACCAGGGTGAATTACCAACAGGTGTTCACTTTCAACTTTCGTTTCCGCCGTTGCCCTCATAATCCACTTCTTTCTGGCCCTCTCTTAAAACACTCAGCATGTTATTGATTATGCCGGGCCGCTAGCAGAGCAACGGGTTCACTTTTTACCGAAACAGTGTGGAACCGACTTTGGCACTGCACTGTGGAGTAACCCGAAGCACTTGGTGCGAATAACGTATCATTTGTTATTCATGGGAAAGGCCAGAAAGCAGACTTCTGTACCTTACAACACTGATTTCTGCTACAGAAACGCATAATACACATTTTACATTTGTTATTCGCCCCTTTCCAGTCCGAATATATGCAACATTTTTGTGAATTCTTGTGCGTGATTTATTTATTTCTTCACTACAGTGTTTCACACCGGAAGCAAGAGTTATATTTTCTTTTGTGATTTTCTTTCTGTATATGTATTTTTACACACTGTATTTTCAAAACGAGAATAAACTGAAACTGAACTGAAACTGAAAAAAGAGCTCTTTAAGCTAGGCTCTTATTCGCAAGAGAATCATGGATAGGTCCATTGTTTTTACATACGAAACCTTCAAATTGCCTGTTTTTCTGTGTTAAGGAAATGCCTATGGTATAGGTTAATGCTGTGACAAAAACAGTATTAGCTCATGAGTTGGATATTTGTTGCCATACATAAATGCATACAGGGGCAATACGGATTGTGTGTCATATACAAATATTGCAAGAGGAGGCTGACTTTTGCGGTTTAAACAACAAACTTTATTTATAGGAGAGTACCTCTGGTCGGTTTCCTGGTGGGTTCCGACTTCTTCCTTTCGTTCCTTTCTTCCACCCAGTTTTTGCAGAAGTTATTTAACTGTTCCGGCTGTATACACTTCACGACCGAACAGGACAGCACTGCAACGTAGTGTCTTTCATAGCACGGGTCACTTGGTGACGTTAAACCCCACAAACAAAACCACACGACGAGGAAACACAGTTTGCTTTGTCGCGGTAACAAAGCCTTCTCGGGGAATCGGCTCAGCTTGAAGCAGCGCGAGAAGGCTGGATAGAAAGGTGTCCACGCTCCAGCTCTGCCAGTTGACCCTCGTGAACAAAGCCGCCACTGACAGGTCACACATTCCTGGGAAGTTCATCAACGATTCCCCCCTGCCCTGTCTTCGGAATTCCTTGATCGCCCGCAGGTACCTGCGGCGCCAGACAATGATGCCAAGATTCCGTATTCTCTTATCATAGCTGAAGCCCATGTCCTTCATTAACCTCCACAAGGTGGTTTTCGTGAAGTTCGGCAAGTCGTCGTCTTCGTTGACAGCCTTTCGCACACTGTCCAGTGTCGGGATCTCCCTCTTGGCGTACATGCTCTGCACTTCCAGACGGGTGGCATGGACTGTGAAGCTGTCATGCATGACGGTTCGCGTGCTTGATATCATCACGTCGCGAGGTCTTCTTTTTGGAGACACCAAATTCCCACGCAGACACCCCGCCTTCAATTTAGCCACGGTACGGGGAGATACTCCGGTGTCCTCGCTCACAACACTAGGGAGTTTTAGTATAGCGGAAAGCACCACTTTAGCGCGCCCATAGCGTTAGCGGGCACGCTAACCGTAGCATAACGAGGCGCTATCCGTTCGCGATTGCGGCCCGCAAAACGTTAACGCTACAGCTAAAACGCTATACTAAAACTCCCTACTGAGTAGTTCCTGCACAGATTTCGCCGGGAAACGCATCCTGGTACGGGCGTACACATTTGCAATTACTTGCTTGGCGTTTTTTGACAACTTTGATGTGCAAACCCTCGAAAAAATGCGTACTGGAGACGTGGTCGAAGCCCGAGAGCTGGACGCCATTTTTTTCAACGCTGCCTATAAGAGTAAACAAAAAACGGCGTTCAAGGTTTCGCGGAGAGCGAAATCCTGATACGAAAGCGACAAACATAAAATACAAACTCGCATACTTCGATCGTTTGTCCGGCAACACGGGCGTTTTTTGTCAAGCTGATAAATATTTATGCTTTAAGGTTTTCCGGCGAAGCATTTATCGTTTCTGGCTCACCGCAAGCAACCAACTACTTTTGGTCGCGGAAGCACACAGCGCAAACAAGAGCGCTAGCTTTGACATCGTTGCACTTGATGTATGAAACGGAGTATAGATCACCGGGACACTCGTTTACGCCTCGCGCTAGCACGTAACGCGTACTAAAAAACACCGGGACACTCCTTCACGCCTCGCCCTGGAACGCTTCGCAACGCGTACTAAAGAAACATCGGGACACTCGTTTACGCCTCGCGCTATAATGCTTCGTGCTTCAAAAACACGAGAGGGCAAAGCTCTAAACATCTACCCGTAGCGGTTTCATGTAAGTTGGCAAAAATGCCAAGGCGCCAAGAATACACTCATACACTGCATGCTTCGACTCTTCCCAGGTTTCACGTTAGTAGAGACGGCTCGGAATTTTTTTGTGTTGGGTGCACCCCGCTTTCCCTACCAAATTTTTGTCTCCACCGCGTGTCCATGCTCCTCATACAGAGGTACCTAAATATTCACGCCGCCCATTTTTCGTCCTCCATGTCACGTAGTCTTTCTCAAGTTTTATCTTGCTCTGCGGCTCCCTTGCCTCAAAGGAATACCAGCCCATATCCCCCTGTACCACTTCATTCGTGGTTTTGCTATGGAGGGCCAGCCCTTAGGTCGGCGTACTCACTCGTGAGTACACTCATTTGTACTCAAACTCACGAGTGAGTACGATGATGAGTGAGTACACACCCGATTAAAAAAGTGAGTACGATGACGAGTACAGGGGTAAGTCCACTACTCGTGAGTACAGTACTCATGAGTACACTACTCATGAGTATGAGTTTTCATGAGTACAGCATTCATGCGTATGAGTACTCATGAGTAGTACTCATGAATACTACTCATGAGTATGAGTACACGAGTAGTACTCATGAATACTACTCATGAGTATGAGTACTCATGAGTACAGTACTCATGAGTACACAGTATTCATGAGTATGAGTACTACTCATACTACATACTACTCATGAGTACTTCTCATGAGTACTCAAGAGTACTCAAGAGTATGAGTACTCGTAGTATACAGTACTCATTAGTACAAAATATTTATGAGTAGTACTCACGAGTATCAGTACTCGTGAGTATTTAGTACTCATGAGTACATAGTCCTCATGAGTACAATACTCATGAACACTGTTTCGAGTGCTTGCACTCGTGAGTGCAGTAGTGCAATCAAGTTCTATCACGAACTCGAGTCTGGAAGCGCGTGTACGAGTCGCAAACATTTAGTCGCGAACATTTAGTCGCGAACGAGTCGCAAACATTCATCTCTCAAGGATGGTAAAATCACACAACGAAAACTGCGCCTCCTTATTTTCCCTGTCCCTGTTTGGCGCTGTTAGCATTCTTCGGCGGTCGCTCGCAAATGGGTCGCGGTAAAAAGGTAAAAACAAGGGGGTGAGGTCCCGGCTGGAAGCGCGGTCACAGTTGCTCGGTTTTAAAGCAAAGCTTTTTACCTCTACCCCCCAAGGGTTCTTTCGCGACCGTTGGTGTCACCAGAAAACTCCAGCGAACAAATAAAAAATATACTGGCACCGCCGGGAATCGAACCTGGAACTAATAGACTAACAAAGCGAGAGCCCGTTGTCTCACCGATTTAGCTACGAGCCCATGCGAAGACGGGGAAGACAGGTGGTGTACTCACCAAGCACATCTAAAGGTTTACACCCCGCGTTCTCGCTGAATGCCACGTGAAAGCGTCACGTGACCACTCACGCCCGTCTAACGGCCCTGTGCGCACCTTGCTCATGTGCTAGGAGTTACAAAAATTAAAGGAAGCTCACACCAATGCATGGCATCTCACTTCTAGTACGCCAATGTGCTAAAGCCTCTGGCCTCCAGTGTTCACGTAAAAAATCACAGCTCCTTGTCGTCCGCCCTCACGCCAAATCAAGGAGTACATTCAAATACTCCTTGATGGCCAGGCCATCGCTCCAAGCCCCAGCATCAAGATCCTGGGCCTACATCTCGAGGCTAACACCAAGAGTGACGTCTCCGCGCAGCGCCTCAAAAACAGCATTAATCAAATCATACACATGATCAGGCCAGTTGCCACCAAGAAGCGAGAAGAATCCAGTACCTTTCGATTAATTGAAGCTTTTGTCCTCTCGAGAGTCACTTACGTCAACCCCCTATCATCTTGTCGACAAGGAAGACATAGAGATGCTTTATATATAATGATTAGAAAGGCGGTAGAGCAGGCCATTGGTCTTCTCATGAGTGCGTCCACACAGAGGCTGCTTAGCACGGGGCTCCACAACACGGTGGAAGAGCTGATAGAAGGCCATCTTCCTAACCAGAAGGTCCGACTCAGAACTGCGGTGGGTAACCGCATGCCTCACCAGATTGGCTGGGCAGCCCAGAATGTCACTCCGCTTGACATACTCCCAGACTCTTGGCGACTAAAACTAAAGATGCTCCTTTTGCTTAGAAATATGAACCCCTCACATGACGAGGGTCACTGAAAAGCAGGTGCTCAAGCGCTAAACACCACCCTCGGTGGGGATCATGCAGTTATCTACACAGACGCCTCCAAACAGCGAGGGCAGCAATACGCCATCATCGTGGCTACCTCCAGAACCAGCCTCCTTGCGTGTACCTCACTTAGGACCCAAGAAATGACAGCAGCAGAAGAGGCAGCCATTATCTTAGCTCTCACTCAACCAGGAGTTCGGAGGGTAGTCACCGATTCCCAGCAAGCCTACTGGAATTACCAGTCGGGTTGGGTGTCCTGACCTGCACTGCGCGTGCTAAAAAACCACTCCCCAAATGGTTCCATTCAGCTCATCTGGACACCCCCTCACGCTTCAATTGGGGGCAACAAATACGCCCACCCAACAAGCCTGCGCTTTTACCTCCCGTGCCATGGAGCTGCACGAGGACAGTCACCCGCTTGTCACGTTCAGGGAGATAACCCAGCATTATCGCCTTCTGAGACAGACTGTACCTTCGCCTTACCCTGACCTTTCCAGAGAACAACAAACTACCCTACGGCTCATACAATTCGGGCTCCTTGCCACAGCCTACGCGTATTTACTTAATCCATCCGAATCACTACGACGCTGAATGTAAATTTTGCTCAGAAGTAGGAACACTCCGCCCCGTAATCGGGGTGTACGACTTTAGCCCTGAGCACCCTCCTCTCTTTCCATCAACTACCCAACAAGAGCAATGGGAGATACTGCTGTCCAGGCCCTCTCTACCTACCCAGCTTCAGCGGGTGGACAGACCACAGGCCGCGCGGACTGCATATGGGTCCCACAGAAGAAGGAATCACTCCCCAGGGCTACACTCTGGGCCGTTCAGAAATCTGAACAGAAGTATTTCTTCCTCCTCCTCCTCCTTCTCTGCCGTAAATCTCGTCGCCTCCGTCCGCGGCGCAGAGACGGAGAAGTCATATCGTCTAATACCAGGTTGGAGCTTACTTTAATTTTATAAAAAAAGTTTCCACTCTTGTGCTACACCAATACATCTCAACCAAACACCGTTCATGCATCATGCATTGATTTAACCTTACCAAGAATATCTCTTTGAAGTCATAAAGGGTTTGGTTGGGTGCATTTCACTTCTCTCTGGTTTTGCTATTTGTAGAGCGATGTGAGTGAATTTAAGTGACGTCGCATGGGTAATCGCTATGGGTGCCGTTTACAGGTTTGCTTTCCAACCACATTCACGGGGTGGATTGGCGCTAATTTTTTTACGGCACGTGCTTATCGGCGCAGTTATTTTTGTTTACAAATACGCGGCCTGGGGACGCGTAGCTGCTTCGTTCCGCTTGCTCCGTTCAAGTTGCTTTAGGGGAGGCGGTGGGGGCTGCTAACAATGCATGCACTGCGCGCACCGAAGTCGCTCTTTTGCGGTCTTCAGCAGTTTCCGTAGACGCATGTCACGCTGTGTAGTCGTTTCGTGAGCCGAACTGCTCATTCTAACAGTTGTAGTTAATTAACGTGATTTGCGTCAAATCGACTCCATGGTTTGTGTCACCGAAATTGTCCGCACCATGCCGCTGTGCGCATTCAAGCGATAATTTGGCTGATTTAGGCTCCCGTTTTGAAACTTCTTGCTCAGGTTCAGTAGGACTAGGGTCTCGTGCGGTCCATTTACAAGTGAGCGTATAGCCTCGTCGTTCAGGCGCGGCGGTGAAATTTGCGCCTGCAATAGAAATACAATATCCAAGTACACCGAAGAACGTTTGTGGGTTGCTAATCGGACATCATAATACCCACTTGAACGTGTGCGACGCCTTGTTTCGCCTCGCATATTTTGTTGAAGAGCTCTGGCATCTTGCCGCTGGAGGAGTGTTTTGCTTTCGAATGGCAACCCGATGCACCGCTTCTCGTTTATGCCACCGTGTAAGAGGAAGCTGACGACGACGGTGAATTTCGGTGGTTGTTCTTCCCCTACCTTCATCTGCTGTTTACTGGCTAGCAACTACTGCCGAGTTTGAGCTAGCACTGTGGAAGGCCTCGTGAAGAGCCGTTTTTATATGATGAACGCCAACGACAGACGTTTAAGCTCGCGTCTTGGAACGTCTCGTAAAACGTGTTGCTTGCCCATAACGACGCCACCGCACTTTTTGATAGATAGCTATCAGCTTCATAGGCGCTGCTCGAGAGAAGAGCTGCAGATTTCCACTGTGCAACCAACGCACCAACTCGGCAATACAGTAACGTCAGTGCAAGCTATCACGCCTCCAAAAAATGCGTCTGCAAACTTTCTTTTCGCGTTCACAAAGCATGGCAGAGAAGTTGGACAGTGCTGTAACGGCTGCCAAGAACCGACAGCAATGAGTGCACTGCGGCCCTCGACTGCGACCGATACCCGCTCCACGGTTTGCCCTAGGCGCGGATCAACCCTGCCGTCGGCACGTCGCCAGGTGCAGCGAATTTTTGTCGGGCGCTCTGGCACAACACACACACGCATACAAAAATGAGTAGTTAAAGTCAGACCCGTGTGCGTTTGTTACGGAAATAAGCATAACGACCGTAGCGCCCCTCTCCTGTCCCTTTCTCGCGGCGGGACCTCCTTCTTGGGCTTCTCGCGCCGTAGCCGGTTTTTGTATTTGTGTTTATCTCTTATTTGCAGGCTGGCGGCGGCGGCGAGGGTACGGTTGCGCAATGTCTGCAGCATGCGGAACAGTGGCGTCAGCGTCTCTTTACAGCTAATTTCAAAGACGGTAGTCATTCTTTGGCTACTCGAGCGTGACAATGTTGGCCTATTTGTCTGTCTGTCATAAAGATAATTTATTATTGCAACTTATATCACGCCCGGCTCCATAGACCGTTCCATCGGGCGAGGGGGAAACGTACTCTCGCACGCAGGGGTCACGGGGCGCAGGCCGCCTTTCCCCCTCTCTGGAGTGTGCGCAACGCGTTGGTGTGCGCGCCGACCACGGCGGGCCTGGCGCGGCTGCTTCTTTGCCTTGACTACGCTCGGTAGGCATCGCGCGTGCGGGTTTGCCACTAATTTAGGCATTATTTTATTGAAATGTTAATGAATGAGACAGACTAGGAGCTTTTGAGCTGCTTGTGTGCTTTAACACGCAAGATTTTTGGCAATTTTGTTCTGCTGAGCTCTTTCTGTACACCTACTTTGGAGTAGTTGCAGAATATTCTTCTACCTTCTTTCCAAACTAAAATAGGTCACTGAAATTTGCCTCTGCCGCAGATGGTATTAGTGCCATCTCCACCGTTTCCTGCGGTCACATTGCGGCAAACCCAGCTCCAAGTATTACGTGGGCTGGCCTTGGGGATTTTCACAGTGACTACCACCTCCCTAGGTTGTCCCTTTCCCCGAGAATATCTTAAGGGAAGGGGGGATACTAAAGGGGATTCTACCTCCCTTCTTCCCCCATCCCCGATTCGAGCCAAATGAAGTTGTTCACTCACTTACTCCAGCCAAGAGTTCAGTCTATTACCCAATGTGATGTCTCTTTGTCGGTAACATCAAACTAAGCAACACACAAGCGAACGCTTGTCTGGTTGACCAACGGCGGACGCTTAATAAATCCTTATATGACGCTCTCCAGGAGCTGTGTCGTTTATTTTATTTATGTTGTACATTAGTTCCACGGCTAAATAGTGCTGCAGAGCAGCTCGAAATTCCAGAGAGGAAATTTTGTTTATAGTTGGCGGCAGTGGTGGCTGAGAGTGAGGTGTTTATATATCGATAAGATTTAATACAAACTATGTAATGTGCCAAATACTTACGAAGTTCACCCAAAACTGCCTGTATTAACCTCTGCAGGGATATGTAGCCTAAAGCCTGTTACACTGACACGCGCTTTTGCTTGTTGGCCATGGCACCGAGCGTATCACGGTTAGATCGTTTTAACAAACATCAGTTTTTGCAGGAATGCGATCAAAATACCCGCTATACGCGATCCCGTACACCCACACGCAAAAACAAAATTGTGACGAAGTATTGCAAACATATGTTCGACACGGCATCGTTTACCCACCGCAGACCACGCTACCTCGAGGCGAATTTCAGCTCCCCCGCGTCCAAAAAAGCCGCCAATTTAAGCCAGATCGTTTAAAGTGGTCCTATGCAACAACTTTCCAATTTAAAGTATATTAAGGACATGAACATACAACGCGCTACAACGCAAAATTCCCCGAACCGCCGCTGGCGCCCATGCGTCGCGGAGCAAACGCCTGTTGCGACCGGGCGGGGGCGCCCGATCCGTTCTCCGTGGCCTCCAACATACGATGGGTAGCGTGTATGATGCGAGCGGCCAGCCGCTGTTGCAGCCGTGAAGAAGTCCAGAGCAGTAGGATAACGTAACTGTTTACTTCATAGCGAGAGGTGGGCCGAAGTCAAAAAAACATACAATGCCCTGACGGGCGAGGTTACAATACAGGACACGAGCAGAGCGACCGCATGGATTCGCTGCTCAGACAGGAATGATCTTCAGCGTTTGTGCTGCTTCTATTTATACCCAAAAAAACGCCCCCAAGAGTAACACGCCACGAACATCACAAACACACACACACACACACACTCTTTCCATAGTTCGCGAGTCATGGCTTCGCCCCTCGTGGCGTCCGAGAGAGGGGAGAGAGTGTCCTTGAAAGGTGCCGGGGTCGCGCTATCTAAAGGTTGATCGTGCCGATAGCGAAACGCCTGAGCCGGGTATGTCGGGGCGTGACTCTCCGACGCGCAGGTGCTTGAAGGGTGTGGCGAACGTCGTGGCTTTGCACGTGGAAGCTGACAGCCGCCGGAGGTGCTTTGCAAAGCGAGGTGACTGACCCGGCATGTCGAGACACGAAAGTACGATTCACCGACACGCGGGCGCACATGGTCGATTCCCACGTGGTCGCTGATGCGGGAAAACACGTGGCGTTGGCCGATTCGTAACACGCCCAAGCCAGCAAATCGGCCAGCTACGAGAGGGCGCTGCGCACGCAAGACGGCGGCGCCCTCGTTGGAACGGTCTATACATGGCAGCTTTGTCCCGCACGTTTTTCTTGCATTACTTGCAGCGATAGGTCACGCTGCAAAAATCCTTGCTAGTGCCGATGTAATCATAGTGGTCCTTCAAACTCTCTGGCACATTAAAACATTGCGCTATCACTAGGCCGTCCGCTGAGTGCGTGCTGCAGGCGTGCTGAGTGCGTGCTGCAGGCAGCCATAGCTGGGCTTATAGCGTCCTCGATAAACATGCACCGGGGTTGCCCCCAAAACCGGCGCTGTGCTCAGTGCCCCGCGACGGTGCGCACCGGCACGGTGCGTTGATCGAGGACAGACGGTGTGCCGAAGCACGAGTGCCACCTAGCGTTTCCTGTTTCAGGGCGCGCCATTTCATTTGGGGTGTCTGCTCGTCGCGCGTAGTACGCATTACGATGAGTGGTAGCAGTGGCAGCATAGGCGTGGACGTTGTTTGCGATGGCAAGACGCATCGTCTTGTTTTGCCGCAAGCGCAGTTCAACCTTCTGGCTTCCGGTGAGTTTTTGAATGGCAATTACCACGGCGAAAGAAGTGAAGGCTTCGCCTGTTTTCATTGCGTGATGGTCTTTGTCCTGCCTAGTGTGTGACACTAGCTAGTTTTTTTCCCTTATAACAGATAAATCAAAGCTGGCGGCTTTCGTCGCAAGCGTTGCCGGAAACCTGAAATCATCTGATGCTGGCACGGGGCCTTCGTTTGTCATCGGCACCCCAAGCTGCCCCCCAACCCCAATCCCAGAGTCTCGTACGGCAGTCCTGGAAGGTGCGTACGAGCTTTTGCTGCCATCGTAATCTCCTGTGCACTCGGCAGAGATTAACTCGTTGGCTAAAAATTGTGCCTTACTGGTGATGGGCTTCCATTTTATTTTTCTACAGACCAAACGAGCGCAGCTCTATCGTCGGTTGCCGGCGGAAGCCGTGGGCCGGTCGGCGCCGCTTTTGATTCGGCATTCGTCAGCCCGGACACCACGCCGCAAGCAAGCACCAATGAGCCTCCACGAGTCGCCCTCGGTGCGTGTCATGGTTCTGAAATGGGGTTTCTTTAATGCGTGATAAGCGCACAATGCGCACGAAGCAAGCCTGAAATGGTTCCGTGTGATAACAAGCTCGCTTGGAACGCAACTCCTCAATTTCTTTTTCGACTTCGCATTTGACCTATTTGCACCCTGACAGACTAATAAAAAAAAAGCATATGCGATAGTCCAAATGGGGCATGGTAAAGACTTCTTTTATTTTGCATATTTTTGTGTTCACCGAAATTTACATTCTACTTGCAGATGAAATACCAACAAAAGCAAGCATGAATGAGTGGGGCGAAGGGGAGACCCTGCTGCTCCTTGATCGATATGCTTTGTACCTGGACATGGTGGGTCCCATTAAGCGATTCCGCCACAAAAAGGCCATGTGGCAACAGATTGCTGCCGAAATCTACACCAAGCTGGGAGTAAGAAGGACGCCCGAGCAGTGTATGAACAGACTGAAGACTGTAAAAGGACGCCGCACCGACAGCCGCACCCACAACAAGCAGTCGGGCGTGCAGCCCGTCCCTGTAGAATATGATGCCGAACTCCAAAAAATTGCCGCCATCGACGACAGCATGGAGCCGGAGCTCATGAGGGGTCCTGGCCGCGTCGAATTGAAGGCGCCAACTAGTCCGGCCAGCACAGACAGCGACACGCCGCCGCCAGCAAAGAAACAGAGGTGTTCCGTTGCGGAAACTCTGTGGAAGATCCACGTTGACCGCGAGGAGCAACGCGAGCGCCGGCACAAAGAAAAAATGGAACTTCTGCGCCGCTACCTTGGTGCAGAGGACGAGCTCGCATGAAAGAGCTGAACTTTGCAGTTTGGATGTAATAAATGTATGCATGACTTCAACATTGTGTTAACGTCATTTATTTAAGCACTAGCATAACCTGGAGCTAGCTGTATATTTATTACGTAATATCTTTAAGACGTGACAAAGGATGGTAGGGCACTAGCCCTTCACAAATATGACCATTATAGATGGTGGTTCACGTGGTTGACTTGTCAAAAGAGCTCCTTGCTCTTGCAAGTAACAACGAAGGCATTGCAGAAAAGAATCTCTGCTACTGTTCGCAAGTGGCTGGCAAGGAATTTGTTCAGAGGTTCAAAAAGTACTACATACTCGAACACAAGGTACAGTAGGAAAGCATTTCAATGCTGTGCATCGAGGACTGAGGGGGCATACCAAAACAAGGCAAACATTTTTCGTTACTACAGAGATCTGGGCGTACTATATGCTCAGTGGTGACAAGGTATTGCAGCAAAGGGTATCCATTCTGCCTATGGATGGGGTGAGGGGGGAGCCATGCAGATTTGCTACTTGTACACACATTCCAACGATAACCTAAAACTTGGTGCCGCTGGAGTTCAAACGCAGCTTCGGCACATTAAACATCCCCCCCCCCCCCCAAATATTACTCAAGAACTTTGGTAGAATTTTTGTAGTTAGTGCTTCATAGCGGCTCAGTTGCTTGTCAACATGGGCCACAGATGGTAAGCAAGCATATTTCACAAGCCCACAGACATTTTTTTGCGGCACTGCTGAGCTAGCAAATGCACACCGCAATGGGAAGGCCCAGCAGCACGGTAGGTGGCAGCAATTTACTGCAACAACTGCACAATGCTTTTTCTTTTCTGTTCCCCGATCTGTCGGAGCAGGCTCTCCCTCTTCGTCCTCTCAGCCGGTAACGCCTCATCTGGCTTTACATCTGAGCCCTCATTTTCAAAATCTGCACCAGATTCGAGGTCCCCAGCATCTATGCACAGATTGTGCAAGACACAGCACGCAAGGATGAATTGAGTTGCCCGGTCAACAGTCCAAAACTCCAAATAAAGGAGCTGCCTGAAACGCCCTTTGAGCAAGCCAAACGCGTTCTCTATTCTTACACGTGTTTGGCTGAGCTTAAAGTTGTAACGCACTTCCTCAGGCGTGAGCTTGCCATAATCTCTGAATGGAGTTAGCAAATACTCTCTGACTGGGTAGGCAGCATCACCAAGAAGATGAAACTTGTTTCCCTCGCAAATAACAGGAAGCTTGTCCAACACAAAAGCACGCTTGAACACTTGGGCATCATGTGTTTTGCCAGTGTGTCCAAGGAATACATCCTGAAATTTTCTGTCGCTGTCGGATATGGCCTGCAAGCCATAGGCTTTTTTGTCGTGCCTGTTGGTGTATGTTGAAGCAATCTTGTGTGCAGGGCACCTGGTTTCCACATACGTTCCATCAACGCATCCAAGCACTTGAGGGAAACCTGCAATCTAAAAATTCATTCAAATTCATCACTTCATGACTGTGTACTTGAAAGATGCATTACAAGGATAAACAATGAGCATTACTTGTGCATTATTACACCAAAGTTCCGAAAGAAAACCAACTGAACACGGTAATTTAGTTAATGTGAATGTTTATCTGCTAGCAAAAACATGTATTAGAAAAAAAAGCACGTTGTCAAGAAGACGTGTATAACTAAAAAAATAACATAGCTTACCTTTTCGAACTTGGCACTACATTGGGACTTCTCCTCGTTACTGTCGGGGAAACGTATAATCCTCTCGCTGATGCTTTCCAGGAAACTTGCCACCCTGCCGATGATGCCGTGAAGGGTGCTTTCGGCCATGCCAAATAAGACCGCGACCACCCTTTCGCTGGTTTTGTTCGCGGCAAACCTAAAGACCAAAATTGAATTCTTGTATACACGTCACCAGGCACCATATGAGGCACTTACCATAGGAACGACAGCACGTGCTCTTCTGCAGTTTTTTGCGTGTAAGGTCCGCGCCCAGTGGCCTTATAATAAAATCTGGAACTCTCATATTCTGCTATTACGCTGCAGCACACCTTTCGAGGCACTCTGAAGTGCTTCCGGAACTGCACAGAACGACAACAACAAAAAAACGCCTTACAGAACGTGAAAGCTACTGTATATTTACTGCCACAAATACTTTCAAAGGGATCTGCTATATGCGTGCCTTACCTGAAAGTCGTCGAAGCGCCTCACGACTCCGTCAATAAACTCTGTGACCTTCGGCACATCGTCACGTTGGTTTTCTGCTACTGCAGCCACCAACTCGTCGTCTTCGCTGTCCGAGGAGCTCGCCAGAAACTCTTCTATCACAGCAGCAAATCGCCTACGCTTCCGCAAAGGCTCCATCGCTAGACTAGCTTCGTTTTCCTCCATGGCGAAGAACGACAACAAGCAGACTTGAGACGGGGAATCCAATGTTTACGACCGAAAACCATGATGGCTCATGGGATTGCACGCCGGCGCACCGTCGACTTTCACGGTGCGCGGCTGTGCAACCAAAAATTGCCCCGCGACGGTGCGCCCCGGTTTATCGAGGACAGATGGTGCACACCGGTGCGGTTTATCGAGGATGAAAAGGCGCACCGGTGCACACCGGTGCGCACCGGTGCGGTTTATCGAGGATGCTATTACAAACACTCGTCACTCGCAACACCTTTTCACTGACCTCCACGGTCCGTATCCGCATACTACGCATACCTCGAATTTTGGGCCTTTTCCAACTCCTCCTCCGAAAATTTGTTCTGTCTCCTCTTCCCGCTCAAATAAAAACACCAAATAGAACACAGGACCACGTTAATCGCACAATGATCACTTTCGTTTTTCGGCTTCAATAATGTCATTGAATGACAGTGGTCATGTTCTAGAGGGTGTCAGTGGAGTAATTTTGAAGTCGCAAAAAGAGTGCTCACCAGTCAGTCACTCGGAAGGACTACTTGCCTAGCACGTGTTGCGAAGAGCTACCGAGGATGACACAAGATTGCATGATGCAACTTTGCGTCAGCTGTACCACTTCGCATGATGCAACATTGCGTTACCCGTAACTGAGGCTATTGGTTGTATGTAACCGATACGGCTCGACGGAACATCGGGCCCTACTAAACTTATTCCCTACAGGGTGCATCCAGGCTTGGTTTGACCTCGCAAGACAGATGAAAACTTATTCTCACTGAGGAAGTTTCTACACGATATTGAAATCGAATGCAAACAATGACAATCGGAGAAAGAAGCACATGGTAACGAAAGTTGAGCCACACGATGTGCCTCGAGAGCGCCAAAATATTTGCCAACTTTGGTCCCCTGTTCAAGGCTACCGTTGTCTAACTAAGCATTGGTGGAGTTATTGTGCACTGCACCAGACGGTAACGATATTTGTGACGATGATATTTAAAGATGATGACGATGATATTTGTGTAACGATGATATTGACCACCTTGCATAATTGGAAGCTGGGACGAATTTATATAATATACTCGGAGGCGCCATGCGAACGTAGCACAGAAATGAAGGAGCGAATACGTGTCGCCCCCTCCAAACTCTTTCCCCATACCCGCCACTCGTACTTCCCACTCCAGACTGCCAGGTTAAGTTTATCGGGCCCGTAGCCCCCGCCCACGTTTTCAATGAGTTGCTGTTGTTACCCCTTAACAAACATCGTGATCTTGTAGCAGATGAGGCTTGTAAAAGCACAGTTACGGCTGCGAATGGCCCGCGGCCCCGTTTCATCGGGCGGGCTGGTACGTGCATGCGACTGCACTCCACACGTGCGCTGGGACTAAGATTACATAGGTACAGGTGTAGTGCGTACACACGAGGACAACAGTACGAGCTAAGTGAGTGAGGGAGCACGCAACATCCCACAGCACATTTAAAATGCATGTATTGAATGTTTCTAAAAATGTTTTCAAAGGAGGTGGTGTTTCGCGCGGCAAAAACGCTTCCATGCATGGCTGAAAGCATCTCTGTTTACATAAGTCAATACTTAGTGGGCCTTATCGATGGCCCTGACGATTATGCTTCTGCGCGTAAGATATGGATAATTCGCGAAAATTTTGCCGCACCTGCTCCTCCAAAGCATCATTTCTCGCATGAAACACATCGTCATGATTTGTATGCGAACTTCAGTGGCTAGCAAAGCGCAGCCCTTTTGCGACATGGTCGCTGTGAAGACTGCGGCAGACATCCGTTTTGAGCAAAGAATCTGACTGACAGTTACCTAGATATTAGTAGCCCATACACAAGGAAGCACGTACATAAACGCGCACATTTTTATTTTTACGCCACGGATTTCGAAAAAGACGCTTCTTCATAACTAATCTACTGTGAATGGGTATCGCAGTGATGAGGCTTGTGTAAGGTCCAAGTTTGTTTTGATCTTGCAAATGGTGCCTATCGCTAACCAATCTACTCAAGATACGTATCCATTTGGTGAGGCGAATAAGCTTTAGGTTAAAATCATGTTTTGTACGCCGTCCAACTTTGGTGGTGACTCTGTGCCAGTAACACACACACACACAGACGCACGCACGCACACGTTTTGTGCGGTAATCGTTGCTGATGTGTGTTGAATGCTTGTGGTAAACTCTTGTGGCGTTCGACCGAAAATAAATGATAGGAGCGCTACCCTAACGATACGGCTCCAAGTGCTGGAAGCTTGAGGTTTGTCGAGGCACGAGAGATTTGTCTTTTATGTCTTTAAGTAAAATGTTTGCTACTAGTGCCGTTTTGAATTGATATTCAGTTGTTTTTCGCAGTACGGACGAAATATAAATTTTATTTTGTGACGAGGAACTTGTCTACGAAGCGGTCGAAATCGACGCCGGGTAACGACCCACGACGGCGGGTGATTTATTGACACTGACACTGTGCAGTTGGAGCCGGCGCTGCTTCGGAGCGTGTCTCGGCTCGTCTACTATCGTTTCCCTTCAGAAAAATTTTTGGTGGAGGAAAAGTTCACGATTGTTAAACTTATGAGGTCTAAATTATGCTAGATTTGCATTTTAGATCGATAATGCACGTTTACAACCACATTAAAGCGCACCGCAATCCACCCCACCTTATTCCACTTTTTAGGGCAGTGAGTGCGCCTCTGCACTTTTTTTACTTGGTGGACTCCATTGGTGGAGTTCAGCGCATGCAAGTGGTTGATTCCTTGACCAAATTAGTAGAAACATTGTTGAATACGATCAAACGTTAGTGCAGATTATGTACAAGGAAATACAGGCGAGTACAGACTGAGTAGAAGTGAATACTATCAGTAAGCTCCGATGATTCGGAGAATTTCAGCGCACCGAGAAACGAAAACGGGTGAGAAAAGCTGCTGCCAGAGAAGACAAGCAGAAAAGCGCAATTTACGGCTGCGGCAGCGCCGAGAAGCCCCGAGTCCCACGAGAGCACGACGCACCCCAGACTCCGGTGCTTTATTCCTGAAAACACGAGGAGACGCCAGACGCAACGCGAGTCCTTACGTTCCTTTCACTCTCCCCCGTGTACTAGTCTTCGCGCAGTGAGTAGCCCTAGGACACTGCACCGTGTAACACGTTTTGTTCCCGTGCTTTTTTGTCCTTATGTATATGTAACCTCAGTATTTCTAATTATTTAAACATTTCAAATTTTTCCTGTTTAGCCTTTCATTCGAGCCACGACCTAGCTAACATGGCGCAGTAGACAGGATCAGGATTCGAGGCCACGGGAGGACGAACGGACGACCGCCGCGGACGAACCGCATCGCGACTACGAGAGTGCGGCACGCAGAATTGGGGCACCGACGGACTCCACGTCAACGGTGGTCGACCCACAGCTGACTTCAACGGAACGCTAGGTCCTATGTTCTCTAAAGAAACCGCAGTTCATGAACGCAAAATGATTCCGAGGGCTGTCTTGCTCTGGCCGTATGGACGACATCGTCTCACGTCTTCTAGTGGACAACGAGCAACGTCGCCAGCTCTCCAAATGAACGAATGTGCAAACGATACTTCAGGCTGCTTACGGCGACAAATGGCAGAGGAAATTGCAAGCGGCGCTGGTTGTGAGGAGGATGCAGCGTGAAGAACGAGAAAGTTTTCTGAGACAACTGGCGACAGTGGCCCGCAGGTTTCCCACGGTGCCTGGACTGCACGAGATCCGGATACAGGCAGCATGCACGACGGTACGCACACGAACGAGACGACGCATGCAAAACTGTGATTGCCTGCTCACCGGATCTCTCCCAGGTAATCACTACGATTACAAAAACGTAAGCGAAAATCAGTGCATTTCTGGCGAGATCCCGAACACACGCTGCTCTGACACCGGGCCAATCGACGAACTACATCGCCCGCGCGCAGGTCATTCCAGAAACGAGCAACGATGCGCACAACGTATACGCAGCGCGTACGACCCAGAAAGCACCACGTGCCTGGCACCCGCTCTTCCGGTCCAGACGTACACGAACGAAATACTGAGAGCGCGGAACGCAACGGAGCCAGTACGTACATTTTCCGGACGTGCTGTCCCGGCCCCCGTCCGCGCAACCAACGACATCGCATCCGGATTGCTGGATAGGCCACGACGAGCGAGACGCACGGCACACGGAACGCACCATACGTGGCGAATGACAGCACACCAAGGGGTGTTTAGGAAAACCGAGACGCACAGCGCATGAAACGCACCAGAGTTGACGAACGACACTTGGACCGGTGGAGCTGACCACGGCGAACGAAATGAAAAGCGCACACGCGACAGCCAGCACACATCAGGAAACCGCTATTTTCGACATCCTTTGCTCCCGGTGCTGCTATATGTCGCAACCGCAGAAATCAACCTTGCCACAAGCAACACATACCCCAGCGCACGCGGTTCAACCCTACCGGAACGTACGAGCTCTCCTGCACCCGCTGCTCCAACCCTAGTCCAGCGAACGAACGACATGTATACACTCGTGCAGGTGGGTCCCTCATCGAGCAACGACACGGCCAGTGCTTGCTGCACGTCCTAGCCGGAACGTAACAAGATCACCGGCACCCGCTGCTCCGATCGAGACTCACACGACAAACCCCATTTCGTACAAGAGGACGCAACCGCGAGCAAGCGGACTCGGCACGAACGGAACGCTTTTGAGCCTGCTTGTACGGGAGAGATAGCGATTTTAGCATTCTCGAAACAACGGGCAAAAAACAAGAGCTTGAGCAACGACACGGACACGGCAAGAACGCCAACAAATGAGCCTTATCCAGACGAAGGCGTCGAACGCCCTACCGATGAAGTGACCCTTACGACGCCAAGGAATGTGGGCCGAACGGACGAGACGAACTACGCCCGCTTCCCCACCACAACGGTTTCACTTCAGAAGCAATCACGGCAAAAGCGAGATCGGAGCCGCAACGATTTTGACCGATCCGTTACGCCACCCTACGACAACGCCACGCCACCGCATGCAAAACGAAAAGCCAACCGGCTCCTGCACCATACGCAGCGCAACATCCTCAACGCGCCGAACTATGCCATCCCTGCACACCGCAGCTCGCCAGCGGACAAAACCGACGTCTACGCTCCCACATGCATCAAGCACGTAACGAGCTACAGTAGCACGATCGCCGACGGAAGCGACGCGACTAACGCAACGCCGTAAACGCTGTCAAGTTCAGGTCCGACGAAGGGAATGCCACGGCACACACAGAAAAAAAAAAAAAAACAAGCAGATTGGATATTCATCGAACCTCATCGAGACAAACGCGCTGTAACGAAGTTTCTAGTATCCGGAACAACAAAAAACAAACGCCAGCATCGAGCAACTGCGAATACACGGAAAGTGATCTGAATACGAACAGACGTTACGAATACAAATAGGAACAGATTGTGCGTGGGGGTAATGAGTATTGAGTTGAGTATTCGTGGGTAATACAAATGGAGTACTCATGAATACAGATTAAGTACTCATGAGTACTCATTAGTACAGATTCAGTACTCATGAGTACAGATTCAGTACTCATGAGTACTGATTGAGTACGAATACTGGTGAGGACAAATGAGTTTGAGTACAAGTGAGTACAAATGAGTATGTGATGAGTGAGTATGAGTGATGGTGAGAACAGACGAGCTTTTTGAGTCTGAGTTTGAGTACAGCATGAATGAAAAAAATCGTGATTGAGTTTGAGTGAGTGCTTTCTGTTTTGCCGACCTGTGCTCAGCCTGCCTACCGCCCTCTGATTTGCCTCCAAGCCCACTTGGGTCTCTGATTTCATGCACAGAACCGAATTTCCGAACGTAAATCCTGGTACCGTGACCCACCATGACCCCTTTCCAGACTCCCGTTACCACTTCGTATTTGTTGTAGCCCCACAGTGATTTATATTTCATTATAGCCGTGTTCCGTCTTCCTTTTGTTTTAAGGTGGGCCTCATGCGCATGCGTGTAATCTGCGCTGTCGTTAAGCCACGCTCCTAAATATGTATGTTCTTTTACCCGTGGTATTTCTAGCAGTTGAACTGATACAGATTTGTGCTCCTTGTCGTCGTTAAAGACCATGATCCCCGATTTTTCTGTGCTAACGGATATGTGCGTCGCTTCTTCTCCGAATATATCCATCAGGCCCTGCATACCTATCCTGTTGCCCGCCATCAACAATATGTCGTCTGCATAGATTAATCCTGGAACTCGTTGTTTCACCCCCTGTCCGTTTTTAATGTCTGATAAATCGAATTCTAGCCTACTTCTCTCTAGTTTCCTTTCCAAACACGCCATGTAGATCATGAACAGCAGTGGATAGAGAGGGGATCCTTATTTCCAGCCCTCGTAGGTGCGTAACGGCCTCTTGCAGGCTACCCTCTCCCAAACAATTTGCAACCGGTTCTCCCTGTATAGTTTCCTGAGTGAATTAATAAATTATGTGCCCACTCACTCGTCCTCCAGGATATTCCATAGCTGCTCGCTAAAGGTCGGTTTTGCATATTCGCCACCTCTATGCATTGGCTTACTACAAATAGGTTGTCATCTAGTCTTCTGTCCATACGAAACCCATTATGAAGTCCCCGAGCACCTTATTCTCATCTACCCACTGGTCTAGTTCAAATTTCACTGCCTGCAATTACCAACTTGTATAGCACGGGCGTGACGGTGACTAGCCATACGAGCTTGGCTTGGTCTTGTCTCCTTTTCTCTTATAGATTAAGCTCATCCTGCTAGTATGCTACGTGCCACGTACGTATTGCCTTCTTTTCTATCCCCGTGGTGATGGCTTGTAGTAGCTTTCCCATGCTATTTGTCCCTAATTGGCTGATCAACTCTATCGGTATCCCATCCGTGCCAACTGTGGTATTTTTGGGTACCTTTCCCTCTGATTTTTCCCACTTGAGCTTGTCCCCGACCCTATCTCCAGACCTTTAGGCCTCCCTGTCGTGGCATTGCTGTGGCACTGCGGAGCCACTCTATCCACCTTACGGAATTTCTCAGCGATAATTTCCCAAAGTTGGGTCAATGCATGGACTCCCTTGAGCATCTGCGCTTCGTTTTCTATAGCACCACCTTTTGCAGGCCCCGTGCGTTTCCCTAATGTCCGCACATGGTTCCAAAACTTTTTCGGCGCGTCTCTACTCTTCCCTTGTATTTGCGGCCCTCATAGCTCGCTGTTTCACTTTATCTTCACCTTCACGGACAGTTGCACTTCCACTTGTCTTTGCTGATATTGCTCCGATGTTAGGTCCACCTCTTCCTGCGGCCTCCCTGCCCTCTTGGCCTGCCTGTGCTCTCTAGACGCCTAGGTGTTTACGCATCTGTATACCTCCTTGATTGCGTTCCACCAGCTTGGCGTTTTCTTTCCTTCCACTGATTGACCCTTTCTGCCTTGCCGATTTATTCCTGCATAGTTTTGGTGAACCTATCATATCTTCATATTTATCCAGGATTACTTTCTATGTCAGCGTCTATATTTTGACTATAGCCGCAATTTGTTTACTGCTTAACTCTTTCGTTACCGTACCTATTCAAAATCGTTACATTTGAGAGATACCTCGGGAGCTCCTTTTCATCGCGTTCGAGGCGTTTCTGGAATAAGTAAAGCTATTTGGAGTGAGCTCACAAAATGCCCTTTCAAAATCAGTTTTGTTTTCATTTTTGCAACAATAACGTGATTTTTGACACGCCTTTGCCTCACCTGGGTGTGCAAAAGAGGCGTGGTCATCGCGTGTCACTGCTACCAAAGAAGACTGCGTGCCACTCGTAATTACTCTGCCTCAGCGTTTGCGAGGAACGCGAGGAAAGAAAGGAGAACAGGAACGCGAGGATAGAAAGCGAGAACAAACATACAGACAGACCAAAATTTCTGGGTTTAAGTAGCCCAAGAAAGACTATCGTCTTTAAAAAAGCGAGAACAGGAGCTCGAGAAGCAGAAACAGGAACGCGAGGATAAAAGGCGAGAACAGGAGCGACAGCATGAGCTGGAAATGAAGCGTCTAGACATCGAGGCATCTCGATCTAGGCGTGAGAGTGACAGCAGCGTGCCAAGCGTGCAGTCTGCGGCGACTGAGCGACCTACGTTGCGAATGTGTGACCTAATGCGACCCTACAAGGTAGGAGAAGACATCGGTCTTTTTTGGTCAACTTCGAGCGTACGTGCGAGAGGGCCCAGTTTAGCCGAGACTCATGGCCGCAAAAGCTGCTTACGCTTTTGCCAGGTGAGGCATCTGACGTGATGGCCCGCTTGCCAAAGGAGAAGCCGGAGGACTACGAGAAAGTCAAGTCGAGCCTCCTGCGTAAGTACAGGCTGTCAGCAGAGGCGTTTCGCCAGAAGTTCCGTGAAGCCGAGAAAGCTAAGGGCGAGTCGTACTCGGCGTTCGCCTACAAGCTGAGGGCTAACATGGAGGAGTGGCTGAAAGAGGCAAAGGCTTTCGGAGAGCACGACAAGGTAGTTGAGTGCTTCGGTCTTGAGCAGTTTTACCGCCGTCTACCAGAAAACTTGAGACTCTGGGTGCAAGATAGGCCAGGGGTAAATACTGTGGATCAGGCAGCTCAGCTAGCCGACGAGTTCGTCGCACGTCGAGGTGCGCAAGGGCCGAAAGACGGCCAAAAAGAGTTCAGGCCGAGGCCTGATAAGTCAGGGCCGAAAGGCAGAGTTCCCCATGATGATGGTGGAGCGAGTAAAGTCGTTCTCTCGGGTAGTGAAACCGACCGGGATATCAGGACCAATCAGGACTCGCTCGAAAGATAGTCTGCTGGACGCGCCATTGCCATTGCTGCTGCTTCACGAAGATCCACGTCGAGGCTCCTCGCTCTTGTTACTCGCCTACCTATCTCTAGGGTCCCTAGAAATCTTGCTAGTCTGCCGTCCGCGCGCCTTCTCTATGGGGAGGCGTGTCCGCGCCGCTGATGCACGCGCAGAGCTGCGCAGAGGGCGCTGCCAGCAGTCGGAGCGCCCGAGCGGCGGGAGCGAGAGCGGCCGCCGGCCGGCCTGTGCCGCGCGCTACTGCTGCGTAGAGCGGGCGCGCATGGGGCTTTGACGGCCAGTTAGAGCGGTGAAATTCAGCGGCTCGGGGTACATCAGCTCACAATTGAAGCTGCGAGAACTACTATAGGACCTTTTAATTTCGGCGGCCCAAATTTTTCGCGAATCGGGCTGCGGCCTAGGCTATTTACGGACGCTTACCTTCGCGAGTGAGACAGAAGGATGAAACCGCAGCAACGAGATTAGCCGTTTCGCTACCACCGCTGGAACCATTATTTCGCGCATTGTTGAGACAGTGAGATCCGTTCCAGGAGAGCCCGGCGGCGCCACACGCAGTGTTTGTGCTAATTGTGAAAACTACGTAGTTATCCCCGAACGTCATGTATTGAAGGAAGTCTGCATGTACCCGTCCTGGCTGACTCGAGAAAAAAAAAAAAAAGCTGCAGTGAAATGCTTTACCAAAAAACCCATTCCTAAATACTTCTGGCCGAGCCCTCCTACTTCCCCAAGGCATATGGTCATTGAAATAAATAAGCCTTAAGAGCTTATGTTTTTCATTTCAAACAGCCGCAAGTAAACTGATTGGCCATAACACAGATGTTCTCCCTTGTTGCTTTCCCTGCGTGCGTCTCGTGATTCACTCCGAGTATGCGGGCGATAAAAAAAGAAAAAAAGAAAGCCCTGTGTAATGAAGAATGCAAGCGCAGTTACTGTTTGGCAGCCTGATTCTATGAAAAAGTTTCCCGCACTCTTCAAGGTAGCGAATTTTCCAAATCGTGGAATTCACAAAAATTACAGGCGCGCAAAATAGAAGCTAGTACCACAGTTTCTGTCTGTTGATTGAAAGTGCCAAAAACATCATATGCGTGCGTACATTCCTATTACTTTTATTCGGCATTTGCATTTAACAGATATTCCCAACTGAGGAGGCAGCGTTCGACGTGCGATGGGGCCTAGTTAATGAACGATGCAAATTGGTCAGATTCCGTTCAAGCTTCAAAGCATATAAGTAATCCCTCGTTATAACGAAGTCAGCAGGACGGCGGAAAAATTTGTTATAAGCGATATTTCGATATAAGCAACCGCTCGAAAAGAGCTTGAGCAATTGAGCTTTAATTGCACCACAACTGCAAGGAACCAACAGAATGTATTCAGAGAAGAACAATTTTATTCGGGTGCAAAAAGCGAAGTGAGTTTTGGCTGTTGCAAGTTTTTGTCGGGCACGAGCAACCCCACCTCCGATTTGACCAGCAATGCATGAGGCCGTGGTCGTCGCCCATAAAAGTGTCAGTGGCTGTGGCCAATTTATAGGGAGGCGTGCGGGCGTCACGGAATGATACGCGAATTTCGCGCTGGAAACCGCCGCAAATGCCGTGGCTATAGAGTCTAGGGTTGTGCTTGTTGCGCTCAAAAAACGATTACCCGCTCACTCTGGGTACACAGCGCAATCACGAAAACTGACGGTTTTCGCTCTAGAGGCTTAGCATGATCACTGGGCAAATTTTCCTCGCGGTGTGCAGCCGTGAAGTTTGCAAAACAAGCGCTTTTCGGCGTTCCCTCGTCAACGACACTGCTAATTCTACGGTTCGAGTGTCGGTGTTCGCACACCGTCGCGCCCACACCAATGTCTAGGAACAAAATTTAAGGACCGTACCACGCAGTTGGACCATTTGTCTAAATTCGGTTGACGCAAATCGAGCATGAACTGACTCCAGAAAATCGTCCGGGGAAAGACCAGCTTGCGTTGACCGGCCATGTTGACCTCCTGACTTGCCGATGGGTCGCCGCCAATGGGCGACGCCTCCGCTCGACACTTCGCTCTAAGCGGGTCAGGCTCTTCGAGCGCTTCGAATAATGCGGCCTAAAAAGCATGCGTTTGGGTTGGGACCAGAAGAAATTTCGAATAAAGCGATATTTCGAATAAAGCGATCTCGTTATAACGAGGGAATACTGTATTTGACTCCCAAGCAAAGAGAAGTGAGGATGGTTCCAAAGCGCCTCAAAAAAAAAAAATATGAAGCGCCCACACACAATACAAATATTTTCACGCGCTATATATCCATGAGGTCGCGGGTTCGATTCTGGGCCGTGGCGGCCGCTTTTCTGATGGAGGCGAAAAGCAAAAACGCCCGTGTGTACGTGATTTCGGTGCATATTAAAGATCCCCAGGTGGTAAAAATTAATCCGGAGCCCTCCACTGCGGCGCGCCTCATCGCCTGCGTTGCGTCCGCGCGTTAAACCCTACAATCAATCAATTATATATCCACGGCAGTGTACGGTGGGGGCATACACAAAAACGCTTCTTTGTTAAGTAACTTAGTCGAAATACCGCGTGATGTGCCCCAGCTAGCAAAAGATTCCGTGCCGACAGTGTTTCCGATGCCCCCCAGAATGTGTCGAAACCTTTTCCCTTGAAGAGGATATCGAGGATAGAGCGCAGTGACACGATTCCATGGTTTGGCGGCTCGATCTTTCTTAATTCGCAAAAAACGTACTGGCATTAATTGATGCTTCGGTAACAAACTCTTCGTATTCGTAGGAACCAATTTATTTGGCTAATCTGTTTTGTAGAGGACGAAAATGCGCCCTTAAAATCGGCTGAAAGCGCCCATACCTACGAATGCAGCACAGCGAAGCGCCGTCCGCTGCACTGCTCCCCACGCCGACACTGGCCGGCCGCGCTCCGACTGCGTGCAGCGCCGCCGCTGCATGCATCACGGAGGAGCCCCCTTCGCGGCCGCCGGACGGCAGACTAGCAAGTATTTCTAGGGACCATACTATCTCTTTATCACCCCCTTTCTCCTCTCTAATCTTTATATCCCCCTCCTCCCCCTCCCCACCGCACTGGGTTGTATGCAGGTGAGCCCCCAGTTGGGCTCAATAATATCCCCAGTGCACTTCCTTTTCCTTTTCACCCGAACCACCTAAGAAGGAGGGACACTTTTGAAAGGGACAAAACACGAGAATACCGCCCCATTTTTAATCGCGCAACAGCTACTCGGCCAAAGTTTGCAGGGCACGATTCTAGCCTCATTCCTGCAGGCAAGGCTACAATAGTGAAAAGAAGATGACAATAAACCGGAAGTTTATGTTTTGAGAGATAACTGACAGTGAACGTCAACAAGCATCAACCATGGAGTTTCGTTTTCAACTTCAAGTTTTTGCGCATCGCATGCTAGTCCCGAAAACTGCGCTGGCCATAAATGCAAAGTCACTCGTTGACAAGATGTTTTCACGTCACGTGGGGACGAATTGGTGCCTCTGATAATGTTAAACCGCTAGATTTCTTCCAGGGAACCACCCAAAATTGCACATTTTGAAATGAAGGTTGGGCTTCACAGCATGGCGCGCGTGCACCGTACGTGCTAACATTTTTTTTTTCTGGCAAAATGTTCCGTGCAAGTCAACATTTTTTCTGGGAGGTGTTTTTGAAATGTTTCCCTACAAAATGTATATTCCAAATTTTTTCTACTATTAACGGTTTGTTATACACAATTATCATTTGCTTCGACAAGTTGACAAAAATTGTGATTTTGATATTTTTTTCGCAACTGTGATGTATGAAAACATTTTAAAAACTGGTGTTATTGGAAAGGTTGTTAAATAATCTCCATTTTGTGTTCCTGTAATTAGTGCCTAACCAAATTTTTAGCAGAAGAAAAAATGTTTTCATGGACCCCAAAAAAAGGGCCAATTTTCCCGCGGTAACGAAATAGTTAACTTGATGTACTGCCCCGCTCGGCTCGGTTTCACGCCCCTCCAATTTCCCAAAATTCAGCGTTTTTGGTCACTGCTCAGACTGTGACCCCCTTCTTCATCTACGTTCATTCATAAAATCCCTCGAGGAGTCATGCAGTACCCGATACTCGACTGTCTCCTACCACATTCCCACGTGGTTTGACCCTCGCATTTTTGTTCCTTATTTGATCAGGTTCTGTTCCTCACCCAGCCATTAGATTTCCGTTGCAGTCTGTGTACCCGACTAGACCTATGTCCCCTACCGATAGTACCTCCCCGGATAGTTTCAGATCCTCGGTGTCCATTTTTAGGCAGGCCACCAATTATTCAATTCGTTCCTTACTCTCCTTATCCGTCCACAGGTACGACAACCCCTTTCACCCACACATATGTTCTTTAGTCTACTTCCACTTTTTTTCCAATTTGCCCCTTGTCATATATATAAGCATACCTACACCTTCCTCCGCCTTTTCTCGATCCAGCCGTCCTATTGCAAACTTCCCATACATACTCTCTCAGAATACCGGAGGTTCTTCCTGGTTCCGTCATGGCATATACCCGGGTATCTTCCTCTTCTAGCTGTTTACGAACCTCCACCCATTTCTCTCGTTTCCTGCCACCCTGCATGTTTATGTACGTACGCGATCTTGGGTGCCATCCGCCAGACCTACCACCCCACCTACGTTCCGGCATCGCTTCCTTGAAGGATTCGTTGAACCCGGGTGCCCGGGTCCCGGCGTGGGTGTCAAGTCAACGCAAGAACTCCTGGCGGCCCTCTGCTTTTGTGTTAGTGAGGACCTCTGGGAGTTCTACGGACCAGACGGGTCTCCTAATGAACAGACTATGGCACGAAAGCCCGGACTAGGGCTGTTTAGACAATAAAGCTTTCTCTCTCTCTCTCTCTCTACGCTGTAAAAACTCGAAACGATTCCGGAGTCGTTGTCCGCGCTGCAAAACGAAACCAACCTCTCACTGCGCCAGTATCAGGTCTAAACTAGCGTCACTAAATAAAGGCTTTTAAAGTATCGGCTATCTTTTCTCTAATTGTTATGTGCCGCCGGGATTTTCATTGGTCGGTCGGCAGCACGTGATATTTGTTTACATATGGGCGCAGCCATTCTGTTTCTGGCCGTCTCTCCTCTCTCTCTGCTGTGCGGACGCTAGAGAGCGGCCGGTCCACGGTGGGCCGGTCACAACTGGTGGCGGTTTCGTTGGGAGAGATGGCAACACTGCAAGCCAGAAACAAAATGGCCCCCAGACGCTTCCAGCCTCCAGGTAGAGTGTACTAGAAGTTGTAGAGTGGCCCGAGCGGTGGCCTCTCCCATTGCTCCGCCGGTATCGTGCCTTCTAGGCACTATACCGCCGGGTCGACTTTCGCGCAGAAAATAAAACCGGTGTAGCGGCGGCGCTGCTGTCGTCGACAACTGAACAGCCGGCGCTCCCCAGCACCAGCTCCAAGCCTGCGCGCGGCAAAATTTGCGTTGCTCGCGGCGGTGTTTTGCGCTTGCGAAGCTGATTTATTTTGGATTATGAAGTTTGACGCGCCGGCGTTACACAGGCGATGAGGTAAGCGCGCGGTACTGCGGGGCTTCGGATTAATTTTAACCACCTGGGGATCTTTAACGTGCGCCGAAATCTCGAAGACACGCGCGTTTTTCGCTTTTATCCTCCACCACAAAAGCTGCACCGCCGCCGCCGGGAATCGAACCTGCACCTTCGGTCAGCTGATTTAGAAAGTAGACGCAGAAACGTTATGACTCCGCTTGAACGATACTTTCTCATTTTTTATGCGTTTTCTGAAAACGTTAATTGTTGATATACAGTAACCTCTCGTTAACTCAAAGTCGTAAAATTAGCTGAAAATTTTGAGATAAGCGCAGAATTTCGAGTCAAGTCAAATGCAGAAAATTTGTAGCCAGGTCCCTGAAATAACAGCTAGCGGTGCTAACAAAAGCACTATTGCACAGGGGAGATTTCGTAATGAAGGCAAAATAATTCGCAGGAAAAAGAAACTTTTATCATTGCAGAAGAAAGAACTGTGTTGCGCTCGGCTGTTTCGCGTTCGCATCTGCACCCCAGAAAAGAGTACCCCAGCTTCTCAATGCATCGCGTGAATTGGTGGTCGCCACCGCTACATTCTACCTTGTTACAAAGCAGACGCAGCATGCATGTTATTTCTGGCGTTGTACGCACGCACTTCTGGAGGCTCCTCCTCGTCCGCATGATCAGCTGCGTCGTCCACAGCAATGATGTACGCGCCAGACAGCATTCCGGTAACGGGGACGCGTAGTCCGCGTAAACTTGCACTTCACGACCGCGTTCGGCGGGAGTAATCATTCGAACGGGGACCTTATCAGCTGCCTGCAGCGGACTTTGCCTCGTGTCCTCTCTGCCAGTATTTCGAGACATCCGTGGTCCTCCGAAAAAACGTTTCGAGATAAAGCGGGCTAATGCTTAGCGCCTATGGGAGGTAAACACACGGTGAGAAAAAGTTTCAAGATATTTTGAGATAGCAGAGTTCGAGTTAACGAGGGATTAATTTGACGGACAAGCACCAGGAATGCTTTTCCCTTCCCCTTCCTGACTCTGCGCATGAAGCAAAAGCGGCGGGCGCACATTCTATATAGGCTGTCTTTTTTTACGTTTTTTTACGTTCTCATTTGGAACAAAAATACCAAGAGCCTTCTTCTGGGCTTCCCCTGCCGTTGATGCTTGTACTGTCGTTAGTGGGCTTTCTTAATTATTTTAACCTGCTATGTCGCATATTGCAGGCACTTGGTAAGGAAGTGTGTACTGAAAACGAAGTGCCAAGTCTGCATGACCAATCCTGCATGCCATGGGAAGATGCCGCTGTGTTTACTACCTCTTAATTGTATTTTGGGGGGGAGGACAAGGAGGGAGGGGGGGGAGGGGCTTCTGAATCCTTCCGTGCATTTTTGAAAGTTTATTAGCGATTTCTAGGACGTTTTTACCGGTTGCTTCAGCAACAAGGAGCTCCACCATGACAGCTATGGATGTGCCGCAGCCCTTATTCACAGCAAACACCTTAACGGCGTTGGTTGCGACCAGCACGTCCTTGACAGCAAATTTGGTTGGGTTCTGTATACATTAATTGTGGCACGGATTCATTTCTATATAAAAGGTTTAATCAAGTTCCGTGATTACATGCGAAGGTGGGAGCAACACCTTAAACTTAGCCGTCGCTAATGATCGAGGGCGAGTTATGAAAATGCGTTGGCGAAAAATGTCAATTTAAACCTCCATGTTAGCGTTATTCCTAAACCTTTACCTGTGTATAGACTTTGTGCATGATTTCCCACGTTACATTTCATTTTCTGGGCTATCGAAAATGAAAACAAAATGTGTATTTTGTTCCAGTTCCGTTTATTTGAACCTCCATGTTAGCGTTCGTGAACCTATAGAGGTTCAAGAACCCTGTTGTCATTGTTGTTGTCAAGAACGCTGTTGTCACGCGCCATCAGGGAGTTCATTGTTGTCGCGGTCAATATATTTTCTGATCTATGTTTTGCATTTGTTTTATGTGCGTGTAATTGTACCATCAGCATACTTGTGAATTAAATTTGTGTTAATTTGATTCAACTCCTTTCTTGACCTAATCAGGTGAAAGGTGGTGCGATTAATAGAACGTTGCGGGAATAGTTCTATGGAAGACGGTCATTGGGACAACTGAGCTAACCGCTGGGCTAACCCCTTTTTAGTTAAAAGGATACCTCGCTTGCGCGTGTCATTTTCTGATCGGCCACCACGGTGACCCGTAATTACCCCAAGCGGGCCACTGCTTAAATACTGCTATAATAACAACTCACGCAATAAAAAACAAACGCAACTAATGATATTAACCCACATAACTGCAGTCCGAGCGTAAATTGCAACACAATAAATAAAAAAATCATCTGAGAAGCTAGGATACCTCGCTTGCGCGTGTCATTTTCTGATCGGCCACCATGGTGACCCATAATTATCCCGAGTGGGCCACTGCTTAAATACTGCTATAATAACAACTCCCGCAATAAAAAACAAACGCAACTTATGATATTAACCCACATAACTGCAGTCCGAGCGTAAATTGCAACACAATAAATAAAAAATTCATCTGAGAAGCTATCATCCCAGTCCTCATATATTTTTTCATGTCCTTTGCGTCGACCAAATATGTCCATCAAGAAGCACAATAAGGACACAATCATAAAGCAATCATGAACTGGATCATACCAGGCAATTTCACGCAAAATACCTTTTTATGGGAAATTGAAAAAGCGAAAATGTCGCTGCAATTACTTTATTTACAATCCGCTACGAATGCTGCAAAGGAAAATACGTAATTTTCGTTGTTGTTGTCGAGCGGGAAAGGCAAAACTAACGCAAAATGAGCTGCAGCGTTTAATTTTCATTTCGTTACCCACAATCCACTGTACCTACAGTATATTTAAACAATTGGACTACCCGCAGAACAAATTTCGAGCGCTCCGCGCGTAAAGCAGCAGCGTTCCCTGGCCCGCGCGCGGCCGTGCGCGCGGCCAGCCGCCGCTATTTTCTGCGCGAAATGAGCACCTCTCCGGGCGGCCGGTCGGGCCACTCTAAAACTTCTAGGGACCATAGCGGTACTCTTAAGCGTAGCTTATTTAGTGACGATAGTCTAAACGAGGCGAAAGTAGAATTCACTTGTGCCTGACGTATTCAAATGTGACACTGGCGATATGCTGCTGCCATCGCCGACGCCTGTAAAGAGCGTTCTAGAAGCGCGCAGAACCGCGTCCAAGACGCAACTGCTTCTTGAAATGCCCAAACGTACTATTCGCTTACAGACATCACCGTAACAAGATTAGAGCGCGGAAAGGCAAAAAGAAGCGAAAGAGCGCTCCTCCCGTAAGCGCCGCGGGGAAGTGGCGGCAGGCGGCGCAGCGATCGCGAGGCGTATACTTGCACATTTCAACGCAAGTCTATCAACACTAAAAAAGCGCGAAAACCTTAGATAACAATTGCAGCGTTGAAGTTAATAAAAAAAAAACTATATCTTTACACGCACTTAAAAATAGGGACATTGACGACGCTCCCGAATATGCTATGTATGCAGATGACACTACCCTGTTTTTTACATCCAATAATACTACACATCTAATTGGTCTGGCTAACTTTGTTCTGGATAAACTAAATACATGGAGCAAATCAAATGCATTGGATATCAACACCACCAAAACTAAAGGCTGTGCTTTTCAGAAGCAAAATTTGAATCCTAACTATTAATGACTCCCTTCAAATATTGGGAATCCCACCATTGAAATCGTCTGTGCATTAAAAATCTTGGAGTCATATTTGGAAGTATTAGTAACAAGATTTCGCACGTAGTTGCCATTCTAATTTCACCTTTCAAACCGCAGTGATCCTTGCTTGCAGTCTATCCCTTTGGTGAGCCTTTTCGGGGAATCTAAATTTCATGGGTGGATTCTTGTCTTTCGCCTTCTGGTCACTGTTATTGCAGTCGACCACGCAACAATATTGAAGGTTAACCTTGGCTTTCAGTTTTACTGCCTTCGATATCACAAAACGCCTGCGGGGAGCGCCCAGTGAACGGCTTTCCAGCCGCCCCAAATCGAACCAGACACCCTCCGGCCCGTACCACCCGCAGGACCCGGCAACCTCCTCCCCACGAATGCGAACAAAGTGGCCGCTGGCTGCCCGAGCCCCTCAACCCAGCACGTATAATGTGCGGCGGGAACCCCTCTAACGCCTGGGAAAAGCCAAGGCCGCCGCTTCCCGATAAAATCAGCGCTGCCCTCACTCGGCAAACATGCAGCACCCCGATCGGGTCGTGAAGCGGAAAGGGGGTCGTGCTGCTGGAATTCTTCCCTCTGCACCGCGCCATAACTGGGACTGATACGGATGCAGGCACAAAGCTGACGAGTAGGGTCTGGTGATCGTCATATTCGTACGGGATCGTCAATGACTGAGCGCTGATCTGGGCTGAGAACTGGAAAGTAGCATATCGGGCTTTGTAGTCGTTCAGCTCCGGTGGGTGCCTGAGGACCCCCAATGGTAATCCGACGATGCTTTCCATTTCATTAAACAGACAAGCATTTGATACCGAATGTAAATGGTACAAGTGCGAGTCAGTTGGGTGACATTCTAAGATACAAGATTACGAACCAGGAGCTGTGCATTTATGCCGTAACAAAAGCTCCAATATATTTTTTTCTCGTTTCCTGGTTATTTCTGCAGGGGTAAAGGTATTGGCATTCGCGAGTTGGACGCCGGACGGTGAATCCTTGGAGTGCCCAGACTTCTAGGTCATTAATTCAGCCAGTTTTCTGTCGGACGACATGTCGGAGGAATATACGTTCAACATGGGCCTCCGTAAAGAGGTGCGTGGTTGAAAATGTTAATATTATATGTCATGGAATACAAAAGTGCGGGAGTGTAAGAGATTGAGAGAGGGAGACGCACCTTGGCGGGCTCCACGCAGTGCTTTGCAGACATGACACATGCATCGATGGGGGGGATAAAGTTATTTTAATAGAGTGCCTGAGTGGTGCCGATTCCATCACAAGGCTGAACAGAATCGTTCGGGCTGCTCGGTGGGTAGGCCGTTGACTTGACCGTTCAAAGCCCAGGCCTCCAGTAGAGGCGGTCCAAGGACAGGAAGTAAATGCAGGACCGCCCGTTTCTGCAGCATGCAGAGAGAAGTACAAAATGGACGGAATGACGTGAACGGCGACAGGAGGCATAGGAAACGAAAACTATCTCCACTAATGGGCCTGAGGGGGCACCTGGATTCCATCTCCAGTCAAACGCTCTGCCCCATACATACAGTTTCTTACAAAATATACCAGAGAGGAAACTGGTGCTCCAAAAGCATGTAGCCATGGGAATTATGGGAGCATAGTTTTCCACTTTGCTTCCTCACGTTTAGCTTGCAACGTTTTAGCGGATGTGGAAATATACGTCAAGTGCAGCAAAATCAACTATAAAATTGTTTATTTACACATATAGAAAATAAAAACAGTTGCAGTAAAATAAAGTGCATTTTCTAATGTTTCTAGCTGTTTGCTTTTGTACCTGGAAGTTTAGCAGAACATTATCGTCTGTGATTGTGACGGGCTAAGCCAGCTGCTACAAAATACTAGCAACTTTTGCACTACCTCACAAAGGCACATTGTAATGGTTCTATTATTATCTTAAAAGAATAATTTATCAAAACAGTTCGTGAATGCGGTATACATACAACAAAACATTTGCACTGCAGTGAGCCATACCGACGCAGTGCGTCTGGGAGTGTCGGTTAGCTGTGGGTTGACTGTGGTGCAAATGTCCTGTCATATGTATACCGCATTTACAAACTGTTCTGTTAATTTAGTCCTTTAAAATAATAACAAAACGATTACAATGCGTCTGGCCTAGCAATTATTGACCTTTTTCGGGTGCCCTATTTTCGTAGAATTGTAAATTTTTTGAAGCTAGACAATTCAAGGGACTGTCGAGCGCTCAGTGTTGATGTAGAAGACTTTTATTTATACCTTGCCACATGCCGAGCTAATGAAGTGTCAAGATGTGTATCGTCGAAGATAATGATGAACAGGTCTTCATGAGCCACTGAGGCGTTTCAGTAGACTTTTTTGGAATTGCTCCCTTTTCACCTGCAGTCTACTTTTGTAGATTTGGGTTGGTCGTTGTTTGTGCAGAGATCCGGTTTTTGTATTGGGACCTGTGTTGCGCCCGTAAGGATATTTTTCTTAGAAGGGTTGGCCGTGCCATTAGGCGAAACTTGTGTGGTCTGGCAAGCATTATTTTTCGTTGTGTTGATGATTACCTTGCCTTTGTGAACTCTGAAGAATTCCCACGCACTGTTTTGACATTTTGAAAGTGTTCTGTGGGAGTGGTTTCGGATGGAAGCTTACGGTTGAGCTGTAAAAAAAAAAAACAGGAGCTCCAGTTCCTGGACCTGCATGTAAGATTTGAGGAAGGCCATGTGTGCTGGTTATACTTGCCTCTCTGAGAAACCCCTCCTCAGTTGCTGTTCAAGACATTCAAAGTAGGTGAAGGATGGAGTGAGTTTCTCCATGTTATGCGCAGCCTTAACCCAGTCCTGCTGTTGATGAGTCTTTCAGGGTCAGTTAAAGAGGCTAGACGTGGCAGGTTGCCCTAGAGTAGCTCTATGCAGTTGCGGTATTAGGTTTATCAGATGTGTGAAGTCTTGTGGGGGCCCCGATAGGCAATGGAAAAAACCAGAAGGAAATAAACTGGCCGTGATTCTAATGGAGGAAGAAAAATTTTTCTTTCCTCCTACGTGCACTGTACGGCGTACGGTTTGAAGAATGTTGCCAGTCAGTATGGCGTCACAGTGGTCTTTTACACCCCACATAAACTGGAGGGAATGTGCAAAGCCATTCACAGAAAGGCTACGTCGACAGAAAGGGTTGCCAAATTGGGGTGTGGCTAGAAGCATGAGCACGGACAGATATGTGGACTGCCAAACTAGTGCTGTGTACAAAGTTCTACTCGGGTGCATTCATCCGTCGCAAAGGACTTCCCGCGCCTCCCTCACACCTCACAGTACAGTCGGCAGAAGGCTTGTCTATAACGCGCGAGCGGCGTGCTCCGCACTGCGTGGGAGCCATCTAGTGATAATGCCTGGTTTGAGACCGGTAGAATGTGAGCATGCACGGCCCATATCAGCGCGATGGCCGTGCCCGTCCCCGTGGCTTCCGTACCTTCTTTCGCCGTGAGATGCGCTGCCTGCGGAGCCGGGCCGGGAAACAAAAGTGGAGATTACCCGCTTTAGCGCGCGGTGCGCGAGTTTCCCGTCAGCACTAGCTTTGACGCACCACTGTTCATTGCTTCATCGTTCTCAATACGCTGCAAGGGTATCTTGTTTACCACAAAACGGTTTCTGCGCCCATGTTTGCCCGTCACTGCCGACGGGCCGACGCCAGAAAACCCAATGCTCTGTTCAAGTGGACATCGACCGATATCTAGTCACTCGAGAACATCATTACCTATCGGCTTTCGGCGATGTTTGTTCGTTTTTCGCATACAGAAAAAAAATTATTCTCTCGTAATTGTATTTTGAAACTCACTGAGAAACTGGAATAAAAAATATACAAATGACCTGTTCATGTTCTACAAACCTGTTTCTCAAAAGACGACAGACTGCATTCCCATTTCCGTTGCTGAGAGTTATAATGTGGCTTGAAAAGGGGTTGCAGCAACGTTGTTCCCCGCAATTAGGAGCGTCGATAAAAGGCCGGAAACTCGTGCCGTCTCAGTTGTGAAGTGGTAGGTGGTTGGAGGGCGTACGAAGCATTGGCAGAACGATGCAGCATTCAACGGCTGTGCGCCAAAGCTAGTGCTGACAGGAAACTTCCGCAGCGCGCGTTAAAACGGGTAATCTCCGCTTTTGTTTCCCGGCCCGGTTCCGCAGGCAGCGCATCTCGCGGCGAAAGAAGGTACGGAAGCCACGGGGACGGGCACCGCCATCGCGCTGATATGGGCCGCGCATGCTCACATTCTACCGGTCTCAAACCAGGCATTATCACTAGATGGCTCCCACGCAGCGCGGAGCACACCAATCGAGCGTTATAGACAAGCCTTTTGCCGACTGTACTCCCCGTTTTCAGTTCTACTCGGGTGCGTTCATCCGTCCCAAAGGACTTCTCGCGCCTCCCTCACACCTAACAGTATACTACCCGTTTTCTGTTTTCCCGCGTCCCGTCCACTAGTGGCCCTGGGACATATTTGTTTTCTTCTTTCGAGCGAAGCTTCCTATGCCTCACTGATGGCATTGACATCCGAGTAAAACACGCCGCAGGAAAGAAAGTCAACTTTACACAAAGGGTACAGAAATCACACGACCCATAATGCAACAATGCGATGACTTCGCACACCTCTCGTAATACGCAAAATATAGTTTGGCAGTACACACGGCTAGCGATG
Organism: Haemaphysalis longicornis; assembly: GCF_048455015.1. NCBI lineage: Eukaryota > Metazoa > Arthropoda > Arachnida > Ixodida > Ixodidae > Haemaphysalis > Haemaphysalis longicornis. The sequence goes on along the minus strand of NW_027526203.1, from coordinate 128,366,210 downwards.
ACAATGATGGAATACCTTACGCTTCGAATTTGGCTTTGAACTTCGGTGGTGTGGGGTTGGACGTTGGCTTTGGACTTTGGCCGAGTTGAAGTGGACTTTGGCTTTGGCTTAGATTGCATGGGAGAAAGCTTCATGATTTAACCATCTTTCTTTTAAGAAAGGGGCTTGGATTTTTTGCTTCTTCCTCCTGACCATAAAAGATTCAAGTATCAGCTGTGTATCCGAATGAATAAAGAGTTTCTACGAGTGTGCCAGAGCTCATCCTGTTTGATCATACTAAATTTCTGGGGCCCATATTCGGGAATATTATAAGGAGAGGTAGGAGAAGGGGGAAGGAGGGATGGGGGGGCGCGGGGGTCGGCGGAAAAACTTTAACAGTTACCTTTGAACTGACTGAGATTTTGGTGTCGATCAAAGCAAATGGTGCGGGATTTTTTACTATTTTTGTTGCGGAGAGAAGCTCTTTGGGGAGCGTGCACGTCTCCAAACAGGAAACGTTTGCAAAGCGTTTTTGTCCGTAGGTTACAAAAGGTGATTAGCCATTCTAAGCTTTTCAAACATATGCAACATATAAGTGTATGGCATCGAATTGTGGAAGGGTAAATTTCCTTTGAAATTTTTACTTGAAAAAAAAAAAAAAAAGTTGTATGAAAAAGTTTTGGGACAAACAGAAAAAAATAAGCAAAAACATCGGTGCAGCTCCACAAAGAACAAAAAATTTCAGATATGCATTTTGCACATATACTACCAGTGCAAAGCTCTTGCAAATATCAAGTACCTAACTCCAATTTCTGAACTTACGAAAAAAATACTAGCACTATGGGTTTCGTGCCCCTGCGCAAAGCTGTTCCTCTAAAACATACCTAGGTCGGCCACACATGCAGTGCTCCACTCTTTTCTGTTTGTAGCACAATTCACAGTTTCGATACTTTTGTATTTTGGGGGGCTTGTAAACACGGGTACAGTTGAACCTCGTTATAAGAGACACTATTCACCCACATGGTTGGCTGCCCTATCTTTCCCATTAAATCGACCTCTTTTATAACAGACATTGGATGTAGAAGATTGGTTATAAGGGACAAGTCGTCCTTGAAGTTTAATCAATAAACTCGCTTGTAACAGACATTTTAACTTCAGATGCAGAGCCACCAGTCTCTAATTGCAGTTGCTTCCATTGTGGAAACACAGGTGGACGACAGACACCTGCAGTCGCTGTTTATTATAATTTCAGCAAACACAAAGTGGTTCAGTCAGCTATGAAATGACGATGAGAAGCCCTGCCAATGGAAATGCAACTGACAGAAGTGGTTGAAGCTTACTGCAATCCATTGGATGGAGCGCGATCGCACATGCGGGCTCTCCCACTCGCGTAGCTCCCAATCAAGAAGCACTGCAGATGTTGAGTCCTGCAAGCGTAATGAATAGCCTGAGCACACAGTGGAAGAAGCTGTGCGCTCTGGCTATTCATCAGGCTTGTGAACTCAACATCTATGATTCATCTTCCACAAACAAGGAAAGGAAAAAAAGCTTGTAGAATTGGTTGTAAAAAACAGTGCAAATACAGTCATGAAGCAAACAAAGTTTTATAAATTCTGGGGGCAAAACATAAATTTGAATGAATCTTTTGCAACATGCTGTAGTGTTTTTTTGAGCTCATTTTAGTCATACGGTGCCCACATTGAACCAGGGTCTGATTACTCTGTGAAAACATGGTACCCTGCTTATAAGAGACATCTCGTATAAGAGACAGAAACTGCTCCCGGGTATGTGTCTCTTATAAAGGGGTTCAACTGTATCACATTCTGGCCCGGTCTGGCACACTGTCGCATTCGGTGCTGAAATTCAATGACGAAAAGTTGTCCTCGGAGTCAGTACTGCTAATGCCATCCGCAAAAAGTTGTGTGCAGAATCATCCAGATCACTAAAAATGCGGTGTTTCTGCGGCGCTGTCGGGTGCGATGTCAACACCTTCTTGGAATCATACCTGAGCACCCGTCACATGACACCGGCGAGGCTTTAAGAAATCGTGGCGCAAAGAAAAAAATAAACAAGATGTGTCTTCATCACTCAATAGATGGCGCCAGCTCGCAGGGCGCACTCGGAAAGCGCCAAATTCAAATGTGAAAACATCAAAATTTTAACTTGAGATTGTCGATAGCATACGACTGATTTGAATAGGCGTGGGCAGGTGTTAAGGAAGAGAAGTTGCACCAGTAAGTGTACGATGGGGTGAATAGAATACAGGTGTTGCCTCAAGTTGTCCACTGTCTTCCACACACAAAAACAATTGGTCGCAGTGAGGAGGAGCCCAGTGCTTTCCCTTCCATGACCAGGTTTGCCATTGTGGCAGAGATGGAGGCACCCATTGCAGTTCCAGTCGCCCACAATGAGGAGCCATTCGAGCCTCGGTCCTTTTCGAGGGCAGCATGGGCCCAGGCACATTAGTGAGCAAAAACGTTTGCCTTGTTTGGTATGAGTTTGCTATTTCATTTCCATGCCCAGGACTAGGAGAGCTGCCCTGAAGGGGCCCAGCCCTCCATCTGCCCTTGCTACATACCCAAGCAGGACGGAGGGCCCTGAAGCCCCGGCAGTGGTGATCAGTCCCGCGGAGGTCCGCTCGGGCTAGGCTCGGCCATGGGCAGTCCGTAGTGGGCCTGCTTGTCCCGGATGGTGACTCCCTCCAGGGTCGCTGGGCAAGAGGAGGCGAGCGGCTGGCTCTGGCTCACCCAGCCAAGCACCCACGACATGCATGCTCCCCCCACAAACAAATATGGCTCACACTCCCTAGGCACCCGCAAGTGCGTACCAAAAAAACCACCACCGGCGGCACAGAGACTGGATGTTGTTTTTCTGGCACACACAGTGGCAGCCAACCAATGACAGAGCTGTTCTGCGCTGTCCCTTGCAGCAACCACTTCTCCCCCCAAGTTGCAGGAGAGATGGGACAGCTGTTCCTATGCTCCGGTATGCTGCACGTTGCGAGGAGAATCGCGCGTGATGCCAACACAGAAGGACCTCCCTTCAAAGATGGCATTGTGGCCATGCAGGAGCATCGCAAGCACCCCAACATGAGGTGGGCCTTAAAGTGCACCTAAAAGCGCCGTTTCTACACCCCATCCTAGCCGCCCATTTGCTGGCACACTGGCAAGCCCGCAGGGTCCCATTTAGTAGACTACTAGCACCTGAACAAACATATGACGTGGGTGACAATTTTCGTTGCAAAGCAGGGTGTCGTCAGTATGGTGGCCGGCATGGAAGCCACGCACTCAGATAAGCCTAGGCTCTGCACTTCCGCTAAACAGTCCAGTAAGAGATTACACAATGCAGCCACAAATAGGCCTTCAACAAATTCACTTCAGCGCCCCTTATGAGCGTGCCAGTGTAAGGAAACACTCGCAAAGGCTTTAAAAGCAGTCACGCCGCCTGGACATGCTCAGAACACTGACTTGCTGGGCTGGTCGGTGTTGCATTTTGAGAGAAAACACTGCACGCAATTGATGGGACCATGATCAAGACAGGATGCAGGCAGGAAAAGACGAGATGTGCGGCCATCGCTTCTTCACTGCTAGTCTCTAACGCGCAGTTTACAGCAAAGTCGTATCTGTCTCCCCATATAGCATACGCGGACAAATCAGCATAGCACGAAAAATTCCAGAACATGATGATGATGATGATGGTTGGATGTTAATGGCGCAAGGCCAACTGGGGCAAAGAGCGCCAAAACAGTGGTTAAATATGAGAGGTGAGAACGTAGACACTGAAATCAGTAAGCAAGAACAAAAGTAAAATCAATAAAAGACAGTGAGGATGGCTGGTGTAAAGGGCCAGGTTGTGATGGTGCATGGCATGAAATAAGGCTTTAAAAAACTACGCGTGGTAGGAAATGAGATGTAAAAACTTGATGTCAATGAGAAACATAAAAGTGCGTTGCACAGGAATCACGGGATCATCTGCTAGAAAGAGTGCTGGGTGTAGTGGAATGTGTTGTCTGTAGAGTTGAGGGAAGTGCTTGCGTCTTGTTGTCTGGAGTGCTTTGCATGTAATGAGGATGTGAAGTACGGATAGGCCCTCCCCACACCTGCTACACAGGGGTCTTGGAGATCCAGTGAGCAGATGGGAGTGTGTCGCGTGTGTGTGGCCTATCCGTAATCTAGCTAGGGCAACTTCGATGAATCTGTTGTGTGAGTCACTAGTGTATTGTCCTAAGTGTGGCTTTACTATGTGTAACTTGTTGTCTGTCTGTGTATTCCAGTCGGCTTGCCATGTTTTGCGAAGGTGTTGTCGGATGTGTGGCTTGAGGTCAGTGTAGGGTATTGTTGTTATGTCCACTGTGTTTGCAAGTGCAGCAGTGGCGGCCATTTCATCTGCGGTCTCATTCCCCGCGATTCCAGCATGGCCTGGAACCCAGCACAGGATTAGTTGAAAATTATTTGCATATTTAGACATTATGAAATTAAAGACAAGATTGACAATGTGGTTTTTCCTGGGTCTGTGTGAAGACAATGGACGCACAACGCTCAAAGAGTCTGTGAAGATGACGGACTTAGGAATTTGTTTTTTAAGAATGTGCTGAACGATGAGTAAAACGCCATATGCTTCTGCAGAGAAGATAGTGGTGTGTACACTCATGGTTCTGCAAGCAATAAAGTTGGGACCATGAGCGGCGCACGACACTGTAGTTGAAGTTTTCGAGGCATCGCTATAGAATTCGGCACATTTATATTTATCCTGAAGCGACAAGAAATGCTGCAGAATCGCAGCTCTCGGAACCCTGTTTTTATCTATTTTCATAAAAGAAACATCACAACAAACAGGCTGCAGTTGCCATGGTGGTATAACGTCAGAAAATGATGATGATGTACAGACATCTAAAAACCCAACGGAAATACCTGAAGCTTCCTCTCTCACCCTCAGAGAGTAGGGCAAAGGAACAGATGGACAATTTGAGAATAGCTGGGTTGTAGATGCATCGTTGAGGACAGGTTTAAAAGGATGGTTATTGAATGATGAGACCTTAAAAGCATATAATAAATCTATGTACATTCGTTGATGTTCCAGGCACCATTTGTTATTTTCAGCGTACAGACTCTGGGCCGGGCTAGTGCGGAAAGCACCACACGCAAGGCGCAGGCCCAAATGGAGAACTGGGTCAAGCATTTTTAGTGCTTTTTTTGATGCCGACCCATACACAACACTACCGTAGTCTAGCCGAGACCCGACTAAGGCGGTAAAAACGCGAAGGAGTTCTTTGTCTGCACCATAGGACTGGTGGGAGAGGACTTTGAGAATGTTTAGTGTTTTCAGGCATTTATGTTTAAGTTGTTTGATGTGTGGAATGAACGTGAGTTTTTCATCAAATATGACACCTAAAAACTTGTGCTCCTTTTTTACAGGGATAGAAGCTCGATGAAGGGTGATCTCCGGGTCTGCCTTAATCCCGCACCTGCGGGAGAACACAACACAAGTACTCTTTCCAGGGTTCAGTTTAAAACCGTTTGTGTCCGCCCAGCCAGCAAGTTGGTTCACCCCAAGCTGGACTTGGTGTTCACAAACTGAAAAGTTACAGGACTTAAAAGATATTTGAATGTCATCTACATATATAGAACAGGAAATGGTTGGTGGCAATGCCTTCCGAAGTGAGTTCATCTTAACAATAAACAGTGTGCAGCTCAAGACACCGCCTTGAGGGACGCCATTTTCCTGCACGTATACATTCGAAAGGGCACTGCCAACCCTCACTCGAAAGGTCCTTTCCGACATGTAGCTACTGAGCGTGTTCAGCATGTTGCCGGAAACACCAAACGACTTGAGGTCACACAAGATGCCGTACCGCCAGGCCGTGTCATAGGCCTTCTCCATATCGAAGAAGACTGTTATACAATACTGGTTATGAATGAAGGCATCTTTTATATATGTTTCCAATGCAACCAGTTGATCATTGGTGGATCTCCCAGCCCTGAAGCCAGCCTGGCAGCTGTCGAGAAGACCATTGTACTCTAAGAAGTACATGAGTCTCCTATTGATCATCTTCTCGAACAGCTTACACAGGCAGCTTGTGAGGGCGATGGGACGATAACTTGCGGGAGAGGAAGGGTCCTTCCCTTCTTTCAGAAAGGCCACTACGATGGCCTCCCTCCATGACCCTGGGAGGTGCCCCGAAAGAAATATTTTGTTGTAGAGGTGAAGGAGGGTTTCAAGTGTGTCTGTGTGCAAGTGTTGAATCATACTGTATGTAATGTTGTCTGCGCCTGGAGCTGAAGGTTTACAAGTACTAAGTGCGATCTTCAGCTCATGCAGTGAGAAGGGGGTGTTATCAGATGAGGTCGACCTATTACTGTCTCGTAAGGACTTCTTCTCACAGGATGTTTTGTGTTTTATGAAAGTGTTGGTGTAGTGGACACATGTTGGAAGTGGACACATGTTGGAAGTGTTGTGCGAGTGTGTTAGCCTGGTCTTCCAGTGTGTCCCCTGTTGTACTAACCAGGGGCAGGCTGTGTGTCTGTTGTCCTTTTAGTTTATGTATTCGTGTCCATACTTTTCGCGTGTCAGTGTATGAGTTGATGGAAGTGAGGAAGGTGCGCCAACTCTCCCTTTTCGCCTCACGGCGCACTCGCTTCCCAAAAGCCTTGGCCCGTTTAAACGAAATGAGATTATCTGATGTGGGGTACCGGCGAAGGACACCCCACGCCTTGTTCTGGGCCTCTCGCGCCCGCCTACAGTCCTCATTCCACCACGGCCTCCTTTGGTTGCGCGGAGCACTGGAGGCGTGGGGAATGGACTTTTCGGCAGCGTCGCGGATGTGTGTCGTGATGAGTTGGGATGCTTCCTCCACGTGTAGGTGTTCTATGGTTGTGTGGTGTAGTTTAGATGTTTCTGTGAATATACTCCAGTTTGCTTTTGATTCATTAAACCTGTTATGGGAAGATGGACTGCATGGGCCTTTACCTATATATGTTAGGGAAGTGGGGAAATGGTCACTACCATATGGGTCCGTGCCCACACCCCACTCAAGACATGGAAAGAGAACTGCGGAACCAATAGCCAAGTCAAGATGCGAGTATGTATTGTGTCCTAAGTTATGGTATGTAGGCTGTTTTTTGTTGAAAAGGCATGCTCCTGAAGATGTAAGAAACTTCTCTATCAGGCGACCTCGGGCATCCGTTCAAGAGGAGCCCCAAAGAGGGTTGTGTGCATTAAGGTCGCCTGTTATGATGTATGGCTCGGGCAGCTGGTCGACCAGCGCCTCGAAGTCAGAGCTGGAAAGTGCATAATCAGGACGAATGTAAATTGAGCATACCGTTATCAACCTATTAAAAATTATTGTGCATATTGCTGCAGCCTCAAGGACGATGTTGAGAGTGATAGGGTGGCATGCTAGGGATTTCCGGGCTATTATGGCTACACCGCCCGAAGAGTGTGTGCAGCCAACCCTATCCTTTCTGAATACCATGTACCTATTTAAGAAATTTGTGTGATTGGGATTCAAATGCGTCTCCTGAAGACACATCACACTTGGCTGGTTCGAATGCAATATCTCATGGACATCATCAAGATTTTTAATGAGGCCTCTACAGTTCTATTGAGTAACATTTTCTCTTCCCATTATGGAGATTTAGAAGCTACTGAAGTCTGTGTGTATGTGTGTTCATGTGTCTTTTGGGGCTGTTACTCTAGGATTTGGCTTTTTGGGCCTTTCTGCTGCTGGCTTGGGCGTCGGAGGCCGCTCCTTGCGCTGCGTTGCAGGCAGGAACGGCCCGACATCCATCTCGTCGTCGGATGTCTGAGGGGTGCCCGACGGACCGGGCCCCCCGGGACTTGGCCCCCCTTCGGGAGCCCTTCGTTTGAGCCGCCACCTCCGCAGGCGTCGGGGACGCCAAAAGTGGCATGGGCGGTGCGGTGGCGGTGGGAGCCGATGCGGGGCCCGTGGTGTCCATCACCTCGGTAACCTCCAACGCACTGGAGGACGGGGAGGCGGAGGCGGGAGCGGCACCGGTCCCAACAGAAGTGGTTTGCACCACAACCGCTGCTGCCTCAGCAAGCGGCGTGGTGCCGGGTTGGGCTGCGTGAGGCAACCCAGCGGGGGGCGGGGGTGGGACCAGGTCAGACTCGCTGAACTGGGTCCCTGTGGACACCAGACGCCGCTCCGCCCCCCGGCGAGCTGCGTCGGCGTACCTCCCCAGGGGGAAAGAGGCGAACCTCTTTCGCGCCTCTGGGAAGGTGATGTTCTCAGTTATCTTGATGTTGATGATCTTTTTCTCTGTTTGAAATTTTTCACATTTGCGGGAGTACGCTGCATGCGGCCCCCCGCAGTTCACACACGTGAGGGTGTCGGAAGGGCAGTTGTCGCTGGGGTGATCGTACGCGGCGCATTTTGCACAAGTCGTTCGGCCACGGCAAGAGTTTGTACCGTGCCCGAACCGCTGGCACTTGAAGCAGCGGTGCGGGTTCGGAATGTAAGGACGAATGGAGCATCGGATGAAGCCTGCATTTATATATGTTGGAAGTGCCGAGCGGTCAAAGGTCAGGATGATGTGTTTGGTGGGGATTATCTTGTCATCCCTGCGCATCGTGATGCGCCGCACAGCTGTGACGCCCTGATCCTTTAAACCTTCGAGAAGGTCGGCATCTGTTTCCGTCAGGAGGTCTGTCTCAGAAATCACAGCCTGGGAGCTGTTTAGGCTCCTGTGTGGCGTGACCCTGATCTCCAGATCATGGATGCGGGTTTGTGCAAGAAGAGTGCGAGCTTGTTGTTCGGCATTCAGTTCTACAAGGATTTCTCCGGTCCTGAGCTTTTTAGCTTGATATTTGCCACCTATGGTGCTTTGCAGAAATTTAGAGATCAAGAATACGGACATGGAAGCGACAGGTCTTGCTGAGTCAGCTGACTCAATCACAAGAAAACGAGCATAGTTATTCACGGTTGTTGACAAGACAGTTGTTGAAAGAGGTGGGAACGAAACTTCGGTGCGGCCCCTTTTGGGGGGCCGATCACGTTTGAGGGGGGGTTTGGAAAATGCCATATGTTACATTGGAAAGCAGGGAGACGGGGGTACTTTCTTCTTTGACCTTACCCTGGTAGTCAAAGAGGTCCCGGAGCTCCCTGCCTGGTAGACAGACAGGGAGCCCATCGGCCGGAGCTTGACCAAGGCTCCGACGGCCACCGTTCACGGCTTCTAACCCTTCACCTTTCAACTTCTAGCCACGGTAGGTGACAGCTTAAGTATGGGGGGCTCGGGGTACACGGTGTCGCCACTCACCGTCACCATGATTACTCAAGGTGCCCCGTGCGGGGAAAAAATCCCAGAACAAATTATATGACTAGCCGCTAAGATGACTCACTATGCGCCGAATTTCATCTACTTTTCTTTATTATGTAGTTTATGGTGAAGTTGTAAAGGCTGTGGAATTCCCGTCTGCCGTTAATTTGTGGGTTTCCACAGCAACGAACCGCCTCATGTTTGCCTGCTAGAATAAAACTCGAGTCCTTCCAAGTTTCACATAGCTCGCTAATAGGAAGCATGCTCAGACACAAATTACAAACAAACGCTTTGTTCCGTGCACTCCTTGGACTGTGCCCACGTTCGATGGTCATCCTTCTCCAGAGTGGAAGAGCGGTGAGTTTTTCTCGTTTGCAATTTGAGCGTGTTGTTATGCCGCATCACAAATGGTCCACAACGTGTGTCCCTCTGTCGTCAATTCTTTCTGCCCTGCAAAAAGAATGCTTGTGATCTCCATTTAGATAGACAGCTCCAGATAGACAGAACTGAAACCGAAACCGGTGTGAATTCCAATCTTGGACATCGTCCAATCACAATGCACCTTGAATACGCGTCACTGCTGTTAGTTGTTGCGGCTGCCGAAATTGTCGCATGATGGTGTTTTTGGTCTTTCAGGCTTTATAAACTAACTAGATAAACGATAAGAAAAGTGTTTATTTCAGCCAGTCTATGCAATGCAAACAAACACAAAACTTTGACAAATTCCCTTTGGTGTCCCTTCAAAGTAGTAATTTTAAGCGTATAGGCTGAATTCCACGAGATCAAATATGCGTGTACAGGCGCATTTTTTTTTTTTCGTTTTTATGAGTTATGCGCAAGCCAGGCAATAACCTGAAAGTAAAGTTCGTGCTCTTATAACTTGACTACCGTATTTACTCGCGTAATGAACCCACTCACGTAGTGAACCCTCCCCCCACTTTTTTTCTTGAGAATTTACTTTTTTGCCACTTCGAATAAAAAACGCATTGGGAATATGTTTTTATCTGAGCATGGTTGCCGATGCCATAAACGATCGCAGTAACATGATATTACGCCACAGTATGCGTATACAGTAATCCCGCATTATAACGAAATCGCTTTACTCGAAATTTCTTCTGGTCCCAACACCAACACATGCATTTTGGACCGCATTACTCGAAGCGCACGAAGAGAGTGACCCGCTTATTACGAAGAGGCGAGCGAGGGTATCTCCGAGTGGCGGCGACCCAGCGGCGAGTCAGGCTGTCAACATGTCGGGTCAATGCAAGCCGGTGTTTCCCCGGTGATTTTTTCGAACCGGTCATGCTCAATTCGCGCCATCTGACTTTAGACAAACGGTCCAAATGCGTGGTAGGGTCATTGAATTTTGTTCCTAGACACTGGTCAATGGCGTGGACGCGACGGTGCGCGGACAACGGCACTCGAACCGCAGAATTAGCCGCGTCGTCGACAACGGGGAGTCTAAAAAACTCTTGTTTTGCAAAGATCACGGCTGCACACCTCGGAAAAAAATTGTCCAGTGATCATGCAAAGTCCCTATTGCAAAACCGGTCGGTTTTTATGATTGCGCTCTGGCCCAGAATGAGTGGGTAGTCGTTTTTTGAGCTCACAAACACACCATCAGACTCAAGCCACGTCATTTGCGGCCTTTCCCAGAACGCAAATCTCGTAGTGTTCCGTGACGCCCGCGCGCCCCTATAAATGTTGCCACTACCTTTCCTCCTCATTCGCTCTACAGTCTGCGAGGCGTTCGGACGCCAGTCACAGCTCTTCACAGTGCCCAATCACGGCGACCACAGCCTCATGCAAGGCATCGTCAAAATGGAGCAGGAGTTGCTCGCGCACGGCAAGAACTTCAAACAGTCAAAGCTCGCTGCCTTTTTTTGTACTCGAATTAAAGTTGTGCTTCTCTGAATACATTATGTTTTTATTCCTCGCAGTTATGGCGCAATTAGAGCTCAACTGCTTCAGTGTTTCTTGGCTGGACGCATATATTATCGAAATACCGCTTCTAACGAAATTTTTCGCCGGCCCGATGACTTCGTTATAACGAGGGATTACTGTATATGCTAAAAACGCATTCTAACAAAAAGAAATCTCAACAGTAGCCGGAGACATGAGCGTGAATGCCGTAACCCACAATTTAAAAATTGCGCGTTAGCAAAGCGCCACCTGCTGAACGCAAAACAAACCTTCTTGCACCATAACACGTTGCAGCGTGCGAACAAAGCAAAAAAAGGAACTCTGCCCTCCTTCCCTGCTCTTTGCTATGTCTTTGCTGTTCCGGCTGGTTCAGGCGGCGTGCGAACAGAGCACTAAACGTACTCCACACTCCTCTGCTTCTGTTTCACGACTTCGTCATTACGCTCCGTGGTTTTATTGTTCAGCTGTCTTCCGACCTTTTTTCGTGCTCCTGGAATGCACCGTACGATGGGCCAGTACATGAGCTACACAGCCGGTTTTAAACTGAAGGTGGTGGAGCGTGCGTTGATGCACATGGAAACCGCACAGCTGGGAGGCACTTCACTGTTGACCCAGTGTGTGTACGGTACGGGTGAAAACGAGAGGTTTTTGGGCGGTGAACAGGGGTAGTCATGTGTTTCGTGGGCCTAACGACGGGAACGACGGGAACTTTGCCGGTGTCAGAAAAGAAATTTTGGAGTGCCTTGACGGCATGGAAGACAGTGTGCTGTGGGCCGACAACAAATGTGAAGCGAGCAAGTGACTTCAGTGAGGAGGACAGCTCCATGGCGAGTGGGGGGTCACTAGCATGTTGGGAATAAAAAAGAAATTTCATTACATAATTACCACGTGTTTTTACGAAAATGGTAAGGCTCTGACAGCACTTCTCTTAGCAACTTTATTGTATGAAATTTCAACTTTTCAAAATCTGTTGCAATTTTTTCCCGCAAAATGACCCCTCCCCCCAAATTCATGCCGAATTTTCTGCAAAAAGGTGGGTTCATTATGCAAGTAAATATGGTACTTTGCGAGAAAAAAAATTGTAAAGGCGATGTGGGTGTCACACGGTTTCCAATGGCTGCAGTTTTTTCGAACTTAGGGCTTTGCACATGGCAAGGTTCCGTCTAAAATTTGTTTGAAACCAAAAGCTACACCACAGTGACAGTCAGGATGCAAAGCGAACTTTGCATTCTGCACTGAACAAAAAACTAGAAATGAAAATTGTGACATCGAACCAAACACTGGATTGTTTACTTTGATGCCCCCTGTCTCCGTATCTGCAATGTTGCCCAATTGCAAGTGATAGGTAATGTCGGCCAGATATTTCTAGGCATATCTGTAAAAATCTCTTGTCTAGAAAAAAATTAAATATATGCAAAAAAGATTGTCTGCCGTCATTTTTTTCCCAGAAAATGCATATCATCAAAAATTTTTTAAAATCCGCTTCCGATTTTTTTTTTTTTCAAAACTCAGGAAGCAAGACTCCGCAAGGCTGAAAATCATGTTGCATTATTTTGCTAACACTATTGAAATTATAAGCGGCTGAACTCGTGCGTTTGAGACAGATCTCCGTGCCATGTGCAACACTACTGTCGCTGCTTCTGTGACTTGACGTGGCTATAAAAAAAACGTCTGTTCGCACTCTGCAGCCTTCTGAAAGAGAAAGCTTCTCTTCAGGCTGTTTTGTTTGCGATGTTTGAGTGCTAGCACAGCCACTCGTGTGGCCAAGACCAGGCCAAGAGTGCGCCTAACAGGACTGCTGGTGGATCTGCGACGTACCTGCAAGGGCCGCCTGACATTATTTAACTCTCGTTACCACGCCTATTCAAATCGATCACCGGTGATCGATGATTTATATTGCCTATTTTGACATGTTTTAGTCGTTTCTCGTACACCTAATGCGACCAGTGGTAAGTCTAGGCACTGCCCTTTTAGAATCAGTTTAAATTTTCCCGCTCCGGTGACATTAAGATTTTTGACAGCGTTTCTTGCGAGCTCAGGTGCGTGTGTTTTGTGGAAGGGGGCGTGGCTGCTGCACTTGAGAAAAAACGATGCAGATCGTGGTTAAGCTGCATTACCACAATATTTTTTTGTCAAAAGGCTCCTGGCAAGTCGTATACCGAATAATGCAGTCAGCTTTGTGATCCGACAGCGTTGAGATGTGATAATTACTTGAAAATGGCCCCAGCTATTCACTAACGATCTTTGGTTCGGACAAAGGGCAGCTTTATTCTCCCAAAGCTTATTTCTGATGGTCCCCCGCATGTCTAGCAAGTGTGCCTGCCATTTTCAACCAGTTTCCAGCAGTTTCGGTTTCATTTTTGCATTGCGAAATTCATATTTGGCGCTACTACGCAGTTACCCAACTACAAGCTCGTTTGCCGTGGCGCCTCCGTTGCCTGCTACTTCTCCTCAAAACAAGCATTCCGCTCGCGCTTCCACTTTATCTACGCCTTGCTTCTGCGATAAGAGATTCCGCTGAAAGTCAAACGATAACACCAAGTCGTCGGGTATCAGTTCAGACGAGGAGAATGCTTCCAATTGGCCTTGAACACCACCAGCTGTTCACCGACCAGTTTGGTTTCATACGAGGGTATTTCCGGAGGTCTAGTGCCGCTTCTTAGTAGTACTGTCTATTCTGACAAAGTCTCCAACAGCCTTGTATTTGTTTCTTTTCGAAATGGTTAGGTGGCGCTGCAATGTAGTAGGCTCGTAGTGCTGAACTCGCTTCACAGCCCGACGGCGGCTTGGTGAAAGCTTGCTGGGCATGATTCTAGCACATCGTACCTTATTCCTGCAAGCAGGGCTACCATAGTGAGTCAGAACATGATAATAAACCACAAATGAAAGTTCTGACTGATAAGTGATCATCAGAACGTCAACAAGCATCCACCAAAGAGTTTGGTTCTCAACTCCAAGCGGATTTTTTCACATCGCTTGCTTGCCTTCAATATTGTGCCGGTCATAATCATTGACAAGGTGTTTTTACATCACGTGGAGGCTAATTTGGGCCTTTAATAATGTCAAACCACCAGATTTCTTCTAGAGAACCATCCAAAATAGCAAAATTTGAAATAGTGGTTGGGCTTCACCACATGGCACGGGCACCACGCGGGCTAACATTTTCTTTTATATCTGACAAATCATACTGCGCAACTGAATATTTTTTCTAGGACAGGTTTTTGAAATGTCTACCGACAAAATGTATATTCTAAATTTTTTCTACTACTGGCGGTTTATTATACACAACTTACTTTTTTCTTATTTTCTTCGATGCGTGGACAAAAATTTCGAATTCGATAATTTTTTTCGCAATCATTATTTAGGAAAACATTATTAAAATTGGCGTCATTGGAAAGCGCAAGGAATAATCTGCATTTTATGTCACTGCAATGTGTGCCTAACCAATATGTATAGCACAAAAAAAATGTTTTGTTAGACCCTTCAAAATTGGTCAATTTCCCGCGGTAACGAAAGAGTTAAAAAGGGCCACTGGCAGAGGCTCATTGTGTGGCCGAGAAGGCCCCTTCAGTGGAAAAGGAATTCTGCCTTTTCAACCCTTTGCAGTGCGGACCTCTTGCCCAATTCATGGCCGGTCCGCCGCTATTTTGCTAGTTTCTGGCGCCGCAAAGAGAACCACAAACTGTGCAACAAAATTTCACAGGATATTCCTCTTTTCTTTTGCATTCTGCTCGCAACTCCTTCACCAATATTTCAACAGCGTGTGAAAATGCTCAAAGCATTATCCTGGGTGCAGGCCAGCAGTCCATTGTCAGACATAGCCCAACAACAGACTGCTATGGTCGCAAAAGGTTAATGCCCCAAAAGCTTTAGGCCGCAGAAGGTGAAATGGATCGCAAACGGACCGCAGGTTTTGCAGAACATAGTTTCCCCCCTGCTCCCTTTTGTTTTTCTGTCACTACAAACAGAACAGTCCTTGTTGCTTTGCCCTGGGAGCTTGTAGATGAAGTGGCTCATCCCATCTAGCCGTTACTCGCACTCAATACGTGCAGACGGGCCTCGATTTGTGGCTTGATCCCTTAGATCCTCCACCAGCTGTTGGATGAGGTTTCAGTGGTACTGCAGGTTTCCCTGCTTTTTTTCGCCATGATTCTGCAGCTGCGTGTGCCTCTAAATAAAACTACGGATAATGAAAACCTTTAGATGCCAGAAAAAAAACCTTTCGCCATTAGTTTGCTGTCTTCTGACAAAATGCATAGCCCACCGAGTAAGGATCTGCACGGTGCTGTCTCCACCGCCGTCGTGGTCTTCGTCACTCGCTTATGTCGAATCACTACCATCCCCAACTGATGGAGGCATGCAGTTCTCTTCCTCACTGAAGTCGTCATCGCTTTCGCTAAGTACACCCCCAAAGAACGCATGCGATGAGAAAGTGGCCGTGCTTCTCAGCAAACAGTGCGCGCGTGAAAACGCTCTGGAATCCAGAAAGACCATGCTGAACATTGTATTGCACCCTAGTGCAAAATGAAGAAAACTTGAACAAAAAAGTTCACTTATCCCTCAAGAGATGGCGCATCGTGTATACAAAAGGATGCGGGCGCGTCGCAGTGAGACAAACCGCGAAAATTAACCTGGAGCCCGACAATGGCCCGCTACAGCCGCAAAAGGTGAAACGGATTGCAGAAGGTTAAGGCTATGAACTTCCTACGGAATGTGGCCGGTGAACAGCCATGTAGACGGCGAATCTGCACTGTGCCCTGTCACTCATTATTTTCAGGATCATGACAACCTACTGATTTTACGGTGCTTGCTCGCGGCCAGGTTTCTGAAAAATTTCAGAAAAGTAGCTCTCAAGCACAAAAGGCCCAAGTGGAGGCCAGGCTTCTAAGACGGATGCTTGGGCTTGCTGGTGATTCCTTTCAACCAAACTGCAGAGTGCAAAAAACGGGGACAGCAGACACATGCGGCTCTTCCCCTCCAGATGGGATGGAGCAGCGCACACAGGTAGTGCCGGAGCAGGAAGACGCTAGAGTGGTTTTGGGATAAATAAGCCCCAAAGGAGGTTGGCGCCGCTGACACAGCACTCACACATGGAAGGCACTGTCCCCAAATGAACTGGATTTCCTAGATGCGTGCCGCAACGGGCAAGCAATCAGACCTACACATGACATGTTCGGACTATTTTGTTACCACGGGGTTCATGCTTTTTGTTTTCATGGGATTTTCGTCTTTCCGTACTTGTCGTGGATAACATGGGTATTTCTACAGCGTGTGAAACAGTAAAGTTTCAGTTGTGAGCCAGCGCTCTGTGTCTCACTCCTTTGCGCTGTTCTCCAATTATACCAACAAAAAGCAAACAAACATTGCCGCCACCCCCTGTGTCACGTGAAAGTGTGAACACCATGGGTTCCGGTCACTCCAGTTGGATCGCTCACTTTTGTCACTCCATTTCGCAAGTGTGAACGAGCCTTCAAGCATCACCTTGCGGCATATTTTTTTTTTTTTTTTGGGGGGGGGGGGGGGGGGGTTGACTCTCTCGCACAACACCGACGCTGTGCAAAAAGCCTACCACGTGTAAGCCTAGCATGCATGGAGCAAGTGCACGTCACATGAAGTGGCATGATACTTCTGTAAAAAATGTATCAGCTGAAAATAGGTTGCTTGTCACCAAAGTGGCATAGGCGAGGAATTGAGAGCTATTACTTGCTGGCAAGCCTTGCAAAAGGTCACACTCGCCACTATCATGCTTAGCAAAGCCTAATAACTGGAGGGACCGCAGGCAGTCAAATGCGTACTCCCTGTATTCACACCATGTTGAGAAGGAACCCACATTTCTTCATGGCAAGGTACGCCAAATTTTTGTTTCACTGCTTCGCCATCTTGTAATCATCTTTTATTATATTTTTTTGCACCATTTTTTTCATCAAGCCCTAGTAGTAAACACTCAGATGTGTTGAGAATTCGAGAATTGAGAATGTGTTGAGAAGTCGAGAATTCACATAGCGTCGTGTGTTGCCCCCGTTCTTGGCAATTTATTTCTTTCAAAACTCGACAAGGCAACTTCCTCTACTTGTTAAGATCTTTAGGTTCGTCAATGATTCTTTAATTGTTCTTAACTGCAGCTGTGAGATGCTTGAGACAGAGGCTGGTAATGTAGTAACAATTTTTAAGCAGCACTTCGCAGTGCTTGAATTCACACAAAAGCTTCCTGAAAATGGGTAAATCCAGTTTTTGGATACCTGCTTGTATTTAATGATAAAAATATTTGCTGGTGCTGTGAATCACGAGCAAATATGCCGTTCCTACCCTTCAACTTGGCGCATTCAAAGCTAAAAATCGTAAAACTAGGCTTCAGGAATGCCTTAAAAATTGTCCCCCGTTTAATGAACCACAGGTACAACAATCAAAGTGTGCGTCTGTCCGAAGCTGGCAATTCCTAACATTTGTTAGTTTCCGTTGCTGAAACAGTGCTTAAGGAAATGAAAAGAGGCGGTAATGTCGAGATTGAGACAACGCCCACAGAAAGAAAGGCAAAAGATAGTGGTCATACCATACGTACACAAACTCTCCCACAATTTGAAAAAGATACCTGCACAGTCGACGAGGATAAGGGTTGTGTTTCCGGCACCCAACAGACTAAGCAAGCTGTGCAGACTGACAAACCCTAGCCTGTCTCCCAAGCCTCGGCGCCACGAAAAGCACCAAGTCACTTTACAGCATGAGCAGATGGCGCCGTGTACAGCCTTTAGTTAGATTGCGGGAAAACATACTTTGGGTGCCACAATGGGCACTTCCCCAACAAACAAGCACAGCAATAATGTGAAGAACAGCATGGGCGAAGAACAGCTGGCGCCACACTGCAAGCAACATGGTTGCAAGCACCTCTGTTCGAGAAATGTGCAAATTGTTGCCAAACACCAAAATCAACTCACGCGAGAGATATTGGAGGCTCATTTGATAGCGAATTCGGAAGACCAGAGCATTAGCACTGCCTCTGTGGCCTTGTCAAAGAAAGAGCATGATTTTTTAAACGAATGTGACGTGAATAAATACGCATTGATTAATTTCTCAGTGAATACAGCCTAATTTGCTGCCGGACAAGTGCTACGAGCTCCATAAAACCAGAAATCTTTCGAATAAAACAAACTTGTATTTTTCCTAAGGTTTTTTTATATATATCTTAGAGAAGCTCTATACAGTTGAACCCCTTTATAAGAGACACGTACCGGGGAGCAGTTTCTGTCTCTTATATGAGATTTCTCTTATAAGCAGGGAGCCATGTTTTCAATTACTTATCAGACCCTAGTTCAATGTGGGCACCGTATGACTAAAATAAGCTCAAAAGAACGCTACAGCATGTTTCAAAAGATTCATTCTAATTTATGCTTGGCCCCCAGAATTTATGAAACAGTTCTGAATCTTTGTTTGCTTCATGACTGTATTTAAACTGTTTTTTTTTCGACAGATTCTACAAGCTTTTTTCCTTTCCTTGTTTGTGGAATATGAATCGTAGATGTTGAGTTCACAAGCCTGATGAATAGCCAGAGCGCACAGCTTCTTCCGCTGTGTGCTCAGGCTATTCATTACGCTAGCACGACTCGACATCTGCGATGCTTCTTGATTGGGAGCTACGCGAGTGGAAGAGCCTGCATGTGCGATCATGCTCCATTCAATGGACGGCAGTAAGCTTCAACCACTTCTGTAAGTTGCATTTCCATGGGCAGGGCTTCTTGCCGTCATTTCATAGCTGACTGAACCCGTGTGTGTTTGCTGAAGTTATAATAAATAGCGACTGCAGGTGTCTGTCGTACACCTGCGTTTTCACAATGGAAGCAACTGCAATTAGTGACTGGTGGCACTGCATCTGAAGTTAAAATGTCTGTCACAAGCGAGATTATTGATTAAACTTCAAGGACGACTTGTCCCTTATAACCAACTGTCTTCCACATCCGATGTCTGTTATAGAAGAGGTCAATTTAATGGGAAAGATAGGGCAGCCAACCATGTGGGTGAATAGTGTCTCTTATACCCATTTGTCTCTTACATCCATGTCTCTTATAACGAGGTTCAACTGTACACCCAAAAGCAATGATATTCTAAATAGGAAGACAGCGCCAAAAACAAGGACTTTACCGTTACTTGTCTTTGTAATCTCTCGACTATTAGCCCCCATTTTTTTACACTGTTTTCCTGTTCAGAATGAACCAACTGACCCCACTTCGGACATTAATTCAGTTCGAAGATATTCGTATTCGAAAATATTTGATTTTCAGCCAGTTTTTAGTATTCATACCTGGCAATATTCAATTCACAGCCAGCATTTACTACTCGTATTCAATCCACAGTCCCAAAGTTCATATGCTCAGTGAAGAGCAGCAAACTAGCATGAAAGCATTGCCCCAGTCATGAAAGGGTCCCCTTCCCATCGAAGAGAGCCCACACAGAATCACTCCCTCCTATTGCGGTGCTCCATCCTTCTTCATTCCCCTCTCCACTGGCCACAGTTGGTCCCGTCAACACAGTCCCTGCCTCGAACACCCCTCCACCGTCGCTGGAGACCTACAGTCTTTGGCCACCCCCCGGCCCTCCAGTGATGAGAGACTGTGATGGTGCACAGCAAAGCGGTGCGCCAGGCTCACTGCTCACATGCTTTGAAATGCACAAAGAAGCTCACCCAGGGTGCCGATCACCTGGTGGGCGATGTCCTTGATGTGGTTGTACGTGTGCAGCCGCTTCATGTGCCACGCCAGATCCTCCACCCGGCAGCCCCTGCACCGTACCGAGAAACTCCTGTGCACCACACTCACACGGGGCTCTGAATGGGCCTCTGGAGACCGACCCTGGACAGTGGAACCGAAAGGGTGACAGGTTGGGAGCGCCTGCTTTGATGGCTGACCATGGCTACAGGACCAGCTCCAGAAGCAGCAACGCCCACCTCCCTCCCTGGAGGTGGTGATTGTGTTCCACACACTGCTGCACTAACCAAGGTCAGCAAATAAAATGCGGTCTGGAGTGAATCACTGCTTTTCTGGTAGCTGGTGCTGCTGGTTGCGCTTGAAAACCCATGCCCGATTTCTTTCTCGCAACCAGGATTAACACTGACAAATTACCTCAGGCTCTCTGAGTCTGAGCCTTCTACCCACTATAGCAAGAAGAAGGCTCCAAAAAAAGTGCAACTGTTAAAGGTGTTTCAGTCTGACCTTAGCACCTCTCCAAGCATCAAAGGTTCGGAAAAAAGGGGCCGCTTCCAATCAGAGAAAATTAAACCACCCTGTCTTTCATTACTCAGGCTCAAGAGCAGCCTCACTGTATGGTCGTTTAACGCAGCTGGCCAGCAATGTTCATTTTAAACAGTTGACTAAGCTGTACAAATGCCCCTCCTGAACTCTTCCTAGCAGGACTTCTCTAGACTCGCTGAACACGGTGGCAGTGTCCCCATCCCCATGCACTCGCATTCCTGACTGCTCCCAATTGAGCCTTCTGAGCCTGTTCCCCCCCCCCCCCCCCCCCCCGAATAATCTGACAGAGACAGTGTCCCCTCCTTTGTAATGCCCTCTTCGTGCAAAGAAGGATGAAAGGATGACTGTGCTCGTACATGCTTGGTGTGTGTGCTCTACTAGACTCCTGAATTCCCTGCGCTGGCAACGCTTTCCCAACTGCACTGAACACAATGTGCAAAATGCACAATGCACAAAATGCACCAGGCGACATCTGCCTCGTGTGGGAGCACACTCACTGGTCCCTGAGCTGACGAATCTCCTCGTCCAGTTGGCGGCTCCTGTGGCGCAGCTCAGCCAGCCTGCACTGCAGGTCACCCCCGCTGCTCCCAAGCACGGCCTTCATCTGCAACACAGAGGGCACACACTGGCACCCTCCCAACTTGACACCAGGGGCCCCACTCGCTAAAGTGGTGCTGCTGGCATGCAAATGCACGTATCAACAGCGGAGCTGTGTTTACTGACCGCAAGTTTGGAGTTCGTGCGCGCCGAAAACTGCCCACGAGGAACGCTATCACGGCGGCGTCGCGCAGATGTTGCAATACCCACTCGGCATCGAAAAGACAAGTGATAGCGGCCGCCGCAACACTCAAGATGAGGGTGTGCATGCGCACAGTATCGTAGCAGAGCCCTTCGCAAGGGAGCTTGCGTCGTCATGCGCATGCAGTCAGTATCGTACAAGAGACCTCGCGTGCAGCGTCTTTGCAGTTCTCGGCATGGCCCGGCCGCGGATAGTTGGCATGGCCGAGGAAGAGGCCATGATCCAAAAGTCAGGGCGTGGTACTAAAACAATGTCCGTCAAATCTCACCTAAAATAGCTTCCCGATTCCAGTCCTGCGCATGAGCGCAAGCTTCCCTGGAATTTTTTCTAGGGTTGGAGTGTCGCTTGGGAGAAACTGTAGAAAACACGTGGGGATTCCCTCGGTGCACCTTATGGGCCTGGTCCAAAACGACAAGCAAAGCGACGCTCACTGTTGCATGTCGGTTTGGACCAGGAACACAAGGTGCAACCGAGGGAATCCCCACGTGTTTTCTACAGTTTTTCCCAAGCGACACTCCAACCCCAAAATGCATGCATTTGGATGCGAACACCGCGTCGCTTCAAAACGATGGCTGTTGCTTTAGCAGGGGTGGAAGCGGGGCTGGAGCCTTTTGGGGCAGCTCAGGGAGTAGGAATGTTGCTGTTTTGAAGTAGCCTCGGAGCAGTAAAAGAGCACTTTGGAGCAGCTTTGGATCACCAAAAGGCAAATTTTGGAGCAGTTCAAGTCTGTTTGGGAGCACATTTCTATAGCCAAATGTCATTTATTTGCAGTTTTTCATTTGTGGAAAGCACAAAACAAAATTCAAACGACTTTTACTCAGCATTCAATCAGTGCTGAGCAGGCCACTTTTTCGATAAGTACACAAAAATATACTTCCCAGAATTAAAGCATCACACCTGACAGAGCAATCACCAAGAAAAAACTAGAGATAAGCGACGCTTTAAATAGGCGCACCTACCTAGACTTACGACAAGTGAAAAATTACACAATTACAGCCATGAGAAACAACCAAGAGAAGACCAGAGTGAAATGCTGTCTTGCTCCTAAGATAGAAAGTTTACCTTTATTGTACACCTAACGAGACTACAGACAAACAAAAAAACCCTGAGACAGGAAGAAATTAAGAGGAAAAGAAGCTAAGACGAAACTAGAGATAATCTAAACTAATCCTGACTAGATTCCAGCGAAACTTACAATAGGTAATTAAATGTTCACATCCACAAAACAAAGGAACAAATATCCTAGCGTATTATTCGCATTGCTGCCCAAATAATATACATGCTTTTAACTAAGCAAAAATACTGCGCAAGTCCATGGTGTTTATCTTAATAACAAACGAATCAATGTTTATCAACTTAGTTTTTCAACTGTAAACAGCAGGCTTCCTAGAAGAAGAATGGGGCAGAGGATGTGCCTACCCCCAGTCACCCCCAAGGAAGAAACAGGCGGTGTTTGGCAAGACACCTACGCATCTGATTACTTGCAGATAGTTGCTAGCTGAAGAGAATCTCCCCTCGCTTGTGCCAGGGCATCACCTGTTATGTCATCCTGGTGGACAGGGCACCGTGGCATCTAGCCTTTGGAATGGCAAGCGCACTCTTGATAAGATAAAATGGTGAGGGTCCGATCGAACAATAAGAACTACCGTAATTTTTATTTTTTTTAAGATTGCAATAACGGCTGGTGCCGACGCATGCATCACAGCGCAGCGCAGTGAAGTTGCATTTCGGGCCAAAGTTTGCGCATCACCCACACCCAAAGGTCACTCCCAAGTCCCGTGAAACTGCGCCGCCATTTGGAGGCTGGGAAATCGTGACGAGTAACTCCAAGCTCCGAGCGTTCTTTAGGAACTTCACCAGAGCACACAACGTCGTGAATGACAAGTGAACAAACGAGTGCCCACTACTGCTCCATGCTCAACGTGACTGGCACTGAACATTACACCACAGTTGCCTCCTATCTTGCGGCACAGCTTTGGAGCAGTTTTGGAGCAATTCTGCTTTTTGGAGCAGGATGGAGCGTGAAAATCGGATTGGAGCGGCGTCGAGCAAATGGAGCAGCCCTTCCACCCCTGCTTTAGGGAATTCGGCCCCAGAATGCTCCACCACCGTTACCTGTGCAGTTAAGGCAATGGGACAAATGCCAACCACAGTGAAACAGTTCAGTGTGCGACAGAGCTGCCACACTACTCGGCCGCACATCGGGGCTAACCGAAAACTAGGAAAAGAGGTGCCCCATGGCGAACTAGTGCCATCAATGCTCAGAGGTCTGTGCAACCCAAGGGATCCTGCGGGGGGCAGACACTTTGCGAGCGCTGCTTAGAAAGGTACTTATAATGCCCCACATTAGGCTGCACTTTTTGAGAATCACCTTCCGTTCCTCCTCCCCCCCCCCTCTTTCCTCCTCGTGAAGAATGATGTCGCTCTCAATAGCACAGTGCTCGGATGGTTAGGTGTGTTGGTACAAGTCAGGGTGAGCAAGTGAAACGCAGCCGCATTTCCCGTGTGCAGACGGGCGACCTGCTCGCCAAGGCATTCCTCCTGGTTCCCAGGACGGCCTCACCGGTGAGCTGAATGGCCGGTGAGCAGCGGAGAGGCTCGGCCTGGACCGCCTGCGCAGGAGAAAGCAGTCATCGGCATGCACAGAGCACCACACGACTGGCTCCACAGTGTTTCGTTTGACTCTGACCTCGGCCCCATTCTTGCCACGCACACACAAAGGAGAAAGGCTACCCACACCTCCCGCTAAACAGTGCAGCAATCAAACAGAACCACCACTAAAATCATGTTTACTGATGGCTGTCAATCCCATCACGGATATTGCATGGACTTTAGCTATGCATTTGCAAGTGTATAAACCGCACGTTTCAGACGTGTATCCTCCTCTCCAAGGGCATAGCCAGGGGGTACATGTCTGAACCCCCCCCGAAATTTTATAAGCGGCGCATCCCACCTTCTCTTTTCAGCCTTTTGCCGTCCATGCTTTTACAGTCAAACCCGGTTATAGCGAACTGCAATATGCGCCACGATTAGTTCGATATATCCAATAGTTCGAAATAGCCGAACCCGCCTATAACGAGTTTTTTGTTACAAGTTCACAATACACGGGACCCCCCCCCACCACCCCAACCCCCGTCCTCATGCCATCCCTGCATGCAGAAACGAACATAAAAAAGTATGCCATTACCATACACAAAACTATCTATTTATTGCAAGCAATAAAGCTACTTTCCGCTTACCTACTTACCCAAAAAGCAGTGGTTCTTGTTCTCACTTCCGCTTTGGCGGCGTCAACTAGCACAGCATTCTCTACATGAGACATTATTTGTATCAGTTGCAGTCTGTGTCCTTCAATATCGAAGCAATATTGGTAGAGCACACTGACTGCCGAAAGCACTTCCTTAAGCATCGGACGGCTTTCACTCGCAACATCCTCCGCCTCTTCGATGCCTCCAGCAGCGCGCCAGCAGCCATGACATCGGCGACGGTGTCGGCGTCCGAGGGGCTCACAGTGAAGGCAACGTCGTCTTCGACACTCAGGCAACATTTGGAACATTGGTGAGCTCTTCTCACAGTTCATCGATGCTGCCATCTTGGTACGGACTCGCTGACTGAGAGGGTTTAATCGCGAGTCAGGCGTGTCGGAAACAGTTACGGAAAGTGCCGGGAGTCATGTCGCTCTATGGGAGGCTCAACATCTCCATCGCAGCCAATCAACATATCAATCGCCGCTCCGAGACCATACATTTTGGTGGCAACTTTAGGCACGCCAAGTTCGATATATCAGATGTGAACTTTGTTATAAGGAATATGTTTCGCGTGTATTTTCGTAACTGATCTTTCTTTGTTCGGAAAACCAGTGCATTAGCACTGCCTCTGTGGCCTTGTCAAAGAAAGAGCATGATTTTTTAAACGAATGTGACGTGAATAAATACGCACCACTGTTACCTGTGTCACCTCTTAAACAATTCGCTCTATCCGAGTTCGTTATAATCGGGTTTGACTGTACACACTTCAGCTATAAATTTAAATGTAAAAAAAATTGGCTTCAGTCCAGGCTGTGAAGGTGGTTGGAAAGCAAAGCTGTAAACGACACCCACAACGATTTCCCAAGCAATGTCACTTTAATTCACAAAGAGTGAAACCAGACATTCTGGCAGCCGTTACCTGGGATTCGTGGGGGAGGCGTTTCGAATGCCGCCGCTCTAGCTTGGCCATGCGTCGGCAGAGAGAAAACAGGCAAAAGCATCTTTCGAGGGGTGAGGAGGAGGGCGGCTACTGCGTCATCCCTCTGACTGCCTCCTCGTCACGCCCGTTTCATGTGTCGCCTCTAAAGCGCCCTCACCCTCCCCAGCCACTGAATGAAAACTAGTGTCGGTACCCACACCCCACACGTGCGTGCCAGCTTAGTCGCTAAGACGACGGGCTGCTTCTCTTCAGGCCCACATTCAATCCCTGGCGGTGCCAGTAGTCTTATTTAGCCTGGTTGGGAGTTTCTTGTCGCGCACACCACAATGAAACCGTTGGCTGGCATAGGCAGAGAGCTTTGCTTTAAAACAGGAATAAAATAAGAAAACAAAAATGAATACTACGCAGCGTAAGAAATCCCTGTGAGCCTCCAAAACGTCCCTAAGCTTGTAGCTGCAACTCTGATGGTGATAGATAAAAAATAAGTGTTCGGAACAGCAAACCAACAACGCAACAGAAAACATGTTTTATTTCCTTCTGAGCATATGGGACCGTTTGCGCAAATTAGAGGCTTGCCTTTCGAGTTTTACTGACAGCTTTGCAAAGTCGACGCAGTTGAGACACTGCAGTTCTGAGCATTGGACTTCGCACGTAAGCTAGCAAAGGCAAGGTGCTGTTTTTATAATTTGTTCCGGGTCTGGGGTATTTATAGATTTGACAAGCTCATAATAAAACTGAATGAAATTGCTCTTCGATACAGTTGGTTGGGTTAGAACCCCGAAACTGCAGCCACAGACGACACCACGCGTCACCGTTAGTTAGGCGGCACCACTCATCGCCAATAAGGCCCAATGAGCCCACCGTAAGCTCAGTTGCTTGGTGGGGGTGATAGTGGTGGTGGTAAAAGCATTCACTGCTAGCTCTGTCCTGCTAGACGATGTGGTCAGGTGTGGCTGACACGCTTGGGCAACGCACAAATGACGCAACTTTCATACACACCCACGCAGCACCGCACGGTTGTACAGGTGCCGTCAGAAGTAATTGTAGCACGGGAACTGTGGCCGAACCGCATAGGAGCGCCGCGTAGCTGCACCGGCGGTAAACTACAGGTGCAGAACACGCATGCGTGCCTGCCGACGCAGATAGCCCCTCTATGAATCTCAACCCATTTCTTTTAACGCGGCTTCCAGCGTTGTTCGCGGCATACTGGTCTCAGTGTTGGTGCTGATAGCAGACCCACCTAATAATATTAGAAAAGAAAACTTGTCACTTTAGATCCTTGTGATTGCGACGCTTCTCTAGCAGCTCGCGTGCGCTGAAAGTGTGTGAGCGACGCTGCCAGATACCGCCTCCGCTATCAGCGCCATCGCTGAGTCCAGTATGCTGCGAATAATGCTAGAAGCTGCGGGTTGAGAAGTATAGATCATAAGAAGCTCCATGGTATAGATGGGCTATCACCGTGGCACGGCGCGCATGCGTGTTCTGCTCCTTTCGTTTACCGCCGGTGCAGCTACACGGCGCTCCTACGCGGCTCGGCCAAGGTAAAAGGCTCGGCCGCAGCTCCTGTGCGGCGCCTGTGCACTTACCTGGACGTCATCTTTAGTTTGTTGCGCGTCGTCTCCGAAGACTTGGGTGTTTCAGACATATTGGTCAGGATTACACAGCCACAGCAGGCACGACGCTGCTTTGGGAGCGTTTAAAACAACCGCTCGCACGCGTGCAGGCGACCACACGGAAGAATGCTTTCTCGGCCACTCGCTACAGCCGTTCGCCGCTGTATGGTTACCGGTGCAAACTTAGGGTGCACGTATCATCTTTTTTTTTCACCCTATTACGTTGGTGTATCAAGGATGAGGGAGCAAAGGGGAAAAAAACTACGCGCCAGCTGAGCGCCAATACGAGCAACGCGCCGTTGCCGCTGATGGATGCGGATATGGATGTGGCCAGCCCTTTGTATCGGGCGGCAACCGTGACAGAGAAAGTGTTTATTAAAATGAAAATATTTACAAGGCGAAGTTTTGCCTCTCGACAGAGGGCATAGGTCTCGCCGGGGAGAAAAAAGTGGTTTGAAAAAAAAAAAAGAAAGAAAACAGTTAAAGGGCTGAGCAACGTGGTAGTAGTAGGGTGTGTGTGATAGTGGTGATAGCGCGGTGGTGTGTTTGTTTTAGCGTCGCGATTGCAGCAGTGCCGTCAGTGCCGTCAGGCTAGCGTGCCAGCCGAGACAGTAAGGGTGGCCCCGTGGTGCAAGTATGATTCACAGCGTGTTCGTCATAAACGGCTCCGGGTGAGAGGTGTTTTCCTTGCCAGCGTCTATGGAGTGAAGAGGGGCCGTGATTTCCCTTCACGCAGACTCGCTACAAGCATTGCGAAGTGGGTTTTCTCAGTCAGGCAAGCAAACAGCTGTGCTCGGCTAGCTGTTTGCTGGCTAGGCTGGGCGCGCGTTGTGTGTGCATGCGCGTACAAATGCTTCACAAAGATGTGGGCGTCGAAGAGCCTCGTCCGTGCATTTTCACTTCCGTCTCGTCACTCTGTGTGGGGTTTCCATTGAGCCTTGCGTCCACCTTTGCACTCGCCTCACTACTCGCATTCACAGAGTGGTTGGAAAGACCTTCGTCTGGCAGCGCTACAGATTTAACTGTTCTTGAGGAGTTCAGAATTTCTTCTCAACTGATGGCACTCTTTTACGGGGATAACGCTGTTTGTATTGATCCCAAGCCAGGATGTGCTTCAGCCAGCCCAAACTGTCACATTTTTTAAGTTGCTTTTTCGTTTTTTAAGGCATCTTTGAGGCTGTACGCACGACGCCGTGTACTGTCGTGCACCTTGTCCGCAATACGCATGGCTTGGTGGGTACTTAAAATTTGAACAGCGTTTTTATGCACCGAAACTAAAAAGTACCACTCCGTACCAGCCTATAAAAACAGTGTGTATAAATGTTGGTTACCTTGAAAAACTGGGGTTCCTAAGTGTAGACTAGTGCTTGATGTGCCCTGCGCTGAAGCAAGCTAGAATGTGGCGCTCCCCTTCTGCTTCGAAATATAATGCGTAGAAATATAATAAATTGAGCGATCGCCTTAGAAGAAGCTATGGCAGAAAGTTGGGCTAGTTGGTAGGGAGCAATTAGTTGAATAGAAAGACGTGAAGAAACTTGTGACTGGCACCTTTCATTTGAAGTGGCCTTGAAATAGTTGTCAACGTCGCCTAATTAGCTTACCAGATTAAGCTAGAGAGCTCTCTGTTCAGCCCGGAAAACGTAGCCTGCTATGTTCCATGTTTTTCCAGCCGTATCTGAAACAAGCATCTGAAAGAGCCATTCCTACCGTGAAGGTGCAACTTGGGCGCATAAAATCAGCAGTTTGAGTGGGAAAGGTATTTCCCGCACACCGTCCTCCCCTGCTGATGTTGGCTGCCCTGGCAAGTGCGCAGTACCCAGTTTAGTGACCTGCTATCCGGTTTGCCCTGCCTGTCTGAACGAACAAAGCACTAACATTGGAATGGGTGAAAATCGAAATGTTGGAGGGCACACTAGCATGTGCAAACAAGTTTGACAGCACTACGGTAGGCTTCATATGGAAGCAAAAAGCGAGAACACCTGTGTGTCAAGAAAGACCCCCAGGGAGTCTATAGGCCTCGTAGCCCACAATTTTTTGTGCATAGGGTAGTGGGTGCGACAGCTGTGACTGGTGCATAGTGCTTTTTCCCTGCTTACAGCCATTGGAGGGAAGCCGAGGTTACAGAGTATTCATGATGTTGATTGCGTGGGTAAGCTTGTTCCCTCAGTGCCCCTTGAATGTACTTTTTCCCGGGTGGGCAGCTCTTGTGAAAGCGCCCTGCAGAACAAGGTGCTCTCCACAGCCTGCTGTGAACCTTTGGCTCCCCATTGTAAGAAGCAGCCGTATGGGATAGACAAGCAGGGAGAGGCGTCACTCAGACAACTAACGGATAAGACAAGAGACGCCATGGAAAACCGGGAGTGGCTGTCCAAGTGTGCCCAGGATGATGTCACAGACTAAGCCAGCCCCCCCTCCCCCCCCCCCCCCCCCCCGGCAAATAAAAAAGCCACCCGGTTGTCATCAAGTTTATTGACTATAATGAAAAAGCAAACATATTAAGTGTGCACAGCAAATTGAAACAAACCACTTTATCAGTTTCAGAAGATTTTGCAAATGGATGCGGTAAATTAGAAGTTATGGCAAAGCTTGAGTCCTCGAAAAACTGCTGGGGCTAGAGCTGGGATGTTTTTCTAGCAAACTCGACATTGACAAAACAATGATTGCGTGGGACGAAGGAAGTGACAAAGAGGATATAAAATTCGTCTATGGTGTAAAATTTGGGAGAACAAGTGACCAAATGAGCTTAGACAAGTACTCACTGTTTTCATTTTCAACTGCCGAAGCATTGTGAACGAGTGCGGAAAGTTGGGCAAGTTGGAACTGGGATACTGGGACATGTTTTCTAGTGCAGAAAACATGGTAACTTCACTACGGGAACTGTTGCACTAACGGTTAGCGAAAAATACGGATGGGACAAATGCTAGTGTTTGTCCCGTCCGTATTCTTTTCTAACTGTTCGCGATTCGGTTAGTGAAACCGTTACGAGGACGGTTTCACTAACCATTCCCAGAACTGGTTTGGAGCAGTTCCTTCGATTGCTCTGGTTTGGGTTAGGTTCCAAAGTGGCAGAAAAATACGGGTTCAGTTCCGGGCAGAAGTGTGGGTTCGGTTCCGGTTTGACACCCTGGTTGAAACTGATCAGGTGGTGCTTAGAGCACCAGCATGCGTACATAGCACTTTTGTATTGCGTTTAGGCAACTTTGATAAGAAATCACCCATTTGATAATGCTATTCGGAACACGTCCTCTGGAAGTCCACCAGCTGCCCTCTGCCTTTTTCTGAGTAAGAGAGGACGCGGGGGAACTTGGTGCAATCTTATCTGAATCCTACAAAACTGACGTCACAGTGTTTATTCTGCCTTGGCATCTGCTCCCTGTCACCTGCAACATGTTCAAGGAAATTGACAAAAAACATGCACCGAAAGAACCCATTACAACAACACTTTCTACGCTTACAACATATGTACCCATACACTGCTTTTTACATGGATGCCTCCAAGTCTTCCACTGCTGTAGCATGGGCTGCGTATGGTCCCCATTTTGCCACCACAAGGACATTAAACAGAAACACAAGTATATTTATGGCTGAGGCACATGCTATATTAATTACAGTAGAACACATAACATGAATAAAGAGAGAAAAATCTGTTATATTCACCGACTCCTTCACAATTGTGACGGCGGTACGATCAGGCAGATCAAGTTGGAACATTGTGTTTGAACAAGTTAGTTAAAGAGATAATGTCAGCCTGTGCTTTGAAACTGACCATAGTTGTGCATTGGGTGCCTGGACACAGCGGCATTCCTGGCACCGAACTGGCTGTCCAGCGCACTGCTGCGGCAGCACTTGGCTGTGGCGTCAATGTTCCACAGCGGCCCTAAAACCCATTTGAAAGGCACTCCGACAATGCTGGCAGCAACAGTGGGACACGTGGACAGACAATAAAACTCCGCAGTACAAAACCGCAAATGGGCAGCTGTTACACAGAAAAACACAACAGAACAACGGAAGCATACATGTGCAGATTGCGGATAGGCCATACATATGCTACACACTCGTACCTCTTAAACGGAGCACCACCGCCACGATGCGACAGGTGCGACATCGCCTTTCTGTCGCATACATTTCAGTCGAGTGTGAGTACATTCCGAGGGAAAGAAAGAAGTACTTTCTGGAACTCTACACTCGCATGATGCCACTTCATTTTTCGTTGTTTTTAGGAGATCAACGTTTAATTACGGGTACGTGCCTTTAAACCACATTTCACACCACGTATGGTCGCAGGACCCCTCAGTGGGTGGAAAAGCTCTGGGTGTTCCTTCATTCCTCACACTTCAGCACCCCCCATCACCATTTGTCTAATTTCCACGTTTGTATTTTGAATGAGGCGCTGTATACATCCCCACACTAACCAGTCTCTAACCCATCACATTTATAACACCATTTTAGTAAAACACCACTCAAATTAACTTAACCATTGTATTGGTGCTCTTTGGCTGTCGGTGCCGTTGCACCATAAAACAAACACACACATACAGACATTGTATTTGTGCCTGCAGACTGTAGGGTGTTCCGTAAGTAGCCATTCTGTTTGAAAGTTATGCTGGACTTTGAAGCATTCCAAATGTTTTGGGCACACAAAGTATCCTCTGTAAAGTATGAACCACCCAAGTGCTCTGTTCTTGTTTTTGACAACTTAGTAGAACATCTCGTCAAACATGCAAAACCTGCTGATAAATTGGTAATTGCCTTTGACTTTAACTTGCGTTGTGTGGATTGGACAGTTTTTTTCGTCTGATTCAGAAAGTGAAGATATGCTGGATATTGCTTTCACGTAACTGAGGTTGTAAATGACTGCAAGAAAACTCAGAATGGACCATTCTTAATTTATTTTTGTTAGCATCATGTATATCTGATCACCCAGCTGTGGTGTTAAATTTAGCAATGTCCATGCAGATCTAAATACAATTAAATGGACCCAAATAGGACTCGCGCCAATGATGAGTCTGGGGTTTATGTGTTTTGCTCGTGTTGCATCAATTTCGCCAATGCAATGCGTTCTCTGTGAGTGAACATTGCATAGAACGCTTTGTGCCTGAAATTTATCCAAAAACTGCAATACTTGGATGACTCAGGGGAGATTGCACCGCGCGGTTTAGGGCACAGCCCTTTGGCACCCATCCGTGAGCTGAGCCACGTCACTGTCGTTGTTACCGAGAGAAGGATGGCAAGACAGAAGAGTGAAAGGAAAGCAAAGGAGGAGGCTGTCGCAAAATTGGGAGGCGAGGGCGGTTCGCCGTGGCGGCGTGAGACTTCGAAAGTGTGCGGGGAGAGGGGGGGGGGGGGGGGGCAGTATGCTGTGCCGGCACGAGGGGCTCGACTGTGTGACGCTTGGTGGATACGTGAGGGGGACGTGCGTGCGACGATGACGTGCGTTCGCTT
Source organism: Haemaphysalis longicornis (assembly GCF_048455015.1). NCBI lineage: Eukaryota > Metazoa > Arthropoda > Arachnida > Ixodida > Ixodidae > Haemaphysalis > Haemaphysalis longicornis. The sequence continues at coordinate 128,333,749 of NW_027526203.1, read as the reverse complement.
TAAGACGCGGTTCGCGGTCCCTTCCCGAGACGCACTTCGCGCCGCCGACGCAGAGGTTCACCATAGCTGCCGTCGAGAGAACCCACGAGTGAGTGCTACCCGCCGCGGTGGCTCAGTGGCTAAGGCGTTGCGCTGCTGAGCACGAGGTCGCGGGTTCGATTCCCGGCCGCGGCGGCCGTTTTTCTGATGGAGGCGAAAAGCAAAAACGCCCGTGTGTACGAGATTTCGGCGCACGATAAAGATCCCCAGGTGGTCAAAATTAATCCGGAGCCCTCCACTACGGCGCGCCTCATCGCCTGCGTTGCGTCGGCGCGTTAAACCCCACAATCAATCAATCAACCCACGAGTGAGTGCTGAACTGCGGGTGAGACAACCGGTCGTGCGCTTCGTCAGCCGCTGCAGCTAAAGCAGCTGCCAGAGCGGAGGCCCAGCACCGCCTACGCCAGAACCCCGAGTGAGTGCTGAACAATGAGCGAGGCAACCAATGCAAGTGCTTCGTCAGCCAGTGCAAATACAAGTTTTCTGTGCCCATAAAAATATGTCCGTCTGAAATTCTTTGCCTCAACATATTTTACACAGTCAAAGCAGCTAAACAGCTGCGCACAAATATCGCATCAGGGAGTATCGTAATCGCCAGTCAATTTTTATTGTATCTTCACCCTCTTTCTGGTGGAATTCGCAATTTGTTTTTAAACCTTGATATTAGAACATCCTGGGGGCCAGACGATATCCTAAATCCCTTCCTTTAAAAATATGCGGTACGGGGGGCAAAGTACTTATGTTTTTTCATGAGGCCTCTAAGTGAAGGTCCCTAACCTGATGACTGGAGGCTGGCTAGAATCAAACCTGTACGTAAAACCAGGGGGAAAAACATGTATTTTCTCCGAACTGCTCTATATTTTCTTTTTGCTTACTAATCATTGACCCTACACGCAAATTTTAGGTAATCACCTTTTAACCAAAACACTGCGCATCCAACTCACATGAGGCACAACATACATTGTCTGGCGCTCTTTGGCCTAGCAGCCGGTGCGCCATTAACCATCATCATCATCAACAACCTGCGTATAAAAAATGCCGCGCGCGTGGAAGCACTTAATCGGTACCTATATTGGGCAGTTCTGACAAAAAAAAATATTCTTGGCCAATCCCCCTGAGTGGGTATGCGCCGGTCCATGGCACCACCACCGCCACTTCTATTTTCCCAGCCAGTCGACCAGGTTCTGGCCTTGGGATTCAATATTTAGACAATGAATAATGGATTAAATTTAATCTGAGTACATTATGTGCAGAAACCGCAGATTTGTATGAAGCATTGCGTAGTGGGTGGCCTCCATGAATATTTGACCAGATTGGGGTTTTGAATGTGGACCCGGATCACTGCACACATTCGAATGTGGGCTGGTCTCAATGTGCCGCAGCTCAGTGGTGGAAGTGCTGCGCCATGCTGCGCCAATCCACTTTTCCTGCGCCATCCTGCTACAAAAGGCAGTATTGCGCTGAAACTGCCCCAAAGCGGCGCCGCAATAAGTGAGGCAACTGTGATGTGATGTTCAATGCCGTCGCATTGAGCAGGGAGCAGTAGGGATAAGGTGGCTGGATTCACGACCTGGCGCGCTCCGGCAAACTCACTAAGGACTAATGCTCGGAGCCACTGGTTACAATTTTTCAGTTTCACGGGACTTGGGAGTCACCTTGGGGTGCGGGTGGTGCACGAACTTTGCCCCGAAATGTAGCTTCACCGCACAGCCTGCTGTGCCGTGATGCATGCGTCATCACCAGCTGTCATTGCAATCTTTCCGCTTAGTGTGAAAAGCGAAAAGTAAAATTGTTTTATTGTTCAATCGGACCCTCGCCATTTTATTTTGTGGTGAATGCGCTTGCCATTCCGAAAGTTTGATGCCACCGATTGTTGAACAGAGTCATAGCAGGGTATGCCCTGTCACAAGCGAAAGGGGAGATTCTGTTAATCTTGCAGCTATCTGTAAGTCAGCTCTGTAGGTGGGCCTTGCCCAACGCCGCCTGTTTCTTTCTTGGGGGGCGAGAATGAGCGAGATGATCAGGGATTTGCCGAAATGCAATTTTTGCCTTTCCCTTTGTGAGGAGTGAGATTTCCGAAAATCCCCTGCTACACCATGCCCGAAATGTACTCCCGAAGTTTCAAGTCCCTAGGTCTAGCAGTTCTGGCGTGGCATTGATTGATCGATCATTCAGTCAGTCGGTCAGGGTGTCGGCACTTCTTTTTGTAGGTCACAGAGCGAAAGCACAGGTAGGAGGCAAAACGGCCCATTGCGACAGGCTCAGGCGAGCAACCGGAAAAGTGACAATGAAAACGGAAGCGGCCTTCAAAGCTTTGTATTATAGCTGCTACAATGGCAAAGGAGAAGCTTTGCGGCACTTGATGGATGGAATGATAGCGGCCACAATTCATTCCGGAGCTGCACGATGAAATGCCATTCGTTACAGGTGCTGCTAGCTTAAGCGCTTGACGTTATCTGGCCGCGTTAGGAAGCTTCGTTTCCACTCCTGTCTTGTTCTTGCTCCGGGTTGTAGGCATAGATTGGCATGGTCGCATCTCGATATCAACCCTCTTCACCAAAGTGGAATGTTGCAAATCTCGCAAAGAAGCTGCATCTGTCGCCTGAAGTTATTCTTTCATTAAGTAAAGGACACCCAAACCGGTCGTATTTTTCTGCAGGGTTGTAACAGCGGGTGCCACCATGGGTTGTTGGTAACCCTGTTAAACCCTCGAAATATTTCCTCCAAATTTTTTCTTCTTTCGTACTATTGTTGAGTGGAATTATATTACTGGAAAAGCAGTTACGTGGTAATCAATATCTGAATTTGAAAAGCACTTGTAGTAAGCTATATTCTTTGTGTTTATATCTTTAGGACTGTTAACTTGTGGGGATCCTTTAGACCCCTTTTACTTCTGCGGTGGCAGCAGCGCATGCGTTTGTCTCCGCAAGCTATGTCGCATCGCTAAGTCGTCTTGTGTGCCGGCGGGTGATAACTGCCTCACTGCTGCCGTCGCGCCTCCTCTCCCAGGAACCTTTGCCCTTTTTCTTGCTCCGTTTAAGTGCGGCGCATGCAATTTTGGGGGGGAGAGTGGAGATCATGAGGGGAGACGCTGATGGTCAACAACTTCGCCACTACAGTGAACTAGAATGGACCTTTTTCCAGTAGTGCTCTGCGCATGCGCTACTCTCGCTCCCAGCGACCGATCTACCATTATTGGGGGGCAAAACGGAAACATAACGGCGCCATATTGGATTAGCCAGTTGCGAACACCGAGCCAGCTAAGTGCTGCTCCGTTTTCTGAGCCTTGAAAGCGGCCGACAGGTAGGTGCTACAGCTGCGATCAAAAAATTTCTGTGCCACCAAAACCATGATGGCGCCTGGGACAGCTTCCTCGACTGCGCAAGGTAGGCAGAAAAAAAGGGGGCGTGTTCTTCTGTAGTCCCCCAGGTATGGTCCGGGCGGCTGCCGCAAGAGGGCTACGCTACTGGAAAAAGGCCCATTCACTGCCGCCTTTGGCCCTGTGATCGAACACTGCGGGTGGGCCTCTTAGGCTTACCTCACTCGTGATCCATGTGTAGCCTCAGCCATCCCTGCTCTTAAGGAGCTGGTCGCTGAGCCTCGCATCGGTATGTTACAGTTCGTGGCCCTGTGGTCGCATTCATTATGCACTGTACCCCTTGGCTAATAAAGCCCCTGGCTTGTCCTGGCCCTTTAGAGCCAGTCATCGCTTGGTCGGTGACACCACCAACTCTTGGGGGATGCGGTTGCCTACCATAGCTAGCTAGCCGGGGTTTCAGTGCTGTAGCAACAGCCTGTGTCCCCATTTTGCATCTCAGGGTGTAGTCTGTATGTCGTATATTTTCTATTCTTTATTGTTTGCTTTGCCTTGTTTGTATGCAGTGTACCTTGTGCCCACCCTGCAAAAGTTTTATGAGGCTGCAATATCTACAAATAAAAATTAAAAAAATCATGCACCCCTCCGTTTGACGACGACGATGGTTGAACGCGTAGCTTTCTCGTGATAATTCTTTGGGTATGTGCTACCCTGGAGGTGCGCACCACTTTTCTAGAATACCCACAGCAACTCTCAGGTGTACACTCCGTAGGCCTCACGCTTGCGTTTGGGGTGTGCGGCGTGAATCGTACCTGCTGCTTGGCGTTCGCTTGGACTGTGTCGAAATGGAGCAATCGGATAGTCGCTGGCTTCATAACGCGAGGGACCCAGGTTCGATTCCGGCTACAGGAAGCGTTTTTTTTCTTTCATTTTATGCACGATCGATCATTCATCATCATTGTCAGAGACAGTTGGCTTTCCTGCAGGGCGTATTGGCGTACAATGGCATCAGTGGGGGCACTAAAGCTTCACTTTAATAAATTGTTCCTTGCCTTTTAGCCAGAATTGAGCTACAATTAATGTCAGTTGAAGGAGCGGAAGGGTATCTCTGCATATACAGGAGGATTTATTTCAACCTGCCACTAGATTGTAGGAGAAAGCTATACACAAATGCCATTACTGCGGGGAAGTTTTCAGGCCAGGGAGCCACTATTTGTGATAGAATATGTGACTATAAAACGGCACTAAAGACGAGGACGAAAGAAGTGACAAACTGCAGCGCTCTAGTTTGCGACTTCTTCCGTCCTCGTCTTTGCGCTTTTTATAATGTCAATAATGTGTACCCAGCTATCCCAACATCAAGCCTTAGAATATGTAACGTTTACCGTATTAGTAATCAAATATTCAGAAATTACTTTTTGCATACTGGTTTTGAAGGCATGTGTTTCTATTTACTATTAGGAAAATAGGGGCAAGAAAATGGGCATCCAAAGGGGGGTGGGGCAAGGGGTGCGATTGCACCCCCCGCCTTGGAATTTCGGGCCTGTTTTTTTGTTTTTTTGTTTGACCATGCGCTGCTCAAAAGTTGCTCAACTTGTCAAGACCCTGGAATCGGTGATTGAGGACTAGAATTAGGCGCACACTCAAGCTTTCACTGTGATAGGAAATCAGTGGTTGCTCCACCTTCAAACCCCCTCCCAGGGCCCTTTCTATGGACGTGTGCCCCCACTTGGAAAAAGTTGTGCGGACGCACAGTTGTGTGTATGCCGTGTGTGGTTATGCCCCCCCCCCAGCAGCAGGCAATGTATTTGGAGCCTCAATCTTCTCGTGCAAACCTCAGTGCCCTCGTGAACACTGCGGAGGTCGGCTGGAGGAAGGTCAGGAGCAGGGGCTCGTTTTGCGTGCAGGGATGTGTTCATGGAGAAGCACTGGAAGAGCGTCATCCACCGCTCGGTGTGCGACTACTTCTTTGACGTGCAGAAGAAGGCGGCCAGCCCCGAGGACATCCCGCCCGTCATCTCGGCCCCGCACCACTACCTCATCAACATTTACCGCAACAAGATGTTCTTCCTGGCAGTGGCCATGTCCGAGGGTGAGAGGCACGCGCATCACGGGGGGTCAGGGACATCTGGGTGACCACAAAGTGGGACACAGTCCCATTTTATTGTCACTCAAATTGGGCAAGAATTTTTTTTTTTTTTTTTGCGTCATTGTTGACAAAAAGCAACTTTCGTAGAAGGCACACTTTGCTTTCTTGAGATTGATGTTCAATTTGTTCTGGAACCTTTTGTAAAAGCTTTATCTCTCGTTCGTAAGAAATGTGACAGCAGTAGTGTTGGCCTGTGCCTTTCATCGATGATCTAATCTTCCTGCTTTCTGGCAGTGCAAGCAGACATGCAGTAAGAATTTACTTTAACGAGAAAATGTTGTGTGGATGGAAGGTGCACTTTTGAGGTGTAAACATTGCCTAATTACCTGATCGGATCAAATCCTAAAATATGTAAGCCATGCTCGAGTTACCCCAGCCAATTTGTGCAAAATTTTCGCCGAAAGAAGTGCCTTTGAAAGTGCCACTTCTCTTGCACCATTTTCCCACTGATTTCCTTACGTTGACCGTGACGGCATACTTCTCTGTGCGCGGGGCTCAATTTCTGTGCAATCTGTGTGTCGTCAAACGGGATGTGTACAGTAGTAATGAGATGGGTGGAAACCGAAAATCCCCAAGCGAAGTTAGCATGAAAACGCATTGCAAAACAGCTTGGTAGTTGGTGCGGGCCACCACAACCAGTTTTCTCTTCTGCTGCCCATTACAGGTGCTCTATATTTGTGCTAAAGAGTTAAATTATAGATTACATCATTTAAAGTACACAATGGAGCCAAAAATAAGATAGGGGCGTAAAGTGATGAAAGTTGGCAGGCTACCATATGCAGGCTACCGTATGCAATGCTGGAAGCCAAACTAGTGTTTGGCTTGCAGTGAATGCACTTCGTCAGTAGATTCTGTGGCCGTGATTGGCTAACTGGTTTGCAGTGGCATCACGCATCGAGGAAAATTGGTCCAAGAGTGATTGGCAGGTGGTGCAGTACCACAGCGGGTGGGGAAGGCAGGCAGGCAGGAAATGGGACTGGCCTTGTCACCAAGGTGGCAGCATTCTGCACTGCCATTTGGGAGCTGCAGTGCTCCTAAAATTGCCATTTTTTTCGTTACCTTGGGCAGGTATTTTATCACCACAGCGGGCATAATTATTCTTCTATGGCGCTTTGCGACTTCTTCGGTGAAAAAACTTTGGAAATGCATAGAATCGAAAATGTGCAATGCGAAAATTTTTTTCAGCAAAACGATCTTTTGGTCATCGTGATCTGACCTGTATGCCCCTTCATCAAAATGACCAGTCTCACTATATACTCCTTCTCAATTTTTGTCCGTAGTTCAGGATCAAAATGTGCCTAGTATTAGTGTTCTCGTCTTTGAAGCAGAAGCAGAAAGGGGGGGTGGCTGCGAGGCAAAGTTCGAGGCAGTTGGCACACTCTCTTGACATCAAGCGAGTTCATACACGGCTGCACACAAAATATGGACAGGAATACGGAAATGTCGACGACATCATTGGCGACCTGACCTAATGCACACTTGCAGCACACAAGCCCAGTTTTTTACACTACACGCGCACTTATGCAACACAAAATATTGTCTGAAAGTAAGTCTCTATGGAAGCGGGAGAAGGGTGTCTCCAATCTCAAGTTATTTTGCGATCTCACTGACGAATGGCCTGAACATGCTTTTTGAGAAGGCGATACTTCTTGAGAGCTGCGCTGCCAGTTAGGCTTCCGGACAGGACAATCCACTAATGTTCTTCTGAACAAGTGGGTTTGAGCCAGTTGGTACTCCTTGGCCAAACACCTGTAAGCATGAAAAATTTTGGATGTTGGCCGTGAAGAACAAGGGCAGTTGCTCTCTGTCCTTTGTCCTTCACTTCTTACGTCTTGTGGCCTGGGAGTTTTATATAACTTCACACCTATAGAATTCCAATGCACCATTCATTGTTTTTAGCATGTGAACTAGCTGATGTTTTTAGCGAAACATCTTTGAGCTTACCTTGAGAGAGAGAGAGAGAGAGAAAACGTTTATTGTGAGAGCATTTACGGTGTTCTTGTAGGAGTGGCTCCCTCTTCACAGGAATCCATGAGCTGTCTTAGCAGCGGCTGCCCTCTCGATAAGCAGGAGCTGGTCCGAGAGGCAGGGGCTGGACAGCAGTGTCTCCCACTGCTCTGGGGGATTTGAAATGCGGGGAAGGGGTGGTAGGTGCATGTTTTTTCGACACTCTAGGATGATATGTCGTAGTGTACCAGGTTCTTGGCAGTATTTGCATTCTGCTGGATACTGGGTGGGGGATATCCGGTGAAGCCTAATTGGATGCGGGAAGGTGTTGGTTTGTAGGAGTCTAAGTGTTGTTTCTTGAGATTTCATGAGGTTTGGGTGAGGTACCCTGTTTGGTCAAGGTAAGCTGAAACAAAGTACCTCCAGACGGAAATAGCTTACCTTGACCAAACAGGGTTTCTGCAACTCGTCTCATATTGCATGTAGCCTCGGACCTCTCAGAGATAAGATTGGTAGTGCGGGTTCTCTCTTATGTGCCGGAAACATCATTGCCCTTGTTGAAGCAAGCACCACGTTTTCCAGATTCCTGGCACATTTCACGCAATACCACTGTCATTGTCAGGCACGAAAAATTAAGGTTTTATGTGTCTATAATAGGCACTGAAAACTGTCATCTAGACACATGCAGGTGTCAAATACTACTCTTTAGGCATTTATAGGTTCATTTGATACTCTTTTCAGCAGCTTATTTTAGGACAAATTTTTGACTTGCAAGGAAGACAGCTGACAAATCCTGTGCTGTGGGAAAGTAATTTAATTTTCTTTGTGGAAAGGAGCGAGACAAGTATCGCCATAACACGGAGAGGCGGGCTAGTTGGTTTGACATCTTAACGGTAACTTTTGCGCACTCAATACGGGGACACAGAAAAAGGTGACACGAACACAAGCGCAGACTAACAACTAAATTTTATTAAGAACATATCACATTTATACCCTCAACGTCCTTCCTATGAACACTGCGCATGGTCAGAATGGTGCCCACATTGTCTAATCACTAAAAACACTTTATTGAACAATCTACTTCATGCTGTTTAGCAAGTCAATCTCTTTTTGTGACAAGGCTATGATAGACGGATTGCTTACGCACCTTTCCGTTATTTTACACATGTGCCATGCTTCCATAATCTCCCTGGTAGTCCGATTTGGGTGAACGAACAAAATGGTCGTCTTATAGAACATCACTTCGCACTTTCCTGAAGTACATTTCGCACAATGCATTGCCAAATGTGTATATGGGCGTCCTTTTAGGCTTGACAAATGCTCCCTCAGCCTGATGTTAACGCATCGGCTCGTCTGCCCGATATAGTGCTGCCCACACGTGAAAGGGATTTTGTACACAACATTCTTTTCACATTCTACAAACTTCATCGTGTGGCTCATAGAACACTTTTTGTTTTCCTGCTTACCCCTTCTTCTCCCACAAACTCAAAAAAGCCGCAACTCTGTACGATGTGAATGTCGTTTTTTAGGCAAGAAACAAAGTGGGACGTGTTTTCCCGGCGGTGAATAAATTATATGAAGAAGGGGTAAGCAGGAAAACAAAAAAGTGTTCTATGAGCCACACGAAGAAGTTTGTAGAATGTAAAAAGAATGTTGTGTACAAAATCCCTTTCACGTGTGGGCAGCACTATATCGGGCAGACGAGCCGATGCGTTAACATCAGGCTGAGGGAGCATTTGTCAAGCCTAAAAGGACGCCCATATACACATTTGGCAATGCATTGTGCGAAATGTACTTCAGGAAAGTGCGAAGTGATGTTCTATAAGACGACCATTTTGTTCGTTCACCCAAATCGGACTACCAGGGAGATTATGGAAGCATGGCACATGTGTAAAATAACGAAAGGGTGTGTAAGCAATCCGTCTATCGCCTTGTCACAAAGAGATTTACTTGCTAAACAGCATGAAGTAGATTGTTCAATAAAGTGTTTTTAGTGATTAGACAATGTGGGCACCATTCTGACCATGCGCAGTGTTCATAGGAAGGACGTTGAGGGTATTAATGTGATATGTTCTTAATAAAATTCAGTTGTTAGTCTGCGCTTGTGTTCGTGTCACCTTTTTCTGTGTCCCCGTATCAAGTGCGCAAAATTTACCGTTAAAAAAAGTATCGCCATTTCAACAGATATCCGTGGGTAGGGCGGTTCAACACTGAGACAAAGGCTATAAAAGCCGTGACAAACTTATAAAGTGCCGCACAAGACGAGGGACAAGAACACAGGAGACGCACAGTGCGCTACTAGTATGCGTCTTCTTCGTGTTGTCCCTCACCTTGTGCTGCGCTTTAAAACTTTGCCATGTGCCAACTCGCCCAAACCACTTCTCTGACAAACTAGCACCATCTCGATGTTTTACAGCTTGAAGTTCCGCCTCCCTTCAGTCGATATTTGCGGCAGAAAAAAAGAATGCTTAACATTGACGGAAGTTGGCAGAGCATGCTTGTACTTTGGAACGCCCGATGGTGTTGTCACGGACTCTTCCCCTTGGCTCCTTTGGCCGTTCAAGCTGCTGTGGCCAACCCCCTGCTCTGTAACGGGTATGCACATCTGTGCTGAGCCGGCCCATAGGCTGGGAGAGAAAGAGGAAGGCGCTCGGTGGTGTCCGTGCGCGTGCTGTTCCGAGGACATCAGAGCTGCCTTAGCTGCCACTGCTTTCCCGTTTATGCTTGTAAATGCAGTTTGTATGTTTGCTAAGCACATCCCCTATGCTGCCACATCACAATATCATTCCAACTGGAATGTCAGAATGTTTGCCAGTCAAAACCTTTGCCAGCTATTGTATTGCTGGCAATCCCGCTGTTTTCGTACAAGACAGATTTAAGCTTCGTAATGGCTCTGTCAGCAACTGGTCCCTCAGGGAGAGTGGACCTCCGAAATGAGCTCAACATTTTGAGTCAGAGTGGCACCCAGTTGTCCAGTTGCTGAACACTTTCTGCTAAGACAAGCGCACGAATTCGCCAGCTTTAGTTCATGTGTAGCGTGCTGTAGAATAGTCTCTTGTCGGCTGCGAAGCTGTTAATCACCAAAGTGTTTGTTGCAGTAGTTTTCCGCCCTTAGCTGAGTTCCTCAGGGGTAACAGTGGGCTCTGGTGGAAGAAGCACAATTGGTAACTGCTCCTTGAAGAACGAATGGGCCTGTAAAGCCGCTTTCTTGACTGATTCATTGACAAAACAGAACGAACTTCTCAGCTCTTGCATACTATGGCTACTACTGACACATAACATTCAGCAGTTATGCACTATACAGTTGAACCTTGTTATTAGAGGCATGGATGTAAGAGACAATCAGGTTTAAGAGACACTATTCACCCACATGGATGGCTGCCCTATCTTTCCCATTACTTTGACCTGGTTTAAGACAGGCATTGGATGTAGAAGATAATTGGTTATATCTTATCCTTGAATTTTGATAAACAAGCTCACTTGCAACAGACATTTTAACTTTAGATGTGGTGCCACCAGTCGCTAACTGCAGTTGTGTCCATTGTGGAATCAAAGGGAACGACAGATGCGTGCAGTCGGTATTTGTAACTTTAGCAAATGCAGAGTGATTCAGTCAGCTGTGAAACGACGATGAGGAGCTCCGGCAATATAAATGCAATGTACCGTCATGCGTACTAACGTGACCGTGCATGCTGGGTTTTGCGCGTGCCAAGAATACCTGAAGGGCGCGATGGGCTCTCCCGCTCGCGTAGCTCTCGATCAAGAAGCGCCGTAGATGCTGAGTCCTGCAAGCTTGATGAATAGCCAGAGCTCACATCGGAAGAAGCTGTGCACTCTGGCTATTCATCAGGCTTGCAGACTCAACATCTACAATGCTTCTTCTTCAGACAGTGTAAGAAAAAAAAAAGCTGGAAAAAGCTGCTGTAAAGAACGGTGTAAATAAAGTCATGAAGCAAAGAAAGATGCCGACTTATTTGATAGATTCTGGGGCAAAATAAATTATAATAAACCTTTTTCAACATGCTGTAGCAATTTTTGTGCTTATTTTAGTCTTAGGGCACTTCATTGACCTAGAGGATGATCAGTAAGTGAAAAAATGGTACTCTGCTTATAAGAGACCTCTCATATGATAGACAGAAACTGCTTCCTGATACGTGTCTCTTGTAAAGGGGTTCAACTGTGTACTGGTTAACATTACACAGCAAGCAAGATTCTTTGCAACTATGACAGCTAGATTGCAAGTGCCCTTGACACGGCAAATGACGCTGCTGCGACCAGATTACTTCACAAAGCGCCCAGATGCTTGGTCCATAACCTCAGTCTCCTCTTCCTTCTTCATGCTACATGGGCTGTATTTTGACAGCCGGCAGTTTCCGCGTGAATGGTGGCTAGCTGGGGACTTGTTCTGGGGGTCGCCTTGAAACTTTTGTGTGCGAGAGGTTCATGTGCTTTTCTCTCAGGAGCTGACGTTTACTTTGAGCGGCAAGTGCGCGGCTGTGTCGCATTGAGTCTTGTCTTCTCGTGTTTTTTTTATTGTGTCCGCAATGGAAGGGGCATGTTTGCAAAAGTTTTCGCCATTGACATGCGAACACAGCGCAAAAGAAGAGCATAACACGAAAGAGTTCTTGCGGATAGGGGTGATGTCAAGCTCATCCGGCAGTGACATTATCTGTGGTCTTGCTCCATTCAGGCCTCCGGCGGCCTAATTTTTGGGGTTACATCAGGTTGAGGTGGTGGCAGCGGCTTGAGCATGGGTTTCTGCGTTTCAGCGTGTTTGGCGTGGCGCACGGATTTTACTCACAAACAGCGAGCAGAAAATGCTGAGTTGTGGGCTTCTGAAGCGTGACCAGAATAATCAAAACGAGGACTCGAACAATCCAAAAAGGCGTAAAAAAAATCCAATAGCCAAGAAAGGTATTTTTAGGTGCCAGGCACGAGTCTTGTAGGCACGATAAATGGTGGTGGAAATGTTTCCATTTTCTTAGTTCTTGCTTAAATGTTAAATAGGCTTGATACGGACTTCAGGGAAAATATACGCATCTTGCCTAAAGCTTGGGTCTCTAGTCATTGCCAACTTACCATCAGGACCATCTTTATCTTTCAGTCAACAGGCTGTATTCATCCATGTACACTTTTGAAATTGCCAATGTAACAGAGGTCATAAATTAAAGTTTTTTGTTTTGGCACTTGTATTTGGGCTTCGGTGCCCTTGTGCTGCTTGAACTATACTACGTACCAGAAGAGGGGTGGGTGCTTTGTTGCTGCAGTAAAAACTGTGGGAGTGGCTGTTTCCCTAGTGATATTTGCAAAACAACAATTACGTAAGGTTTCAGAGTAGATTTGCTCATTTGAGTGGGTGACTTATCACAGCCATACCATTTTATTCGTATTTTGTGACTTTTAAGTACCATAAGGCCAGCTTGAAACATGTGCATTACAAATGTGAGCACCTCAGAGCTTGAGGTTGCAGGTTTGGCCATGGCAGCTGTTTTTTTTCGTGAAGGCACAGGACGTCCTTCATTGCAGTGCCTTGAGCCCTGCCTAGTGAGGCGATATCATCCCAGCGCTCTGCCTTACGTGTCCTCTTGTCTCCCAATTTGAGCCTCTTCATGGCTTCACATGAATGGGGTCGTTCATGCTATCCATCTGACACCAGAGGAGCTGGACAGGCCAGCCCTTGGTCGGGGCACACAGTGACGGGGTGCTTGGTGCGTGCAGTGCCGCCGCTGTTTGTGGTCGAGTTCCTGCACCGAGTGGTGGACACGTTTGTCGACTACTTCAGCGACTGCAGCGAGTTCCTCATCAAGGAGCACTACGTGGTTGTGTACGAGGTGGGTCTCTCCGTTTTTTTCTTTTCCCCCCACCCATTCCACTTCAACTGAATTGGTGTGCAACAAAACTCGAGCAAAATCTCAATTTCATGCTCTTTTATTTTTCGATATGAAGGCAAAGGTCAAATCTAAGGCCATTTCCCAAGTCATGGTCTCTAGGCCGACAAGGCAGCGAGTGAGGTGGGAGAGGCTGTTTTTGGGAATTCGAAGAGAGAGAGAGAGAGAGAGAGAGAGAGAGAGAGAGAGAGAGAGAGAGAGAGAGAGAGAGAGAGGGGGGGGGGGGGGGGGGGGGGGGAGAGAGGGAGGGAGGGAGGGAAAAAGAAAAGGGGGGGGGGGTGAAAGCTAAGTCAATGAAAGCTGAAGAGGGCAGCCCACTAACAGCAGGGTGGGCTACTCTGGATGGCGGCAAACAGAAAACAAGGTGAGGAACAGGAGTAATGCATCACGGCAGGTATGGATGGTGGTAATGATGATAACCCAACTTAAACATCAAAACATGACACTGTAACTGGCAGTCTACAGCACCCAACGGGAGGTATATGTACAGAGGGTTCACAGGACATCCAAGGGGTTACCATTACAGTAGCCTTGTTATTAGAGCATGAAAAATTGACACTGTTGCTGACCAAGACCCATGCATAGGGTAGCATTAATTTCAGCTGTGTGTTTAAAATGTTGAATTGTGCAGTGACAAAAGGAAAATCCAATGGTCCCGTGTATTCAGAAAACTCCTCCAGTGTAACCCCACACACGTGCATGAAAAAACCAGGCTGGAGAGGAGAAATTTGCTGCGTTACATTGGGTTACACTGGGTTACACTTAGTTGCACTCTCTCAGCTAAGTGGGAATGACGCATTGGAGGGAGTGCAAAAGATTCTCGCAGCAGTGAGCTAATACGGCAGCGGCGGGCAGGGGTGGTACAGGTGGAACAGCACCAATGTCCCTGCACTGCACCCAGCTTTGCTGGTCATCTTGCTTTACAGAATGGAAGGGCACTGGAGTTTTTTGTTTCACCAGTTTAGTTGTGCCAACTGTGCCGGGTTTACATTTGTCATTTTAGGTGGCTTTTGTGTCTAGTAAACCCAAAACAAATCTGTCTGCAAGAATTTGTCGTCCGCCGTATTTCTCTTGTATTGGATGTGCTGTGCAAGCCCGTGGGCCTTGTCAAACAAGCACCAAAGCCATTGTCAAAACTTGCTCTTAAGCTAGTTGGTTCGTGACTGTGTTAAAAAAGAATATGGCACTGTAAGCAGATGAGGACAGAGAGACACAAGCTACATTTATGGGTGCCAACTTCAAGCAGTGTACTATTCATGAAAAAACCATGCCTATTAATACACGGAACCCGAGTGCACATAATGCAGTGTGAAGAGCAGTGCTAACATGGCCCCGAATAAGCTTGCATGCTGCAAGAAGCAGGTTGTGCTGGCGGTGTCATATACAATATACAGTATCTCCTGATGCTGTGGCCGGGTGTTTCAATGATCGTGCGAGAAGGGCGCACTGGCTGGCTGTCAGCGGCAGTACTTGGCACTTGGCAGATCACTGTGAGCCGTGCGGCTGCGTGCCACACCTGGACCTTTCTCTTGAAGGAAGGAACAAACCAAACGGAAAGGGGAAGTATTGAAAGAGCAGGGGATAAGTGTGTTAGCAGACCATCACTAGTACTAAGTGACGAGGAGATTTCTTTCATAAAAAATGGCTGCCAGTTTCGAACGTGCTGTAGACCTGATGGTTCCATGTTGGTGTGCGGCAGTAACGTGTGTGTGTGCTTGCACTGTCAGTCTAGTACACGTCTCTGCTATGATTTGTTTATCTATGCTAGTGTTTCACTTTATTTTTGCGCTCGTGTTAGCACTTTTTGCTCTTCATGTTGCATTATCTGTACTTGGGTGCCGTGTATAAATCGGCGTGGTTTTTCATGAAGACACTGTTGGAAGTTGGCACTTGTAAATGTCGCTTGTGACCTTCTCCGTTGTCATCTGCTTAGCGCCATATTCTTTTTTCAACACACCAAGCCCGGCAGTTTAGCCCCCAATGCCATCCAGAAGAATGGTTGCAAATTGGCGGGTACATTGTCCAGCCCAAATGAGAGAGCACCTCATGAAGCATGCCAAAGGGGTTTTGCCTGCTTGACGTGGTGGAGGCGAGCCAAAATGAATGTGGCAACTGCGGTGCTGAAGGGTCCAGCACCAGCTGCCAATGCCTGCGGCCACAGGCAGTAAGGAAGTGGGCCACAGGTGGGAAAAAATTCTTGCGGACACATTGAGGGACCCGTTCCAGAAAATTATTTTGGTTGATTAAGGACGCATGCCTTAAGGATGCAATTTTAGTCAAATAGTGGCCGTGCAGGTACCTAATACTGTAAATGTCTTTTATTTGTGAGCTTACTATTTTTTAAACCCAAACAAGCAGTGACAAAGAATGGTCCTCCCATTTCTGTATTGTTGTACCAACGTTGCCGATATTATGTTGTGTGCAGTTTTCCTAGAGGCCCAAGTGGGCCCCCATGTACCTGTGGGACGCTGTGTAGCTGGCTTCTCAGCAGTGGGCCTGCGCGGGTGCAAAGGGGACCGCCCTAAGTGTGCAGAGTGCTGTGCACAGTTTGTGAATTATGAAGGCCCAGTATTCTCAGTGGACATTCATGTGTTTGCAGATTGACCTGGTTTTGAACTGTGCATCGCAGTTTCCTTAATTGCAGATTCTCAAAGTATGACAGCTGTAGGTCACGCATTTTCCAAGTTGAAGGCTTCTCAGTGTACAAAAAGGCACTTCCCGGGGAAAGTTCAGCAATTTTTAGGGGGAAACATGTGCTGTAAGAAAGCAGCGTAGTATTATTACTTGAGTGCATGTTGCAATTTGGTCGATTAGCAGTGATGAAAGTATTCGCTCAGTTTATGGCTCTTCAAAGTGGGCCAAAACTGCAGGGCAGTTGTCCGCTTCGGTCACACGTATAAATTTTCCTGCTCAAAGTTGTTGTTTTTTTTGAAGGGGGGGGGGGGATAAATGTTTGTGGTATCACGTATCCCAGTCATGAGGAAATACATACACAAAAATATGTGGCCAACTTTGTTCGATGACCGTGCTCATGTTCCCGGTATCATATTTATTTCTTTATGCACAGTTTCCTGCAGCACCAAGAAGGCACTGCGGGCAACTATGAATAAATATTGGTCAAATATCAGAAAATGCGAGAAGTGGCAGTCTCGGTGAACTCGTGACCTTTGACATTTTTGCTACCACCTAGAAGAAGAAAGGTCAGACACCTGCCATTAAACACGAGGTAGCATTCCAAGAATTTCAATTTGGCTTGGTGGCAAAGTATGATGCAAGAAAGAGGGAAGTGTTGTTTGTTTCCTTGCCTGGTTGGGTGAGACTCGCTGTTTTGTAAACCAGAGGCCACATTGAGCCGGCATCACTAGTGCAGTCTCTGCCTACTGCTTCAAAAAATAACAAACAGAGTGCGAAGGACATGGACAAAGGAGCGCAAGTAGACTGGATGAGCGCTCGTCCAGTCTACGTCCTTTACACTCTCTTTAATTTTTTTGAAGCCATGAACCAACTCGGCCAACGAAGCACTTTCTCAAGTGACCTCTGCCTTCTGGCTGTGAAGCTCAGCAGGCGGTTGTGTTGTGCAGCTCCTCGACGAAATGCTGGACAATGGCTTCCCGCTGGCAACGGAGTCCAACATCCTGAAGGAGCTCATCAAACCTCCCAACATCCTTCGCACACTGGCCAACACAGTCACGGGGCGCACCAAGTAAGTGCAGAGGCTCCTGAAGGGACTGTGCTTTGTGTAGACCCTCACTGAGGGAGCCCCGCAATTCTCGCTCTTTGCCATGGCGACGGTGTGGAGCAGCAACTCCTGGACGTGTGCTCATGAGTGGCCGCGTGGGAGCCTGCTGCTCTTCTGTGGTGCCGACAGTGTCCGAATGGGGTTCGAGTCGTGTTTGACGGCGCTGGGGACGAGATGAAGAGCAGAGAGGCAGAGGACGAGCAGAGCAGAATGCAGGCCTGACCAGGGGCGCAAGTGGGCCCCCACAAATCCAAGTCAGGACCTGCGAAAATGGATGAGGGCCAGGCGTTTACGGCTTTGGGGAGCTTTTCTTGTCTTGCCTCCTGTCGTCTGCATTTGTTAGCTCTAGTGGTGCAGCTTTTGTCCAGAAAGAAGGGATAGGACGGTGGGGCGAGTGTATTGACGTGGGGACAGTTTACGCTGCAAAGGTTTTCAGGGGTGGGGCCCATTAGCCGAGCAAAAAACGTCTTTGGTACTGGCTCGAAAGGGCTCAGGTTTACTTGCAAGTTACCGACGGAAGGCCTGTTGCTGGTGTGTCTTTCGGCTTCAGTAGACCAGAGTCAGTGAGGACAGAAATAGCCCTGAAACAGTGTGCTCCAGGAAAGTCCTGGCAGCACACTGAATGTCCTAAAGGGTCGAAGCCTCGGGGGTTTGCCGTCTCTCATTTTCTTTGGCCCTCCTGGGCTGGCCATGGCTGTGTCCCGTTGTTTTGTGGTGAAAAATGGGTGGCGCCTACTACCGTCAAATACGGCGTCTGCTCATGCTCAAATAAGGCCCCACTCGCAATAGTTCTTGACATTTCAAATTTCCCTAAAAGACAGTGGTTAGGAATGACTCGGAAGAGACATTTGACGGATTTAGTGGTGGAAGACTAACCGTGCTTTGGGATTGCCAGAAATAAGGTGGCGGATGAAATGGCCGCCGTTGCTGCCCTACGAAACACAGCAGATGTGACACTACCTCACACACACCTCAACCCACACATCGGGCAACAGCTTCGTAAAACACAGCAAGCACACTGGAGCAGACAACAAACTGCACATAGTAAAACCACACTTGGGACGATACACAACTGACTCGCACGACACTCCCACCTGTTCACCGGACCTTCGAGACTCCTATGTAGCAGGTGTGGAAAGGGCTATCCATAATCCACATCCCCTTCCAATGCAAAGCACTCGACACAACACGATGCAAACATTTCCCCGAAATTTACAGAAAACATATTCCACTGCACCCAATATACTTTTCAGAAAGCCCGCAATACCATGTTTTCCATGAAGCATGTTTTTAAGTTTTTAACTGAAATTTTTACACCTCATTTCTTGTCGTGTATAGTTACAACCTTGCCCTCTGCACCAGCCATCTTCATTGCCTTTTGTTTCATTTCACTTTTTTTTTAACTGACATATTTTAGTGTTTACGTTTGCACAACTGTCATTAAATAACTTTTTTTTGGTGCTCTTTGCCCTAGTTTGCCTTGGCCCATTAAACACCGACCATCATCATCTTCTTGGCATTAACCAACTCTGCCCTCATGCTTCTGCGCTGCTCAAGCTGCTCAGGTCAATACTAAGAGTGTAAGGAAGAGATAAGAAAGCCCAGCTGTGTACGGGCACAATCCCAGAGTCCTCGATTTTCTGACCAAATGGTGCTCACAGCTAATCTTTTTTTAAACTGGCAATGTTCCTTTTCTTCTTCTACATAGGACACAGAGAGCGCAAACTTGTCTACCTTTGTGCTCCTAGAGTAAGCTTTCTTGACAAGGCATTGGAACCGTAACACTCACTACTTTTTTTTATTTATTTCTTTTTTTTTTTTTTTCAATTTTCGCCACAACTCGTATCTATACACTTTCAGATTCTTGTGCATGTGGGCAGGGACACTGGAGGTGCAAGTGCTTTCAAAGCAAACCTTTAGTGTCCTCACTCATGCCGTTGTATGCCAATATGCCCTGCAGGAAAGCCAACTTTCTCTGACGATGATGATGAATAATCGATCGTGGTGAAGCGAAAGAAAAAAACTAGGCTTGTGTGAATAGTGATATTTTAGTTCGAAGTGAATTCGAAGCGAATAGTCCTTGGGGTCAAATTCTTTCGAAGTGAATTCGAATAGCTGTCAGGTGTCACTGAGCTTCCTGTCACTGAAACACTGAGCTTCCAGGCCTGGCGGGACCTTCATAAAAAAGTTCTATACAGTGGAATCTTGATGATACGTTTTTGGGTGATACTAATGTCGGAATTAAATTTCTGATAAGTGCCGGGGAATTTGGATTGTTTCCAATGGGAAAAATTTCGGCTCTTACAAATGGATCTGCGCGGCTCAGGGATGATATGACCGAGCCAGCGAGGCGCCCGACCGCCGAGCAAGCAAGCGATGGCGACGTACGGGCTCTCTCTCTCCCCTCTTGTCGCTCTTTCTCCAAGAACGGCCGGGCTGTTGTTTTCTGCTCGTGAAAACGTGCCGTGCACTTCACAGGCGCGCTGACGCTGCCGGGGAACCACCCGCACGCTGCGCGCGGTGCAGCCGGCGGCGGCGTTGGCCGCGAAGTGGTGTCGGGAGCTCGAGCGACCGCTTCTAAGTGCTCTCTAAAATGCCGCTCAAGGCACGCACGAAGTTGCTTGTGCGGTAAAGGAGCTTATAATGTGGGCGAAAACGGTACTATAAAACATCATCCGCCCCGCTAGTAAAAGCGCCCATGCAATACCTGCCGGGGTGGTAAGCCTAAACATGTCTGGCGGAGCCAGACGGCTGTCTCGAGCACTTTGAAACTGCCGCCATGAGGCGCGCGCCTCCTGATTGGCGCAAGTCGTCAAGCTCCTCTCACTGCCGCGCGCGACGCGCGTTATTAGAGAGTTTTAGCATAGCGGGTACCGTCCGCTAACGCTACGGCAGCGGGTAGCGGGGCCCGACTGGGAAGAATGCACGGGCATGGCGTAGGCCGGCCCGCGGAACTAATTCCCCCCACCGGAACGAATTTTCACCTTCCCAGTTGGGCCCCGCTACCCGCTGCCGTAGTGTTAGCGGACGGTACCCGCTATGCTAAAACTCTCTATTTTCTGAGCGAGGCGTCAAAAAATCGCACGCGCAACGCCGACGCGCCCGAATCGCGTGCAAAAACGCGCCATGTGAGTCACGCTATGACAACGTTCCGAATGTGGCTTAGCTTGTCTTGGCTCCACATCTAGTCAAGATGTAGGTCTTATGTCAATGGCACTGCGGCTTGCCTAACGAAACCGAAACTTGAACGCAGTTTTGATAATCGTTCACCTCGAATACTTCGAAATATTGTAAATTTTAAATTCGAGTCGAAGCGAATTCGAATAGTGTAATATTCTTTCGAATATTCGAAGCCCCCGAAAATTCGCACAAGCCTAAAAAAACGCTTCCTGTAGCCAGAATCTAGCCTGGGTCCCTCGTGTTATGAAGCCGGCGTCTATCCGATTGCTCCATTTCGACACAGTCCAAGCGAACGCCAAGCAGCAGGTGCCGATTCGTGCCGTACACCCCAAACCCAAATGTTAGGCCTACAGAGTGCTCGCCTGAGAGTTGCTGTGGGTATTTCACCAGAGAACCTCTGGGCCCATGTCATCTACTCAGAATGCGTCTTCCAAGGCACCTCAAGAATGACTCTTCCAAGCCACAGTGCAATGCCACGTCAGCCTTACTGCCGAAGCGCAGTGTGCCACTGGTTTCACCTACCGCTAGTGCCAACACCCGCCACACACCGCAACCACGGTTGCTGAAAGACAATTACACCGTGTTTCATCGACCCCGCTTGGGCCTCAACCTTGCGTCCTGGCCTCCCCGCACCCTCTTTCAAAGCTTCATGACGGCAAGCGCGATTCCCCAGCAGGAATTTTACAGCACCATCGTTATTCAAAGGGAGACGTCCCAAAATGTAGTCGTCGCAAGCACGCCCAATGCCAGTTATGCCATCACGCTGAGCAAGATTACATCTGTGCAAATCGGCAGAGTGTAATACCAAGTCATGCTATACATGAAGCTGGGGAGTTGTCCTCCGCTTGGATCCAGATGCAGCAAATAAAGCTTTTGCCAACCTCCTGCAAGCCTCAGCTTATACATGCTCACGTCATGGGGCGCACCACCTTCTCAAATTAGGTATTCACAATCCCTTTCTGAGATCCCCAAAGACCAACGGTCCACCAACTCACTCGCCTTGCCATCACCCGTAGGGGCCGCACGGGACTGCACAAACCCATCTCCTCTGCCTTTCAACGCCCCCCCCCCCCCCCACCCCCCCCCCCCCCCCCCCCCCCCCCCCCCCCCCGTCTCACTCCGCACTCGCATCTGTATGCCTCCCATCCCCAAGCACATGCGCCCTTCCTTCAATCAAGGCCGAAGACGGGCCTGCATCACCCAGCTCCAAGCAGAATAGCACCACAAACTGGACACCCGATAGACGGACATCGCTTCGAGCACAGTTTGTCCCGCCCATGCACTGGTTGTTGTTGACTCCAAATTGGCTACCATTACCTCCCTCGCCCTTCTCCACGCACGCACCACAACGGCTGAAGAGACAGCCATTGCTCTGGCAGCAACCACGGCTTCCTCCAACTACATAGTTGCAGCCTATACAGTAGTTGCAGCAAGCCTGTTGCGGACTCTACCGTATAGGTCACATCTCACCCTCAGCACTTAAGATTCTGACCTCAGTTAAGGACCCCTCCCACGCATTGAGATTTTGTTGTCCCCAGGCCATTCTTCTCTCGAGGGAAACAAGGCGGCTTTTGCACCCTCCACCTATCCCCCTGTCCCTTCCCGGTACACTGAAATCTTGTATCGTTACCGCAAACTCTGGCATCAATACCCGCCTTCTCACCCATCCCTCAGCACACAAGCAGCTCGCATTTGGTGCCAACTACAGCCCAACACATACAATTAAACCCCGTTATAACGAGACGGGCTATAACAAAATAATGGGTGTAACGAGCAAATCGTAATCCCCCTTTGAATGTGCCCTCAGAAGCCAGTTTATCTAAGACTTTGTTTTAACAAGGTAAAATTTGCCTGTTGCAGGATATAACGAACAAATTTTGTTAGGAAATAATATTTTGGGCCAATTTCACGTCGGTAAGCAAGGCAACAACTGTATTTAGTAGGGGTGTGCGAATATTCGAAACTTCGAATATTCGATTCGACTTTTTTGGTATTCGATTCGATTCGAACGACACTTTTATGGTTCGAAATATTCGAACCACCCAAAACTAAAAAAAAAAAAAAAAATTCAGAGCGTGTCTCAGCAGCAAAGTGGAGAAGCATATACACGGCGAACGGTACGTGCTTTCGCAGACTGTATCGGTGTTGTTGTTTTCTGCTCGCGAAAACGCTCTGCGCATGCCCAACGCGCGCTGACACCGCCGGGAAACCACCCCCACGCTGCGCGCGGCGCGGCCAGCGGCGTCAACATGGCGTCGGCTCCAGACGCGAAGTGGCGCGGGCGCTCGAGCGACCGTTTCTAACCGTTCTTTAAAATGCGGCTCAAGGGAGACACGAAGTTGCTTGTGCGGTAAAGGAGCTGATAATGCATGCGAAAACGGTACTATAAAACATCATCCGCGCCGCTAGAAAGCGCCCGTAAAATATTTGCCGGGGTGCTAAGCCTAACCATCTCCGGCGGAGCCAAGCCGGCTGCCTCGATCTCA
The DNA here is from genome assembly GCF_048455015.1 of Haemaphysalis longicornis. Lineage (NCBI taxonomy): Eukaryota > Metazoa > Arthropoda > Arachnida > Ixodida > Ixodidae > Haemaphysalis > Haemaphysalis longicornis. The sequence goes on along the minus strand of NW_027526203.1, from coordinate 128,311,005 downwards.
TCGCAAGTAGTCAGGCTCCTCCATTCTGCCGCGCGCGTCGTGCGTCATTTTCTGACCGAGGTAGGCGCTACCGCGGGTGCGAAATCGTCGATGCGGGCGTGAAAATACAGCGCTCGCAGAGCCGAGGCGAGCGAATCGCCTGCAAAAACGCACCATGCGGTTCACGCTTGACTGTTGCGGCGTGTAGCGAGCTTGGGCACAGCGAGTGAGAAGACGAGCGCGGAGCTTCACGTGCTCCAGAAAGGACTGCTTTGCGACATGGGGGTTAAAAAAAGCAGAAAAAATCACGAATTTCTTCATACGAAAGTAAGAGGAGAAATAAACGAAAACTTTTTTCAGCGCTCAATTTTTTGGTCTGTGTTGGTTCATACAAATTTCGGATGATACGAATATTTTTCGCGGTCCCGCAAGATTAGTATCATCGAGATTTTACTGTATCAGCGCGCGGCAATGTGCACGGGCTCGGGCATGCCAGCCACTAGTGTCTCAAGTGAGCGGCTGCTTTCGGTATCTGGTGGAGTCGTGACGAGCAGGAGGTTGTCACTGCTCCCCGAACATGTCGAGCAGTTAACCTTTCTCCATGTTAACATATAAGTGAGTGCAGACCTTAACCTGTTGAGTGCAATGGTATTGTGTAATTTCTAATTTTACTTTGTATGATTGGTTGTGCAATAAAGTTGCAGTTTTTGTGTCTCTAGATGGTGAAAACTTTAATTTTACAAAAAACATAAGTATTTGTATTCGAAAAATATTCGATTCGATTCGAACTTTGTTTTTATTATTCGAATTCGCTTCGAAATTAAAAAACTGATATTCGCATACCCCTAGTATTTAGCAGTTCAAAAACTCCCGCCATGCAACCTCCAGCAATGTGCACGAAGCCAGATGGTGCGCCATGCGTCCGCTGCGCTCGCGAAGCCGTTTCCACCTTCATCTCGCTGCACACAGCATGCAGCCAATGCATGCGTGATGCAGCACCCATGGCTGCGGCGCGCTTGCCTGAAACTGTTGTCACTCGCCCACATGCGCCGCGGTAGCCGCATTGGTAAAATTCTGTCTTTCTTTTCTTTTTTTTTTTTTTTTTGTGCTTTAACCTCATCTTTTATCATGCTGCACGTGGGATTGGAGGAGCATGAATGCGCTAGGCAGGAAGCGAAAGTGAAAGACCATAATGCTAGGCCAGATAGCGGCTGTGATAAGAGCCGTTTCGTTGGACACGAAGCTGAGCGAGCCATCGCTCGCATCAGAATGATACATCCACGTTCAGTTATGGACTTCACTGCAGCAAAGTCTGCTTGAAATAAGAGTTAGGTTTTTTGAACTGCAATAAGTAGGTGTGTGACTTTTCCTTTTTAGCTCCGGAATGGGGTTATTTGCGGTGTACTGCCATGCGGCGAGATCCAATTTTGCCCACTATTTGTTTAGGGTAAGTTCAGTGCGCAATATTTTCAGTAAATACCCGCTACGGCTATAGCGAAATATTGGTCATAAAACGAGCAAATGGCAGCGCCTCTTCAATTTTGTTATTACGAGGTTCAACTCCCCTTCCCTTTCCCCCTGCAGCTGCCCCTTTTTGCTGCACTCCAAGCACCACCTGCCACCTCGTGTGGGCGTGCCCCTAGGCACCACCCTCCCTCCCTCTTCGTTCCCCTGATCAGTGGGAGCACGAGCGGGCCAGCTCACAGTGCAAGGACCGGGAATGCCTCGTCACTCACTCCCAGGCTGCTGCGCTGGGGGAGAGAGAGAGAGAGAACTTATTTATTGAGCATCTAAAGGAGGTCTTGTGGCCCGTTGGAAGTGGTTCCTCGTTTAGTGGATCCCGTACGATGTCATGGTCACCTGCGCCCGGTCGACCAGCGCAGCTGCTGTGCTAGCACAGGCTCGCGGAAGCATGCTTGAGAAATTGTAAATTTCAGTTTTCTCATTCTAAACAGCTAAATATTCGCTTCAGTTCGAAAATATTTGCTTCGATTCGCAACTATTCAAACAAAATTATTATTCACTTCCTATTCGCTTTGAAGCCAATGGTCACCATTCGCACACTCCTGGTCATCACCCATCATAGTCACCGCTCTACCATCTTGCAGCAGAACAGGGAGGCTGATGTCGCATTTTTTTCGGCTGCCACACATCCCAGCAAAGCCCCTGGATGCGTTGCACCTCCAGGTGAAGGGAATGCCGAGGAAAAGCAAAAGGGTTTGCTGCACGTTGGGTTGCCTCTGGCGTTTCATTGCTGCTATTCTGACAAAATGACTGCAGATGAGTGCCCTTCTGTGTTGTGAGGTGATGAATGGACAATTCTGTTGGGCTAGGGTGCAGCGACACCATCTTGGGAGAAGAATTGCCAGTGCTTTTGTGAGGCGTCGTTCCAGGGCTGTTCGGTGGCACGCTTGTGGGCAGGCACCACGAGGAGAAACCGAGCAAAGCTCCAAACGAGGCACATCACTGACAGCACCCTAGTTGAAGGGAGGTCTCGAGAAGACAACAGCAAAGCTTCGTCACACTTGGAACCAAAGCTGCTGTAAAGTTGCGTTCTATCTGCGAAGCGGAGCAGTGAGAGAAAAATCGTGCACCCCTGCGTCAAACGACTATAATGGTTGAAAGCGAAGCTTCCTTCTTTTGGCGGATTCTTTGGTTGTCGTCTCCTAAGTTTTCCAAACCCAACCACGTCGAAATGGAGCGATCAGATAGACACCGGCTTCATACCTTGAGGGACCCAGGTTCAATTCCAGCCGCCAGAGGCGTCTTCTTTTTTTTTAACTTCAGAGTTTTCACGTTATCAGTGAGAACAATAGGTACAGCTTCACTTTAAAAAAAAAAAGGCAAACGAATGTCACCACCATCACGTGTGCTGCGTGCAAGTGTGGCGGTCACGCCAGTCGCATCGCTCACTTTTGCCACTTGCGTGGCCGGCCAAGTATGGGCTTTAACTCAGCCGAACTCAATGCAAAGGGTATATTTTTCGTGTGTCTTGAATGGAGCGTTCCTCATTTTCCACGAGGCGTAATTTTGTGTACCCGAGTTCATTGATACAGTGGTCTGTTCACATCTTCAAACTTGGAAATACTATTCCAAGTTTCAGAATACGTATACATCGTATTATTCACTTCAGTGTTTTGAATATTTGCACTAGTTTCCAAGAAAGCTTCCGTGCGCAGGATGGATGTATGGCTATTGGCTCAGAGCGACGCGTATAGTGTAGGACAGCGGTTCTCAGCCATGACTGCCCTGGGGACTTCTTTTGGGCTTCCAAAAGTTATGGGGTACTTCCACGGTGGAGCATATGTTGGTCGGTGTCATAATGTCGAACAATTTGCACTTGCAGCTTACGTCGCCCACACACTTATCGAGTGCCCGCCTCTTCTGCTCGACGTTAATGACGATGCTGTCGTCATGTCAAACAATTTTCTCTTGAATCCAGAAGTCTTCTGAACACCCGCATCCTGCCTTCTCTGTGTCCGTTTTTCCTTCTCGTAGCTGGCGTGTTGGGCAAAGAGCACCCGTTAAAATATGTGTAACGTGGAGAAACTAAACGTGCACATAATGCGGCCAAGCCAGGTTTTTGCATTGCGAGCAAGTGCTGGCGAAATCAAGCAAAGAATGGCGGGGGAAACGTTTTGCAGGGGGCTTCACAGACCCCTCCAATGCTCTCGCGGACCCCCGTTTGAGAGCAACTGGTGTAGGAGACAAAAGCAGCTCTGTTAAACAGCTGGAAGGGGGGTGGTCTAAACCCTGCGAGCTTTGGATGCGTGGATGCCTTGCGGTTCCCATCATTGAAGCGCGATGATTGGCGGACAAATGACTAGGACACTTTACACCGCGTGATGTGCCCCTAAAATTTGGCACGCTGTCTTGGTATCGGAGGCGTGTCGTCAGCTCGTGTGGTCTGTTCTCGTGCAGCCTGAGCAGCACCCTGCCAACAGGCCAGCTGTCCAACGTGCCGTGGCGACGGACGGGAGTCAAGTACGCCAACAACGAGGCCTACTTTGACGTCGTCGAAGAGGTGGACGCCATCATCGACAAGAGCGGCTCGGTCATCTCGGCTGAAATCCAGGGCTATGTGCGTTGTGGCTGCCTGGCCTCCTTCCTTACTTGGAAGCCCGTTTTGGCCCTCCTGAGCTATTCCTGGCTGTGCAGATGTTGTTTGTCCCAGGTGGATTTCTCCCGAGCACTGGTGGGGTGGGGGTGGAGAGAAGTGGCCAGGGAGGGCTGTCCTCTTCTTCGGTGCAGGAGGCTGAAGCAGGGGTGTGTGTGTGTGTGTGTGCAGGTGGACTGCTGCATCAAGCTGAGTGGCATGCCAGACCTCAGCCTGACCTTCGTCAATCCCCGGCTCTTCGACGATGTCAGCTTCCACCCCTGCGTCCGCTTTCGTCGCTGGGAGGTGAGCACTCTCTGGGAGCCGCCCTCCCAAGAACTCTGCTTACAGCTTTGCAAGCCCTCTTTGCTGCTATATCGTCCCTTTTCTTGCTTTTGTCTCTCTGTCTTTTGGCTCGTATTAGCGCTTTGACTGGCTTCTTTTTTGCTACTCGGTGCTTACCGTACTTACCCGATTCTAACGCGCACTTTTTTTCCGCAAAAATAGGCCTAAAAATCGCATGCGCGTTAGAATCGGATACGAAACCGAAACTGCCGAAACAGCTGAAATTTCGTTCCACCCATCGCCATCGCCATCTCAAGATTGCGCGAAAGCTTTTAGCAACAATTTTTCGGATCTAGGCGCCTAGGCTTTTCTTTCGGCGTTCACATAAATCGTCAAATTATTCCACTTGCGTGCTTGATAACAGCAATGGCAGCAGCGGCAACGAAGGTGCGCCGCTTCCGCGGCTTACGAGCGGCTCCCACGCGTTCACAACGAGCGGTTGGCTGAAGCGTATGCCTCTGGAGAAGCTCGCGGGATGGGCATGCGAGGCGTGGGACACGATCCCATCGACCATGGTTGAACGTTCGTTCATAAGTGTGGCATCGCGAACGCACTTGACGGCACCAATGACGAGATGTTGCGGTCAGCGGAAGGCGACAAGGAGCTCTCGGAGAGCGACGAGGAGTGATATGAGTGAGATTACTTCGGGGAATAAGTCGCCCGTTTCTCTCGCATTCGTTTTTCTTGCTCACAAAGTTTCTTGCGCGTTACAAACGGAGGTGCAAGTTTTTTCGGTTTTTTGCCGGGAAAATCGGGTGCGCGTTAGAATCGGGTAATTACGGTACTTCACTTTCTTTGTCCTACGGCGCAAGTTATATGAGCAGGCAGACTGGTGCACTCCCCAGCTTCCCTTAGATCAGGGTTTGTGCACCTACCCTACTTGCATGTCATCACATTCCGGTGTCTTGCGGCGAGCACTGTTCTACAGCTTTTATGTTTCTTATTCTGGTGAAGTACGCACATTGATCCTCAAAGCTCTCAATTCGTGGCCAATCCCCCAAGTGACACAAACAAAGGAACAACATCAACTTTTGTTCCACTGCTCTTAACGTGGCTGCTACTGCTCAGACCCGGGTTCAAATTCTATTTGATTGCATATTACGTGGTCCCCAGCATGTTGTCAGAACCCCCACCCCCTTGTCACTTCCTATCTGAAGGCCGACACGCCAGTTTTGAACTCAAATGGGGTTCGACGAGAACAGAGAATTGATCGCTTCCAGTTGGCATTGACCTTCATTTTACACTTAGACGGACCATTGTCAGTTATTGTCAATTTTCTGAATTGGCCTGCAAAGCCCCCTTCCCCTCCACGTTTTGCTGTTGGCTTCATGCAACTCGACCCTCCACCTCAAAAGTTTGCCGACCCCTGACATAGCCTGTTGTTTATTTTACTCTTTACAGTGGCAGCCATTTTCTTTACCGCACAACAACTACAATTCCACAGAATCACATTAGAAATCTCCCCCTGAAGACAAAGACAGTTGTGCAGTGCCTCTGGTGGACCTTTGATTGTCTCTATTTGATTTGCAGTCAAAAATTTGGTACTATTCATACAGCCAACACTCATGCATTATTAGAGGGTGTGAGAGATGTTTCACTATAAAATGATTTTTAAGATTTCCTGCCGGCTTTAGTTCTGATTTGCAGAGCTGAGAAAGCATTCAGCATTACCGTTTGCGCTATGAAATTGCTCAAAAATTGCCCACACAGCCAAGTGCGGGGTTTCTCTTCAGGACCCATAATGTGAGACCTTCTGCGCATTGGAGATGTGCACACCCGTGCCTTGCTCTCTTGTGCAGTCTGAACGGGTGCTGTCCTTTGTGCCTCCGGACGGGAACTTCCGGCTCATGTCCTACCACATCGGATCCCAGAGGTAGGCCCTTCTCCCAGAAGATGGGTCCTCACATGAGGGCCTGGAAGTGCTGGCAGCCCTCGCACAGGCTGCGTGCAGGTTTGCTATGATCCTCGCGTATGGCCTGCTGCCACAGGTGACGAGGTCCGCCTTTCACTGCATGCATTGCCGTGTGCAGCTTGGGCGCCTTGCTTGCACTGATGTGCCCGCACTACAGTTGCCCGTATCGGAGCGTGCTTTCGGCAGGTACTAACATGCGCGTCATTTTTGTATCCCATTTCCCGGGACAATGGACGAATTGATTGGCTGCATAAACGTGAAAAGAGCGAATTATGGGAGGCCAGCTGGACAACACACGTGTTCCTCACTGTAACTGTAACCCCACTGCCCTTAAAGGAGCCATGAAGAGAAAATACAACTTCGTTTAATTTGAAAGACCTAGGATTCAGTATCTCACTCAGCTCCATTACAGCCCCAAAAGATGTTTTTTAACGAAAAAAAAGCAAGAAGTATTTAAAAACTTTCAAATTTTGCGTCACAGTGACGTGTTATAAGCAAGAATGACGTCACACGGGCCAACAATAAAACAATTTTCAGTGCGTTAACTGCACGTTAGCATTCAAATGATGCGGTCAAATGGAACTAGAGACCCCATTACAGACGTCCAGTCATGTGTCGTTGCGACAGGTCAGTTAGGCGGCCGCCAATCGCGCAAACAAGGTTCCGTGACGTCATAGAAAAGTTGCGGGAAATTGGCTAGGGGGTCGCGACTGCTTCACACGTTTTCTTTAAATATCTCCGTTATTTGTTCGAAGATTGCGATGATATTGGTATCATTGTTATCGGGACTAAGCAGTCTTTCTAATAAACCCAACTTGTATTTTGTCTTCGTGGCTCCTTTAAAGGGACCCTGCAACACTCTTTGTGCAGTGCAAGTAAACCTGCGAGACGTTTAGATTAGACTTCCAGGAACACCCGAGCCAAATATTACACGTGCACGTGAAGCGGTAAGCGCGCAAATCGCCGTGAAAGACGCGGAAAAACCAACCGCTCTCTCTTCAATTCTCGTCATTATGCACCCCTGGCATGGCCTCTGCGACGTCAATCGGGCCATGGCTGTCCTGGCTGTCCTATTGGCTGTCGCTGGTCAACTTCGCGGCTAAATTCTGGCATTTCCTGTGACGATCAGCTGTTGTATGAACCTCTTCTATGTCTCAACCTGTCCACATGCTTTTAGTGTTTCTTTTGTTTTGAGTGCACGCGGAGTTTGAGTGACGAACTAAATATTCCACTTTCAACGAGCCCACTCGAAAACAAACATTTATTGCTCCAAAAACGCCCTACCAGCCTGAGAGCTTGCTTGCGAGCAGGCCACCATGTCAGCTTTTTTGTGGCACCAGACCGGAAATAGACCCGTCCACGTTGCGGGGAAAAGGACGAAACTCACCGGCATGTGGCATATCGAAGGCCGCCGAACAGAACGCCGCACGCCGCCCCCCTTCTCCGGGAGAGAGCGTGCAGCTTTCGTCGTGTTGTCGGCGGCTGAGTTGAGAGGGAACATTTATGCGCGATTTCTCATCGAGCGTAGTTTCGGTGATAGTGAACGGATTTTCATAATTCTTGCGGGAGGAGATTGCTGGGACAATAAACTTTACCCCAAAATACATTCTGAGTAGTCGATGGTAAGTGTTGCAGGATCCCTTTAATGAGCACTTTGCCGTTGCTCAAGCGCAGGCGCAGTGTGTATTCCTCTCATCGGCTGCGCCGTTTTCCCCAATGTTCTGAGGACCTGTCATTCCTTGGTCAGAGCGCAGGCCTTGTGTGGCTTTTCTACTCCATTCGTTGGGAAAGGCGGCCGTGCACAAAAGGGCATTTCTTTTCCTCTGTCAAGTTAGAGGGGCCATGTCAATTGTGACCCTGAAATGACAATGCCAGCTGGTCCAGTCTATCAGCGAGCTCCCACGAGGAATGTCCGGTACAGGGCTTTGGGCCACTGTGTTCCAAGTTGCAAAAATAGTCTTGCGCTGTAGCTGGTTTGGTTATAAATTGTCTCCTCTTAACTACTATTGCAAAGATATAAAAGGTCGCATGCAGGTGCAAAAACATATAAAAATACGCAATTATACAGTGCAGAACGCCATGGGGAAGAATCTGCGTTCTGTGTTAATGCAAAAACATGCTGGGAATCTACTATGCATGTTTGCTTGTGCAAGTCATAAAGGAAATATCTGGGGGTATGTGAGTAGTGCCTTTCTCTTTTCTCAAAGTGAATACAAAGCAAATAATGACTGTTTGATTAGTTGCGAATAGAAAATATTTAGCTATTTCCAATTAGAAAACTGAAATTTGCAGTTTTGCTCCATACTATGTAGAAAAATAAAAAGTTTGTTCAAAAGTGTCCAAAAATTTTTTATGGCATAAAACAAACATACAAAAGCTATCCGGCTGCTTTTAGCCATATTCTTCCAAGTCTCTCGCCTCGTACCAAGTTGCAACGCGTCCCCTGCAGACCCCGCAAAGCTCACACTTCCGACAAATCTTCCGGTAAACTTGTCACTAATGTAGGCATAGCCTTCCTAGTAGACCTTCAGTTTTTTATGAAAAGTGGCCCTGTACTCCACTGCCTACGCATATGAATTCTTGGGGGGGTTGGGAGGGCGGCAAAAAAAGCCATTATATTTAAATGACCAGATTCGTGCGAAATCACCATCCACAGAACAATCAGTGGAATGTCCTCCACTGCAAACAAGTGCAGTTACCTATGACTAGTCGAGTGGGAATATTCAAATGCGAATCGAATATTCTTATTAAAAGTGTATTCGTTTCAGAGAATGCATGTTCAAACGTTTAAGAATGTTTGGTCATGTCTGAATATTCTGGAACAGATAATTCGAGTGCTATGTGTTGTGTATAGCACCTGCGTAACTACTCTAATATAACACACTCCCCCCCCCCCCCCCCCCCTCTTTTTTTTCGGGAAAGCACGCCAATATCTCAGCTGAAACAGCGCTGGCAACCATGATTGCACATTTGCGTAAACGGTGCGAGCAAAGCGTTAGTGGTCTGCTGCTGATCTGAACGTACAAAAAAGGGGGGGGAATGCAACTGGAGGTTATCTTTTCAAGCGAAACGTAGGCACCTACTGGATGCAATGTATTAAACACTCCAGCAACTTCAAGACACACGCACGCACCAACAAAAAGGATGCGCAACAAAAGATCGTTTCGGTGGGTGCGGGCATGTTATCTGCAAGGCGCAAAAGTTGTGTGCAGCCGATGTCAAGGCTTCCCGGGCCTTGCGAGTGCTTCTTGTGGCCATAAAAAATAGAGGTTCATGCAGATAGCAAGAGCCCCTGCTTCGCCCCAACCAAGGAGACAAGAAAAGCGGAGGTAGTACTGTGCAGTGTGCCACTTTGCCCGTGTTACTTTCCACAGCTAGAAGGATTGACGTGCAGTTCCGCAGCAGCCTCTCACTGAACATTTTTTGTGTTTTTCTTTTGAGTTTTGGTGGCTCGAGTTTTCCTTACGGTTTGCAATGGCTGCACATAAGCGCATCGCAGCAAGATAGCACAGTGGCGGGATGGCGCGTCCAGTCCTGCAGGCTCCGTGGCTTCACCGTGACTTCTGAGCACGTTTCGCAATGTCCACGCAACAGAAACTGGGTTCGCTGTGCTTCTGCCGCAGCCATATAAACGCGACCGTACAGGATGTTTCAACGTGTGAGGGGCCTTCTTTGTGCGATAATAAATGAGTTTCTTGCATCCATAAATGACTTGTACAGTCGTTAGAAGTGTTAACAACAGTGGAGACGTAGGTGCCAGCCTATGCACAGAGCAGCAGTATGCGAATCACTGTCGCATCTTCAGCCACTGATTATCGGCACTCATGGCGCTGGCCATTGGTACTCGGCTGCTCCAGCACGTGTGCATAACCTTGCTGACTAGTCCGGCCACTATTAGAAACTTCTGCTCTATGCACACATAGGCTTCTCACCCGCCGCGGTGGCTCAGTGGCTAAGGCGTTGCGCTGCTGAGCACGCGGTCGCGGGTTCGATTCCCGGCCGCAGCGGCCGCTTTTCTGATGGAGGCGAAAAGCAAAAACGCCCATGTGTACGAGATTTCGGCGCACGATAAAAATCCCCAGTTGGTCAAAATTAATCCGGAGCCCTCCACTATGGCGCGCCTCATCGCCTGCGTTGCGTCGGCGTGTTAAACGCTACAATCAATCAATCAACCTCTTTCTTCATTGCTGTTACCACTTTTGTCAGCTGTATTGTGAAAGCTTTTCTGCTTTTTAATTTTGAAGGATGCATTTTATGATGCACAGGGGTCCATACTTTTTGAACATGTCTATGATGCATAGGGGGTCCATACTTTTTGAACATTATTGTGCACAATAGTTTGTGATTAGCGCATTTCTACAAGACTATATTTAACCTGCTGCAGTGTATAAAATAGTATTGTTCCCTCTTGTTTCGTATCTTTTTAAGACTGCACATATATTTGATATTCGGTTCAATATTGAAAGACAGTTTTTTGCCTTATTCATATTCGATTCGTATTCAAAAATTAAGTATTCGCACACCCCTACTTATGACCCCCCGCCCGGTCTTGCACCGCACATGCTGGCATCGTACAGTACTTTGTATTTGTGGTATCTTGAAAGCCTTTCTATGTCGCGAATGTTACCACTGTGTTCTCTGGTGGTCTAGGGTGAGATGGAGTAAAATATTCGATAAAATGATGTTCCATGAAACGGCTTTCGATGAAATGGCTTCTACGAAACGGCGTTTTAATGAACTGGCGTTCGATGAAGTGTCCAGAACTAGTTTTTACCGGTACTAACAAGCATGAATTAGTATATTAAAAAAAAGAATATTTATGTTGAATATAAAAATGTATAAAATGATGTAAGACCAAAAGTGACGCAAGTAGGTAGTAACAAACAGGTGCTGTGTGCCAATGCATTCTTGTCGAGAAAATTTACCCCAGTGTCTAGGAGTGCGGAGTTGGATAACTTCATAAAGTTTTCTTTGTACTATGTAGAAAAAAGGGAAAGGGTTAAAAGAAATCGGAAGGCTAGGGACTTGGGGTCCATGCCCGTGTGCAGCTGGGCTTTCTTATCTAGAGAGTGTTTACAGGAACAACACCACAGCTCTCTTATCCAGAGAGACTGGAACAACTTGTGAGCGTGACTACAAGGGTGGAATTGGCCCAATGCCAAGGAGATGAGAGGTGCCATTTATCTGCCTGTAACTAGTGCACTGCGGGAAAGCCTGCCGCTGCGTGTTTGCAATGGTCGATTGCAGGCGCCCAAAGTGTGGTACGTGGTACATCTGATGCCCAACTAGTTCAAACTCCTAGTGAAGAGTACAGTTTTTATGTGCGTTTAGTGGGGCAACTGTCATTTTCAGCAAGGCATAATTTCATGCATCGAAGTTGGAACTTTGAAGCATGAATTACTTCTAACGTGAAATGGGCCCAGTGGAGAGTAAGAGAGGAGCGCAGGTGGTGTTCACACATTTGTGCAGATGCAGAGGATTAGAACATGATTTGTTTCGGTGGCGTTCGACTGGAGTGGCCGGTTATATGTTTCACCGAGCACCTGTTTGTCAAGGCATCCTTGACAATGCCGGCTCATTCGGTGTATGCGCAAGCACTGGTCACCCTTTCCAGTGCCCTGAGAGTTGGCCTTGCGCAGTGTGGTGGCTGTCCCGGTGTACGTGCGGCACCAGATCAGCTTCCGGGAAGCGGCCGGTGGTCGCCTGGACATCAGCATCGGACCCAAGCAGACCATGGGCAAAACGGTACAGCTACTTTCCCTGCACGCTCGGTTTGTGCAGTCTGCGAGAAAGCTCTGATAAGAAAGCATGCCCTTGCTGAGTGAGTGGCCGTGTGAGGGCAGCTTGCATGTGGATTGGATAGCGGCATCGCTAGGGCGTGAAAGCAGGCAGCTGCACCGTCATATTGGCATTTAATTCGGAAGTTCTCATGGTAACTGAGCGTCACCGGAGCAAAGTCGTGCCCCATAACGAACTGTAAGATGAGCACAGACCTCGAAGAAGCACTCAACAAAGCGATGGGTTTGGTTTGAGAACATTTCTTTATTTATTTTAGTACCTCAAAGGCCTGGTTGGCAGGCATTACATGAGGGGTGAGCTCAAAAGAAAAATCACTGGCAAAAAACCACGCGAGATATTAACAAAGCATTTGACAAACAATTGATTTGAAAAACTGCAGGGGAGGGCGGGTCACAAGTGGAGAAAATAAAAAGGCAGAAGGAGTGGTAAAAAGTTTATGGCATACACACAATAAATTAACAGGTGAAAAATCACGCGAGACATGAACGAACTTGACAAGCAATTGATTTAAAAAAGTAGGGTGGCGGGTCGCAAGGGGAAAAATAAAGAGCGGAAGCAATTAAAAAGAGTTGAAGACTCCATAAGAAGGGTCAAAGCAATTTTTAAAGACATGCAGATGATTGAAAATGTGCTATCGGGAAGAAAGAAATGCACGCAAACTAAGCGAAGTCAATCGGCTGGCATTTTTAATAGCGATTGCCTGAACTGTACTGAATCTCTAATCTGCGCCAGTTCCTGCGGGAGATCGTTCCAATCTTTGGCTGTGCGAATGAAAACAGAGTGTGCAAATGTAACGGTTTTTGGCCGTGTATATGATACTTGGAATGTGTTTTTGCTTCGGCTCGAAAAACTTGCGCGACGTATGACGTATTCGTTAGGTGACAGTGTGTAATAATATTTATGAAAGAGTGCTAGTCGGGCAAGCTTTCGGCGGTGACTTAGAAGTGGAAGAAAAGCACGCTGTTTTAGCTCGGTTACGCTCGTAAAAGATGAATAATCTGAAAATGTAAACCTGACTACACGATTTTGTACTGCTTCCAATGCCTGAACAAGGTACTTTTGGTGGGGATCCCAGATAGCGGCTGCATATTCTAATTTTGGGCTAGTGTTCTGTCGATTGTCGATCAAACAAGAACAGTCTGGATGAGTGTAAAACAAGATTGCTGGGTGTGGCCTAACAAACATGCATGTGGAAAGAAAACTCTTTAGAGCATGGCACTGGCAACAAAACATGAACGAAATAATTGCAGCATGCTACTGCAACGCACATTGTGTGGTGGGGTGTTTGTGCATCGCTACGGGTGTGCTGCTGCACCTTGTGTCCACGAAAACACACGGGTTTTCTGGAAAACATGCCATGTGTTTTCTTGGAAAATGTACAGGGTGAAGAGAGCGTTCAACCAAATTTCCAAACTAACAAATGGGCCCAATCTCTCGGACTGTCTCTGTAACACGCCGACAGTGCTATACCCACTCGCCCAACACAAAGCTTCTCTGAAGTTGCAAACTTTAAACGTGAGAACTTGCACAGGTGGACTCTGGCCCTAGTTGGTCCCAATCTGCTCCATGCGGACAATGACGCCTAGGCTCGGGTTTTGTGGAGTCATTGTGGCGTGCCAAGTGCCGTGGGTGAGACAAGAGGTGGCTCATGCAGGTGGACGAGGTGGTGCTGGAGGTGCCGCTCTGCAAGTCGGTGCTGAACGTGAGCCTGACAGCCAGCCAGGGCAAGCACAGCTTCGACCCGGTCTCCAAGCACCTGGTCTGGGAAGTAGGGCGCATCGAGCCGGGCAGGCTGCCCAGCCTCCGCGGATCGGTGGGTGCTCGGCATTCTGTAACGGAAGTGCTGCAACTTTCACTTCTCCTTGGCACAACCACACGCTTCGCGCAAAATTATTCGAGAGAGAAATTTCCCCTATAATAACTCACTTCCCATGCCCCATCAATTGCCGGTATCAGGTGATGCTCAAAAGTTCCCTGGTCAACGAGCAACCTTCTCGAGACCGTTTCACTTGGCCGCAATTTTTCTGAGGGAAAGATTTGCATTTTCTGTATATTATTTGAAACTAAAACTCGAAAGAATACAGTTGTAGAATTGTTGTGATGTCATTGCCTTTTTTTTTTCCCCCGCTAGAACAGCTCCCGAAGTAACGGCAACACACTTCACTTTTATGGTAGTCAGGGTCTCCCCGTAGTGTGATGGCAAGGGCAACATAGCTGAGGGCCACTTGTGAAGAAGCGCTCACTTGCTGTCCAGTTACAGCCGAGCCATATCGAGGCAAAACTGCATCTCAGCCCACCATGCTTTGTGGTTAGTGATGTTTCCACGAGTAACTTATAAGCACGGCACCGTTATCTAAAGGATTTCGACAGCTTGGGGTGAAGACACTGTTGCTATGCGGCTCAAACGGACTGCCAGATGTTTAGCGATGTTGTGCAGCTGACCAGTAAGGGTCACATACTTTATGGCACTTCTGTCAAAGGAGCATGATATGCCTGTGTGAAATTATTGCCGTAATTACTCTACCTCTCAAACACCCACAACGTCTTAGAGATTGCCCTGCGCCCTTGATCCTGGGGATTATATTTTTGTGCAGAACAACGACACAAAGTGCTCAGTATCCCATGGGAAGAAAAAAAAACGAAAGAAAAGCGCGCAGGAGGTAGTTAAGTTTGTGGTCTATGCAGATATGTTTCCTGCAAGGTGCAAGGTCGTGTGCAGCCTGCCTGAAGAACTCTGTGAGGCCGCATAAATGTGGTAATGAAAGAAAAAAAAAAACACTCGTTGACAGCTGCGCCTCTGCTTTGCCCATGCCTTTATGTAGGACGCTACCTTCTCGCGGAGAGGATGTGTGCACAGGTGGGGACGCACTGTTCGGGACCCCATGAGCAAGCGTGTGGCAAAGACCACCGCAGCGCTCTCTCTAGGCACGGCTTCTGCTCCAATTCTCAGTAACGTGTGCTGCTGTGGAACACCTCCAGGGTTCGCACAGGTCCTTGAAAACATTAAAAACCCTTGAATTTAGAAGTGTCACTTTCAAGGCCTGGAAAGTCCTGGAATTTTTACAGGGTCCTTGAATACCCTTGATTTTTCCGAGAGAATCAATGGCCCTGCCTTTTCACAAGAATTTAAAGTGTTTGTCACGGATTTTAGGTGTTAACAACTGTAAAGAAACGTTGTAAGAATCAAGTTTCAGTGTATTGCGTGAAATTACGAGTTTGATGGATTTTCATTATTACAAGGCAACATTGGGAGCAGGCACTTGTCAATCCAATCCATATCATGATACAATCCAGTGAAAGCCAGCTTCTGTTCTCTATCTTGCATCTTCCATCTAGTCTGTGCCATAGAGTTTCTTACAATATAACTAGAGGGGAGACTGGCGCTGCGATCGTACGCCTCAATGGGCGTGATGGGTAGTTGTGGATTCGGATTGGCGCTCGATGGCTCGCGGAACTTACTATGGATTGCAGGCAGTTTTGTTTTCGTTTTGGATTTACATGAACGCATTTGCCTAGGCGGGGTGTTGGGAGGAGTGATCAAAAATACGTTTCTCCTTGAACTGCATGCCTCGCGTGCACTGACGCCGCCCTGAGTGGAATGTTTTATAACCAGAGTTGCGAATTGGGTGGGTTAATGCATTGCCGCACAGCGAGCATGAAAACACAAATGACGGCGCTCTGTGCGGCGAAGTTGTCTGCTAATTAGGAGTTGCGGCGCTGCTCATTCGGCAGAGCAATGCATTGTCAAAGCTGGTCAAAGCTGACGACGGTTGCGAATCACTTGGAACAGCCACACCTTTCGTGCGAACGCCGGCTCCTACGGCGTAAAACAGCAGCGCCGGCAGCTGATAGGAACGCAGCTTTATGTATGGCACTATACAACTTCTCCAAAGGTAATCGGTTTCTTTTTTCTTATGAGCACAAAACTTCTCTTACTATTACAAACCACCAGCACCGAAACATTTACAAGTAGTTTTTAAAGATGTCCGCGTCCCGCTGTAGTTGGCAGAAAATGGCTAACCTGCTCCACAAACCTTCTCGACTCCGCGTCTGCGTTTTATTTAAACGCGCCGTTTTATTTCGTAAAAAACAAGTTTTTTGTCACTAACTTTCTTGTTTGCCATGTAATTTATAAACGGAGAACCGGGCAATAAGAGCTTTTTTGTCAAAAAACACAATTTGCGCAGCCATAAGCCCGTTTTGATCCTACGCAATCCGGTTCCACGACTACCCATCATTCCCATTGAAGCGTAAGCGCCGCTGCCATGTTCGCGTTGACACTAGCGCCAGTTTTCCCTCTAGTTATTTGTATGAAACTCTATGGTCTGTGCCTCATACGCTCCATCTACGTTTGCTTTTACGTGCAAATGGTGGACGTGCACATAGTTCATCCTGCCTTGAAGCAACACTTGCTCCAGCTGATGCTCTTGCTGACAAAACAGGAGATGCAGGCAACGTGAACTAAGTTTTGAAATCAAACAGCCCCAGAAAAACACAAAGAAAAAAGAAAAACCTGTAAATACCAGCCATGAAATAAAAAAAATAAAGCTGGGGGAGCATTTACGAACCCGTTAGCACCTATCTAAATGTGCACTAATGTGCTTAGGTATTGTGCAATAACAAACTTTTGCATTGTGTTGGAAAGGTTATAAATAATCCCAGATAAAACATTAGATGGGAACCTTGAAAACGTGTTTTCTGGTCCTTGAAAGTCCTTGAAAACCCTTAATTTTTGCTTTTGAAGCCTGTGCGAACCCTGACCATGTTCAACAAAGGGTTTACCTCCTCCTCCTCCTCCTTGGTAAAGTGCCACGGGGCAATGGTTTCGTAGCATTCCGTGCTCACCACATCTGCAGCATTGAGTATACGTGCCGATTACGCAGCTGTTTGCAGGTGTGTTCTTGGCGTGCCAATTTATCGTTACTCGAAGTGGTTTCTGTGATGTTTTCTGTTTTTTTTTTTCTTTATCATTCAAACAACATGGGCTTAGCCTGCTGACTGTATCAAAACAATAACAAAACGCTTCTCCAAGGGACATTATGCAGAAAATGAATAACATCGAAGCAAAAGCCGGCAAATTGGCCCGTCTGGCCACAGATTGGTGATCTACGAAAGCGAAAAAACTTGCCTGCCTATGACTACACAGGGATGCACGTGCACGCTGCATTAGTCTCAGCAGCAGGCACCCTTACCTCCTGAGTGTGCAGCGGTGGTTTTTGCCACACACTCGCGTGGTCCGAAATACTGTGTCCCTGCCTGTACACTGGTGTATGTTTTTAGTGATTACACTTCAGTTGTGAGTGTAGCGTTCTGTTAGTTTCCACCTTTTCTGCATGTTTTGCCTGGTGATTTGTCTGTACAAGAATACGGATATTCAAATGCTTGTTTGTTCTCTGGGCATGGTATATTTATCAGCTCCATAATGTCAGCGACAGGTTATGTGTTGCCAGAAAAAAGTACGGCTCGATTAACAAGAAGTGAAAACGCAATATCGGTTAGCGACATCAGCTGCACTTAGCAACACCACCTTCTTGAAAGGGTCCCAGCTGGGCTCGCAAGGCGCATGAGCAAGCAAATTCTCCCTACTGGTGTTCATGAGCGTACGTTTGTGTTGTGCCGAACGAGTGCCACCTTCATTGTTCAAAAGTCCTGGATTGCGACGATACCTTCATCGGATGGTGAAGGGGATAAAAGACCACCGAGGCATGAAAAGGGAAGAACCGAAGACCCTTCCCATCACAAGTACCCCACTGTAGTAGGGCGCATCAGATCCACATGGTAAAAATGCACCATCAGTCAGTAAATGTAACGAGGTGCTTTTGTCTGGGAAAATATCGCAGTATAATTCTATACATTAGGAAAATATCCCACTACAGAGACAGAGGTGCGTTTTGCAAACGTGCTGCGGTACGAAAGTGCAGGTACTCAATACTGTCTCCTTTACAACACTATTATGATGCCTTTTTACCACAATGCTGCCCAGCCCCGCTCCAAAGAAAATTCCTAAAAATAGTCCCACACCAATAGTTGACAAATCTTGAGAGTAAAATTGGGGTGTGGGTCTTTCCCAGAAGTGCAGGCTCACTGCATAGTGCACCATGCTGTGATGCATGCAATGTTCTTCCTCTTCTATTCTATCCGGCTTATTGCCAAAAGCAAAGTACAAAAGGGAAGTTTTACTGTTGAGACTGGAACACGGCATCACCTTATTTTAATCGCAAGCGTGCTTGCCGTTCTAAGGAAGCGAGAGGGGAGCTTCTGACAGCCTAGTAGCTAACAAGTAATCAACTCGGTAAATGAGCTTGGCTGCATTTGTTTGTTTGTTTTTTTATTCAAAAAGGTGCAAGCTCTCACTTGTGGCTGCAAACAAACTTTTAGGAAGCCTTGTGTAGCTTATTTGCGCAGTGCATTTTTTTGTTTTTCTCTTCAGACGCAACATGAGGGCAGGAGAGAGTTCACTTGTGTAAGGGCGTGATAGTGGTAGGCAAGCAAAGAGCCTCGTTCTTGGCTGTTGGTGCCCATCTTTGCTTGCCTCTGTGCATGCTCACTGCGTTTCAGCAGCGTGAGGAATCGCCCAAGTGGCCTCAGCAGAGAAATGCTCTCAGTTGCTGCTGCTGCTGACGAACACGTGCGTAGTGCTGTGTGTATGAGCGAAGTGCTTCTGCTTCTGCTCCCTCCCCCCCACAGATGGCTCTGCAAGCAGGCGCCCCGCCACCTGATGCCAACCCCACCATCACGGTGAGCACGCCGCCCCTGCACGCAGGGGGGCCAACAACGTTCGGGGATGCGAGAGAATGGATGCCAGCCATAGCTCAGGCCGTTCAGTCGGGCCTGGCACGATAAGCTTCCACCTGGGTGGAGGATGAGCATCCCTTGAAGTTTTATTGCTACCCTGCCTCTCTCCAGTGTAGGAGGCACCAACTGAATGTGATGCGTGCTTTTGGGGGCCACCAGTTCATTTTTACCTACCGGCATATTTATTTATAATCTGCAGGTTCCCAAGAATTGCAAAACGCTACAGCCCCATCGTGAATATCGTTGAAGGTCGAAAGTCGCACTTGTCGAAATCCAAAGTCCTTCAAGTGATCATTTTTGCCTCCACCCCTAAACCGCTTTTCTCATTTTCTCAGAACAGCATTTTGGCCACCTTACATGTTTTCTACGCAATTATTGTGGTACCTAGGACGACCAGGGTTACTCTTTTTTTTTTTTTTCTTTTGGAGAAATAAAGCTCAGCGTCCAAGGCGAGCAACCCCGCGAGCAGATTTTTTTATTTTAAAGAAGTACTGACACGAAGGTTTTTTGCTGCTACGAGTGCCTACCAGTCCAGTTATCATAGGATGGCACATTAGATTCTTGATTGCAGTGTAAATAAGTATTCACAGCCTCGTTTATTCGTGTCAGTTTCAGTTTCGACGAAACAAATGCTGAGGCGGCTGCCGTGACGGGAGGGCGCTCTTGACATCGCGGTTCTTGCCGCACCACGGCTGGTCGAGCGGTTGCGTCCAGACTGGCCGTGGTCGCATGCGTCTGGGCAGCATGGTATCAGTCAGTCCCCAAACTGTGGGGTGAGGCACAAAGCAGAGCAGCACGTGCCAACAGCAGCCAGCGCCTTGGCAACGTCGTGGGAGCCCGGACGTCTGCAGTTCGGGGCGGGCCGCTCAATGCGTCGTGCTGATGCCCAAGTCGAAAGGGTGTCCGTTCTGAGCTTCCTCGTGCGTGCAAAGATTAAAATTAATTTTAAATATGGTATACTGAATTGCTGCAGTTGAAACTTCCTGGGAGATACTATTTCCACATGCAAAGGGAGCTTTTTGCATAGTTATCTCAGCTTTGAAATTTCATGTCAGTACTCCTTTACTCCAAAAGATTTTTTTTTTCTTTTTGCTTAGTTGCCATCGGTGCAGACGCTGAACTTAATTGGCTTTACAGTCTGTAACATTGGGGTGTCTTAAAATCTTTTTTTGGCATCGCACTCCTTGTACAGTCGGCTGCAAAAGTTTGCAGGATGCAGAGTGCATGGCGAAATCGACCCGGTTTAGGGGAAATCCCCAAGGTGGAGCAAGTTTCTGTGAAGGAAAGTTTGACATCCACCGGAATGCAGCCATACGGCTACAAAGGAAAGCTATACAGCTTCCTCAGAAACTTCTCAGTTGAAGAAAAATTCGTCCTGGTCCAGGATGCAGCCGTGCAGCCGTGTATGCAGCCGTATGGCTGCATTCAGGTGGATGTCAAACTCTCCTTCGCAGTGCATGGCGGAGCGGCGCAAAACTGCATTGCTGCACCATCTGCCGCCACAGACCGCTGGGTCGAGGCTCACGAAACTCGCATGCCAGGCACGCTTTGCGCGTGCCTGTCCTTCCTTTGTTATCAGGCATTTCTAGTCACTTGCTTCCCTGTGACGTGCTTTCAATACCCGCGGCAGCTGCTGGGGTGCCACATGACCATCGCCTCAGGTCTGCCCTCACTGGTGCAACACATCGCATAGCTCGCAGCCGCCCTTTGCCTGGGGATCAATGTTGTCAAAATATATGCTATCTACCAAGTGATGAGATGGTTGAGCATAAAAGTTATAGAGCTGTTATAAGCTAAGTTCTGACGAAAGCTGTGTGTATCAACGGGGTGTGCAGAAAAAAGTCGCGTCGAGAAAATTCATCATTGCGGCAAAGCCAACTTTCTGGTAAATGCTCTGTGGCTCTCAATCAAATGCAGATATCTTGGGGAAAAAATCGTACTAAAATTGGCCGCTAGGACGACCAAATGGCAATAAATTAGACTCAAATCACTGCAGACCACTTGTGCCAGCCTCTCAACTGGGAACTTTTACATGCATATCAAATATTCGAGTTTGATGCAAGGTTTTTCCGTTGACGACAAGGTGCACCGGTTCTAAATGGAGGAACGCGCATTCGAGCTTAGTTCAATATAAATAAAAAAAGCTCGGTGCCCTTACCCACTGTGAAAAAAGATGACCAGCGGAGCTGGGCGCAGCCCAAGAAGTGCCCAAAGCAAACACGTTTTTCAATTGCAATTTCCTGGATGACTACCGGAACAAGATTTGAATGGACTAGAGTTTTATTCTAACAGACAAACATGAGGCTGTCCATTTATTTCCCTTCCAGAGAAGCCCGTGCATTGACAGCAGACGGGAATCGCACGATGTTTACAACTACACTGTGAACTGCATAGTTGTATAAAAAGTCAATGAAACTCGGCAGAACGCTCGAGTCGTCTTAACGGTTAATTGTCACTGTGAACTACATAACTATAAATAAGACTTTGCGTAATGTTCCATTCATTTTTGCAGATAAATGTGGTATCATTTGTTTTTGGGTAGTCTCTACAAAACAAGTGTTACAGCCATTTTCTGGAACCATGCACCCTCCATATACGGCCATGCATTGACAGCAAAGAGTAACTCTACAACGTTTACAACTTCACTGAACCAACAAGTTATGACAAGTTGATGAAACTCGGCGTGATGACAGAGTCACCCGTGCGGCCAATTTTAGCATAAATTTTTTTCCAAGATACCTACACTCAATTGAGAGCCACAGAGCATTCACGAGAAGCTTGGCTTTGCCGCAGTAATGAATTTTGTCGACACGACTTTTTTCTGCACCCACTGTCAACGCACGCAGTTTTCGTCAGAACATAGCCTACAGCAGCTCGATAACTTCAATGTTCGACCAGCACACCACTTGGTAGATAGCACATATTCAGACAACGGTGATCCCCGCACAAAAGGTGGGTGCGGGCTACGCCTTGCGTTGCACCAGTGAAGGCAGACCTGCGGCGATGGTCACACGACGCCAAAGCGGCTGCCTCAGGTATCAAAAGCACGTCACAGGGAAGCGAGTGACCAGAGATTCCTGATAACAAAGGAAGGACAGGCACGCGCAAAGCGCGCCTGGCATGCGAGTTTCATGATCCTCGACCCAGCGGTCTGTGGCGGCAGATGGCGCAGCAATGCAATTTTGCGGCCGACTGTAAATTGTATTCTGCACTTATCTTAGGGGTGGAAGTGCTGCTCTATTTGCTCCACATTGCTCCGATCCGCTTTTCTTCCTCCATCATGCTCCAAAAGTCAGAATTCCGCCGAAACTGCTCCAAAGCGGCCCCGCAAGATGTGAGGCAACTATGAGGTGACGTTCAATGCCAGTTGCGTTGAGCATGGAGCTTTAGGCACTCATTCGTTCAGCTGTCATTCACCACGTAGCATGCTCCGGTGAACTTCTTAAAGGACGCTCGGAGCTTGGAGGCATTCGTAACAATTCCCGGTCTCCAAATGGCGGTGCGGTTTCACGGGACTCGGGAGTGACCTTGGGGTGCGAGTGGGGCGCGAACTTTTGCCTGAAATGCAACTTCACCGCTCAGTGTGCTGCGCCGTGATGCATGCATTGGCACCAGCCGTCATTGCAATCTTTCCGCTTAGTGGAAAAAGCAAAAATCAAAGTATTTTTTACTGTTCATTCAAGAGTGTGCTTGCCATTTCAAAGGTTAGGTGCCACCGTGTCGTGTCGAATAGGATGAGATGACAGGAGAAGCTCTGGCATAAGCAAGAGGGGAGATTCTGTTAAGCTAACAACTAGCTGCACGTAATCAGCTCCGTAGGTGTCTTGTGCGGGGTGGTGGGAGGAGTGGGGTTACTGGAGGGAGGCGCATCCTCTCCCCCATTCTCCCTCTGGGAGGCTTGCTGTTTGCGCTCTAAAAAGCAAGATGATAAACACTGGTACGTTCGTTACTTAAATAAACACAATGCATTTACACAATATTTTTGCTTAGTTAGAAGCATGTATATTACTTGGTCAATAATGCGAAGAATACCATGGATTCTTTAGCTTTTCCACTCCCGAGTGCAATACACTGGATATTTTTTTTTTTTGCTTTGTTTTGTTTTGTGAATGTGAACATTTAATTATTTTTACTTTCTCCAAAATGTAGCCAGGTTTAGTTTAGATTATCTCTAGTTTCCTCTTAGTTTCTTTTCCTCTTAATCTCTTCCTGTCTCAGGGTTTTTTGTTTGTCTCTAGTCTCGTTACGTGTAGAATGAAGGTAAACTTTCTATCTTAGGTGCAAGACGGACCATTTCGCCTAGCTCTGGTCTTCTCTTGGTTGTATCTCATGGCTCTAATGGTGTTATTTTTCACTTGTTTGGAGTCTGCTTAGCTGCAGCTGTTTAAAGCGTCGCTTATCTCTGTTTTTTTTCTTGGTAATTGCTTTGTGAGCTGTGATGCTTTAGTTCTGGGAGCGTATATTTTTCTAACTTGTCGAAAAAGTGGTCTGCTCGGTATTGGTCGAATGTTGAGTAAAAGCCTTTTGAATTTTTTGTTTGTGTTTACCGGAAACGAAAAACTGCAAATAAATAAAGTTTGGCTCTAGAAATCTGCTCCCCAACAAACTTAATTAAGCTGATCCAAAATTCGCCCTTTGGTGCTCCAAAGGTGCCCCAAAAACGCCTTTTTAGTGCTCCAAAGCTGCTCCAAAACAGCATTAATCCTGCTCCCTGAGCTGCTCCAACAGACTCAAGCCTGCATCCACCCCTGTTATCTGCTAATATAAAAGTTTTTTATTTGCTAATATAAAATTTTTTTATCAGCAGTATTTTTGTCGATGACAGCAAACGATACCATGATATTTTCTAATCATCTTGTGTTGTAATTGGTATGCCATAAAAGTAATGGCATATTTTGAATCAGAACATAAATGTTCAGCACTGGTGCGTAGTTTTATTAACATATATAAAACAATGTTTCGAAGAGCCATGGCGCCCCCTTGAGGTGCCTGAAGCACAATACCCGTTACAGTGTGGTTTTGTAGAAGCCCCGCTGATCAATTGATCAATAATTAAGTTTGCACATTTTGTATGACTATAACTGCCCTTTCTCTTGGGGCACCTTTGGAGGTATCTGCCACTGCACCGCGAGTTGTCTCACCCAAAATGCTGTGCCTTTGTCATTGTCAGTGATCAGGGTAACGCACGAAAGAAAAGAGTGTAAAAGATTGCGTTGTGGACGAGTTCAAGTTTTTTCTGCTGTGGCTTCTGTTTTTCCTGCACCAAACACTGACAAATCTTAAAGATGCATGTGCAATTTTGGAGAGCCCGCACCGCAGCAGTTGATAAGTCTTGAAATGATTCTCCCTGCAGGTACGCTTCACCATCAACCCGCTGGCGGTGTCTGGCCTCAAGGTGAACCGGCTGGACATGTACGGGGAGGTGAGCAGGCTTCTTTAGCCCCGCCTGGCTTGCCAGGGCTGTTCATGAATGGCTCCATGACGGGCTCCAAATGCTGGGCCTGTTCTCTAATGGCCACTCCAAATTTGGACCAAGTTAAATGGTGAAACCTCATTTTGAATGCAATTGTCCCTGCAGTGATTTCAGTTGCATCCAATGCTTTGCATATTCATTAGCCAAATGTGGGACAATTGTTTCAAACTGACATTTTTCAAGATGCTTGTCTGCCATTTCAGTAGGCATTGTTGAACCTTAATATAACAGTCTACGAGATAGGCTTCTCACATTGAAGTTTTATTCAATCAGAAACTTGTACCCAGTGTGTACAAACAATACCAGTTTACATTACCCTTATTTTTGTGCCTGATTTGGTGGTACGAAAGTACCATAGTTACTTAATTCTTGCGCACACCTTTTCCCGGAAAATGTGCGCATTAGACTACAGTACCAGCCAAAACAGTACTAGGGGTTGCTTATTGTATTGACATAGCAGAGCACCCATAATTGCACATTCACGCGAGCAAAGCTTCAAAGATTGCGCAGACTGTGGCAACGTCAAAATAACAACAACAAAAGAAAAGCCCAGCCACTGAGGTTCTAACTTTTTGCACAGGAAGACAATGTCTACTGTGTGCAAGGTAGCACATGCAGAAAACTAACAAAAAAGAAAAGCTGTGCGCGGGAGGCAACAATACCCTTTCTGTGAGCGGTACCTGCAAGGTGCAAAGGTCGCAACAGCAGGGCCCCTCGGGGGAGCCCTCAAGCCCAGTCTTGTGAGCACCGTGCCGGACTCGGTGCTGTCCTCTGCAGCAGATGCCTCTGTTCCCTGCAGAAGTACAAGCCTTTCAAGGGGGTCAAGTATGTCACCAAGGCTGGCCGCTTTCAAGTCCGGACGTGAGCTTCGCCTCGTCAGAGCCCAGTGTCGGGTGCGGGCAAGCCTCTTCCCAGAGCCCACTGTGTCTCGGGCCCAACAGGAGCCGCCGGGGATGCCCCCTGGCTGCGGCAAAGGCGGTGCCCAAGTGCACTGCGCGCCTTCCGAGCGAGGCAGGGGGTCCCCTCCCTGGGAGAGCAGCACGTGGAGTGGACGGGCGCCGTGGGGAGCATCCACATGTGTGCCTGGCCTGGGACCAGACTTACTTCTTGTGCGGGCTGGTGTGGAATTGGGGCAGTGTGGAGGAATATTGGGGGCAGTGCTTTGAGCGTGCAATGCCTCGGCTCACTGGTAACAATAAAGTTCTGCTCGGCTGTTTTCTTGGCGGCTGCTTGCCCAGCGAAAGCGTTCACTGGCAACGCTCGAAGCGCTGCTACTTCTGGCATAGCTTCCCAAGCGCAAGCTTAGGCTTTGCAAACGAGCACTACCGCTTGACCCTTCTCCGACAATTCACACACGCTGTGCCGCTGTGTGCCCACCCCCATCAGCACTGTGGGGAAGCACTTGGCCTGGGCAAAATTCCTCGGTGCTTTGAAGGCAAAAGCTTGGCAATACTTATTAACTACTCTTCACCCCCTACCTTGTGTACGGCCGTTACCCGACTATATCAGATTCGTTTACATCAAATTATCTCATGTATCGAGCTATTTCTGGTCACGGTATATTTGCAATGAGAATATATAGCAAAAATTGCGCCTATATCGAACACAAATACCAGCTACTCCCGATATCTCGAACGCCAAATGCCACCTAAGTGTTCCCCCTAGTTGGCTTCCCCTCAGGGCTCAGGAGAAATTCCGCCGGCAACTCCTAGAAGTGGTTAAGCCTAGCTGCTCATGGCTCGTGGGTAGCGGGCAGCTCTCCCCCCCTCACCCCTTGCTCCCCCTATCGTGACTGCACCACCGCGCCGTGTAGGGCGAGCCATCGGCACCCCCCCATTAAAAAAATGATCCTGGTCCACCTGCCATGCTTTTTTTCTTTTGTTGTGTTTGTGTCATTCGCACTTTGTGGGCTTTCTTCTGAAGTGTAGCTGGGGAGGGGCAGCGCTATTGTCACTAAGTAAGGGCTTATTTGACGGCTCCAGCTAGCGCAAAGCAGCTGAATTTGCCTTTCACCATGAGAGAGAGAGAGAGAGAGAGAGAGAGAGAGAGAGAGAGAGAGAGAGAGAGAGAGAGAGAGAGAGAGAGAGAGAGACCTTTATTATAAAAGGATGACCACTGGTCTTGATGGACGAAAGGAATGGGGAGGGAGAGTAATAGAAAATAAACAAATGCTGGTCGTTCTCAGTAGAGTCAATAACTGGGCCAGTTCATGGTGATCGCAATAGGGATCGCAATAGAGTCAAGAGTTTGTGCAGGTTTGCCGGTTCGTTCGGGGGAGGACCCACTCAAGCAACCCGTGCTAGACCGCTTTTAATTGAATAAACTGCTATTTCATATAATAGTTGTGCATCAGTTGGTTGTGGATCGGGATATGGTTGGGGTGATTTGAATTTACGGTGCCTGGCGAAAGCTGGGCACCACCAACCTTGGTGTGTGAGGTCTGATGGAGTGGTGGTTTGGCAGTAAGTACATCGAGGGGGCAGGTGAGGGGTATACCACTTGCGAAGTGTTTTGGGTGTGTAGGCTGAATTTGCAATATATTTGTTAAAAAAGATTTCGCCTGAGCGGGGATTAGGAGGCTGAGGTTGCCAGCTGGAGTTTGCGCTTTTAGACTGGCGCGTCGATCCTTCTTGTGCTGGTGGATGCGCGTCACTGGGGAGGGCGAGGTGGACCGCAATGGCCTTACCCCAGGCACCAGTGGAGGATGGGGGGGGGACTCTCCTGAGCGGCCTCATGGGCCACCTGGTTCGTGGCCAGGTACCCAGTCGATGGTTGTGATGATCTGACAGATGGAAGAAAATGGTTCGTGGCCAGGTACCCAGTCGATGCAGATGTTGGTGTTGTTTCGTTGGAGGAGTCGAATTTGAAACAGAATTTCGTGGAAGACAGGGTGGGCGGAGTCATACGATTGCAAAGCTGTGAGGGCCTCGTAAGAATCTGCGAGTATGCGTATGGAGGGCAGTAGAGGTGGGTCACAATCAAAGATGATAGCTGACACTAGTACGTGGTTAATAACATACAGCTCCGCATCAAGGCTGAAAGTTCTCTGCCAAGTATGGTGGTGTACCCTGAGAGAACCGCGGCCTCGGGGCATGTCCAAGTGAGGCCCGCGCCATGATGGTTTACGCTTGTGTCCGTGAAAATGTTTCTGAAGGCGATCCCTTTGGAGGCGTCGGATTCGCCCCTGTCGCAATGATGCATTACTACGCTCAATAGGTTTGCTGTGCGTAGAAGTGTCAAGTGCTGGTCGCCGCCAGCGTGCAATGGGGAGTGGGTAATCGAGAAGTACTGGTAGTGTTCTGGCGTCCCATGCTGCTAAGGCGTGTCCCTGGTGTGTAAGGGGTCTTTAAGCTGGCATTCGTAAAATGAGTGGAACGCGGTGAGAAGTCAGACGGCCTCGTGGCGCACAAGATTCCCAATAGCACAATCAGCAGGGAGCTTAGATTAACCTTCTCGAACTAGGTTCTGGGCAGATGTCACTCAAGAAACCGCCTGGAATTGCTTCAAATCTGCTGGCTTGTGCATGCCGGTGATAACTTTGAAAATCCTGAAGAGTGCAGTGAAGTCAGCACCGGTGTTGCCGAAGGGTGGAGCGAGCTGTCAGAATTTTCGGACGTCGTTGCTGGATCAACGGTCGGTGAGTTTGTGTGTGTGGATGATGGTGTCTTGACCATGGGGGAGTTTGTAAAACTACATTGCCGACATTGTACCGAGTGCAAGTGAAAGCAGGCGCAATGAGGAAAGTAACGACGATTCTTTGGCCTCAACCTCTGAGGTGATTGGTGCACTCGCGCTAGTCTGGTGCTTCTTCGCGAATGTGAAAGGTTGCGGCCTCAGCTGCTCTGACTCTAGACAATGTGAAGAAGTGCGTACTGTTGCAGGCGGCGATGTTGTTCAAGCAGAAGAAGATACAGGACTATTTCATGCAAAAGTAAGGCAGTTTCATCAATAAAGTGTTTTTATACATGGTATATGCTTTTATGATGTCCAATTCCTTGGCATGCTTGTATTGAATTATGCTGCAAATTAAACTGATAGGTGTTTTTTTTTTTGTGAGTTCGCTAATACTGGGTTTGGCTGTATGTGTCTTTTTCTTTGTTTTCGTTTCTTTGCCTTTTTGTGCGAATGGCTTCCACTGGCTTCTTTTTTGCTACAGCGGATTTGCGTCTGTTACGTCGGCAAGCAGACTGGCACACACCACAACCACCCTACAATAAAGAGTTCTGCACGGCTGTTGTCCACCTATTGTACTCCCGTGCCATCACGTTCAGGTGTCACTTGGCACGTACTAAATTGACAAATATTTTGTTTCAAATTAAGTTTTGTAAGTTTTGTGAAGCAGGTAGGTCAATTGGTCCCTTGTGTAGATATTTTGTCTCACCCATTGATTCACACTTACCCTTCTTCATGCGGTACTGGTCACTGGTACAACATGCTACAGGAGTCTGGTGGCCAGGTTTGATGCCTCCTGCCCCCAGAATATCTGCTGTATCTACCTATGTTGCCATCATTAAAGTGTCACACAGCACCATATATACTATAATCCCATTACCTTGCAGTAAAGGTTCCCGCGGCGGCACTTAACAATTTTTCTCCGAATTCCCAAGCTTTACAGCACTCTGCAATACCATCACGGCCACATGGTCTTCGTTTGGAGCATTCACTGTGTACCGATTTTCACAAAACTTTGCTTCTGTCGTTTTTTAGCCTGGACTTGTGGGATAAGAGTGCTTCAAAACTACACCCGCAAAATTCCCCAACGAGTTTGGAGACGCCGCGAAGGGTTCGACTAGCTGACAAACAGGCGGCAGGTTCCAAAGGGCCAGGACGAACCAGTAGGTTTATTGTCCGAGGGGTACAGTGCATATTGATTGCCACGACAGGACCAAGAACTACACCATACGTAAAATGAGTGTACCGTAAAATGAGTGTACCTACACCGCCATTACCTCATTGCCCAACCTCAAACAGGCGGCGGTGGCTGAGGCTACATGTGGGCCGCCAGTGAGGTAGGCCGGGCCTGCCCGCACGTCCTATTCTGGTCAAGGGCCCCGTTCCAAACGAGTGGCGACCCGAGGGTGGAAGAGCTGCGTCTCCCTAGTGAGCCCTTCTTTCGGTCCTCCATCTGTTACTATCAGGGTATTATAACAGATGACAGTTCTCTATGCAGGAGAGCTGTTCGCCGGCCGTGGCCCCGCGCATCGTAGTCAGCTTTTCACTAGGTCTGTGACTTGTGCTGTTTTGAGTTAATCGAGCGCAAGTAAAGCGGGAACATTTCGCAACGCTTTTCGCAGCCCGCCTTTAATTTTGTCGCTGATACGACTCGGACCGACCCTGCCGCCACAGACCTACCGTTAGGCCTACGTAGAAGTACGGCTCGGGACCGCGCGGGAGCACAACTGGCAGCACTATTGGACAGCGTGACTGCTAGCGTTCTGAACTGAGTTATAGGAGATCGGAAAAACGGTTCCGGTACGGTAACGTCTACCGTCTGGACGCCACTGTGCATGCGCAACACCCTACTGTAAACCGGAGCGGCTTGGCTGACATACCGAGACGTACCGTGTTCGTCGTTCCAGAGCGGACGGCCGCTTTGGAAGAGTTTGGTAGACTTACGCTTCGCTCACGCCTAGTCGAACGGATTGCAAATATAAGATCGTTTAAGAAAAATAGAGAGTTTTAGCTGACCGTTTTTCACGCTCCGCTCCGCTCCGATAGCAAGCGGAAGCGCCATTGCGCAGGCGTGGCGCGCTTGGCCGCGAACGGCATTGGCTCCGGTCGCACTGACCGTGCCGCTAATACCGGAGCGGACCGTTGAAAACGGTTAGCTAAAACTCTCTAATGAGGTTGCAACAAGTGAAATCCACACGATTCTAATTTCTGACAGCTCAAGCAGCAAGCGAAACACGGTCTCGAGCAGCAAGCGAAACACACAGAGCGACGCATGTACGATAGCTTCTTTTAGGTTAAATAAAGGTGATCCGGCTACATAACTAGTATTAGCAGCAACATGGGGCCCGTCTACAAATCGGCGAGTGAGGTACAGGTGGTATCGGTGCAAGGGACTCTCAAATACGACGAAAAACTAAAAGCAGTCAGCCGGTTGTACTGAGAGCCCAGCTTGACCTGCTGGCGCCATATATTGAGATGGCGCCAGCAGGTCACCGGCGACCTTCAAGCGAGTTGGTCATCACGCGACCCCAGCGCGTCTGACAAGGGGGACAAGTTGGGAGAACTCAATTTCCCGAACACAACGCTGAGCAGCATAGGAAGGCCGACGGTGAACCAGCTTCTCCCACGAGCCAAAGACAACGGACGGAGCTCGGCACCTACGTACTGCGCGTCCAACCCACAGTGCGCTGCGGCATGACTACCGTCGACCCTGAGGACTTGAACCGAGCGGTTAGCTCGTTTTCTGCGGACGCTGCGCTACTGCGACACCAGATACTGAGAGTAAGTAAGCTGTCCAACTATACGTGCGACCCGATTCAAGCGGGCCGCATTCGCAAGATAACGGAGCTCCCGCTGCAAACAATAAACCCAATCCCGGTACGGGTGCACCAAGTACCCAACGAGGGCATGTCGTGAGGCGTCATCTACCGTTGCAGGACGAATGAGCCGAAGCAAAAACTCGTGGAGGCCCTCTACGCCGATGGCGTGGAAACTCTGGCGGCGCGTCCCATGGTCTCCCGGGGCACGGTGCTCCTACACTTTGCATCGCCACAACCGCCTAGGAACGTACTCTACATGGGGCTTTCTGCGAAGGGTGGAGTCCTACGAGCAGCGCTCGCTGGTGTGTCCTCGCTGCCACAACCCTGCAGACATAAGACGTGCGTGTGCCCGGCCGAGAATCCAGTGTGCAGCACTTGCAGCCGATCTGCTCACTCGCCCGGCGATTGGCCCAATGGGGAGCGCAAATACTGCGTCCGTTGCAGGCAAGATGGCCACATGGCCATAGAACCAACTTGCCCTGCCCATGTTGCTTTTGAAGAGAAAGCCAACAAAAAACGTGCCACCTCTACACGCCAGCTGCAATCTAATAACCACAGGCGCCGTGGAAACTGATGCAGGCGGAGACGACACTAGGCACGCCCACAACTACCATGCAAGCAATTGCACCCAGCCCAACAAGCACTGCCGCACCGGGTGTGACATGTGAGCACGGTGACTGCTATAACACCCGAGGCTGAGCTAACCAGCATTCAGAGCAAAATGGAACAGGAGCACGAGGCTTACAAGCAAGATATGCAGCGCCTCCAACAGCAGATCAACAGCCTACAAAAAGTGGTAAAAGACACCAAGAAAAAATACGCGCTGAAACGAAAAGCATGCGAGGAGCGTGTGAAAATGCTCAGTGCTAACATATCGCTGGCATGAAACAAAGCAGGCACAAGTTGCCGGAGCAGAGTGTGGGACAACGGCCTTCTCCCGGCAGGGAGGATAAGAAACCAGCGCTGCACGACTTCCACACCTCAGACTCAACACAACAGCACAGCAAACGGCCCGACCAAACCCCAACAGCACAGCATCCCCCTGACCCCCAAAGTCCACTAGCACGGCAGAGCACCACCCAAGAGCCAACGTGGCTGGAATCCTTTCAGGACCAGCTACTACAAGAGCGACTGCTGCAACAGCACATTCAACTGCAACAACTAATGCAGCAGCTCATGCAGACGGCCATGCAGCCTAGCACAGAGAGACCTCCTAGTCGCGGTGAACATGGCCCGGAACAGCAGCACACTGCCTTCTCCGCCTGAGCGACCCCCTGACGTCTTGCAGTGGAAGTGCCACGTGCTGCGACAGAGCGCGACCGAGCTCAACGAGCTCTTCCGCCTCCCGGGGCAGCCAGCTGCACTTCTTCTGCAGGAGACCAGGGGCACTGAGCCGGGCGTGACCGGCTACAATGGGTACTTTCCGCCTACCATTGAGCACGCCAGGAATAACAGGGGGCAGCAAAAGAAGGTTATCGAAGCTCAGGCCTCAGTTTTCATACGGCGTGACATCCCGCAGGTACAGATCGACAGGTCGGCCTACCACAGCCGAGTGCAGGAAGTTGTGGCTGTCCGCTGCACTCTTGGCGAACGCAGACTTCTCATGGTCTCGTACTATGGACGGCCTGAGCCCAGCTGTTCCAGGCGTGGCTGCATGGCAGAGTGAATTTTCAATGGATGGCACACCTCCGGCAGCACTACCCAAAGGACTACATTAGCAGGCAACTTTAATGTGCAACACCAGGAGTGGGGTTCCCAGAAAATAGACGCCAGGGGCCTGCAGATCAAGCAAGCAACCAAGACGGCACGCTTAATACTGGCCAATGACACAGATTACCCGACACGCTGCAGCCCCCGAGCGGACCAGCGGGACACCACCCCAGACCTCACCTGGGCTGACAAGGGCCTAGTGACGGAATGGAATGCGGGGCGGACCCAATGGGCTCGGACCACAACCCACTCTGGCAAGAGCTGTCTGTGGGTGGCTGCACAGGCCACCCTCGCCGGTCCAAAGCAATAGATTGGGATGCGTTCCGGAAAGCAGTGGCAGAACATGACAAGAGGGCCCCGGTAACCCGACAGCTCCTTAGATCAGCACAGGAGGCCACACGTCATCTGATGGTAGACGAGTCAGGTTCTACCCCGGATAATCACTTACTGAACCCATGGACCACACGGGAGAGCCTTCACAAGGTCTACTTGGCCAATGACCGGCAATACAGGGATCTCCTCCGAGTGTGCAACAAAACTGCTCAGGCTCGCCGATATGCCAAGCAGCTTGCCCGTTCGAGGTGGTTTGAATACTGCGAAACCTTTGAACACCAGCACTCGCAAGTTATGACAAACCCACCGAACCATGTCCGGCAAGCATAGGACACAAAACTTGGCACTCAACATACAAATGGCCTTAGACCTGATGCCAGAAGAATTCGAGGTGGCCGCCGCTGAGGCATTCTTCCCACAACCGGCCATCCCAGCAGACCCACGCACTTATGAACCAAGGAAACCAGCCAGTGACCTGGGAGCTGAGGCACCATTCACTCTGCAAGAGGTGACCCTGGCCCTGCATGCTGCCAAACGTGCGCAGTGCTCCAGGCGAGGATGGTATCACTTGGCAAATGCTCCTCAACCTTGACGAACCAGCAGTGGCAAAACTAGATAGGACGGCGCCCATGGCAAATATATTTTTGCGCCCCACATGATGAAATGAGTGCAATTATTATTATTATTGTGAGCACAGTCTCTCAGTCTTATCGGATATCGTGTCCTGCACTGGTCAATCTCACCACAACTTGCACCAGCCAGGAACCCTCCCATTACCATGATCGCCTTGCCGACGGGGGCGTTCGTTTCGGGCTCCATCTTGGCTGGTCTCACACCAAGGCCGGTTGCACCGTTCCCTTGCAATAAACGCTTCACCAGGACCCCTGGTCGACGTCTCGCAAGTGGTGGAGGTTGCCAACATCGATCTCTCGTACTTAGGCCACTTCCGGTACTTTCCTGGAGCTCCGTTCGGGTCGGCGACTTGCCACAATGACTATGGCTAATGCGACGACGGCTAGCACTCCAACCTCTTGCTGGACTGTCACATGCCGGCAGCGTGACCCCCCGTTTTTCACTGGACTCCCCGGAGACGACGTAGAAGACTGGCTTGACAGCTACAACCGTGCGAGTGCCTTCAATCGATGGAACGACTCCTCCAAGCTCCAGAACGTGTCGTGGTCCCTGACCAAGGTGGCAGAAACTTAGTTTTACAAGAACAAAGCAGATTTGACGGACTGGGATTTTTGGGACTGCCTCCCGACGTTCAGAAGCGGCCAAAAAGAAATTGCAAGACCGCATTAAACAACCAGGCGAGCCATATACGTCATACATTGAGGATGTTTTGGCCCTCTGTTGACGCGCCAACAAAGACATGGCGGAGGAAGACCTTTTTCGCCACATCCTCAAAGGAATTAACGCATTTGCGTTCAACGCGCTCGCCATGCAAAACCCCTCCAGTGTTCGTCAGATCATCACAACCTGTCAGCGCCTTGACGATCTACAGTCGTTGTGTTTGCAACAGACCAAGTTGGACACTACCTCTCACCATGACTCCGACCTACGGGCGCTTATTCGGTCCATCATCCGTGCTGTCCCGCCTGGGCCGGCGGGGACTGAGGGTTCAGGACGATAACAACACAGCACGCAGATCGCCGTGATAGTGAACGCTTTATTTTGTGAGCCTCGCCTTTTTATAGCGGTGGCTCAAGGAAAGGAAAAAAAACCACGTGAGGTACTGACGTCACGATACCAAGCCTGCAAGTTCGCAACGTCAGGATACAACAATCCGTGAGGAACTTTACGGACAGCCGTCATCTGAGTATGCGGGTGTTCACTCTCAGTCACCCGTTCCTGGGTTGCGTGGGGTCATTCGCAAAGAGCTCGCCTCCGTCACGTGCGGCCTTCCCCCGAAGCGAGACATTGCCTCAGCGCCGCCCGCCACCCAGTGCTCCTGCGGTTCCTCTTGCTCCGTCCTTCCCGCAGCCTTGCCATCCACACGTGGCTCCATTGTCTACAGCTCCTCCGCAGTCCCTCTACTTCTCGGCCTGGCATCAGCCTCGTCCCTCGTGTTATTACTGTGGCATTCGAGGCCATATATCTTGTTTTTGTCGGAGATGCCAGCAGGATGAACGCCGCGCCTACCTTGATTTTTCTCGTGACGACCGATGCCAATTTTACGACCCTT
This sequence comes from Haemaphysalis longicornis, assembly GCF_048455015.1. Lineage (NCBI taxonomy): Eukaryota > Metazoa > Arthropoda > Arachnida > Ixodida > Ixodidae > Haemaphysalis > Haemaphysalis longicornis. The sequence continues at coordinate 128,275,887 of NW_027526203.1, read as the reverse complement.
ACCAGCAGTCTTTCCCGTATGCTCCACGCCGCTCCTTTTCCCCGCCGCCGGACTCGTTGGACCAACAGCGCAACTCGACCTCTTTCAGACGCCGTTCGCCTTCCCCTCACCGTCGATCTGCATCGCCCCTTCGCCCGGCTTCTCCACTCCATGAAAACAACCCAGAAAACTAGGAGCAGTTTTTGGAGGGGAAACTGCGTCGCTTGGAAAAATGACAAATCCTCCTGCTCAACCATCGAAAACGTTGACTGTATTTGTTGAAGGCCTTCGAGTAGACACCCTTGTAGATACTGGTGCCAGCATTTCGATTATCAACGCAGATTTGTGTTCTCGTCTCCGAAAAGTGCGTACTCCTTATGTCGGTCTACTCCTACGTGGTGCTAACGAAGCCATGATTAAGCCTTCTGGAGATTGCACGGCACGTGTTCTCATCAGTGGAGTTCTTCATCATATTCAGTTCGCAGTGTTGTCGCCATGTGCTCATCAAATCATTTTGGGATGGGACTTTCTCTCATCATCGTCTGCGGTAATTTCCTGCCGTCAACCCTTTATTCACCTTTCCAACACCGACCTTGCCAGTTTATCAGGGCAAAGGCTGCTGCACCCCGGGGAAATTAGCTGGCAGTCGCGATGCACAGGTTCACCACGAAGGCAACATTTTCATAGGCACGCTCAAAAAACTTTCGAAACTCTTCAAACAACTTATTCTCTGAAATAATGGTAAAATTAATAAAATCACAGTCTCTAATAAGTTACCCCCCAAATATTAACATTGTTCGTAACTACAACCTTTGCCTGCAGAATAACAGGCACAACCGTTCCGGCAAAAAGATTCTTTACTTTTTTTCCTTAGTTTTAAAACAGCCTGTTTTTATTTTCCACTTACATAATTTCACACTATTCTTCGCGTTTTTGTGGCACTTTGTTTAAATTTGCGGTCACTAAAACATTTCAATGCAAGCCAATGATGAAACTAAGGCGAGCGCGATGTATAATGGCGGTCCATGACGACACAGACGACCTTGATGTGAGCCGCATAGATGCTAGCGCCAGATTCCTCGCTAGTGTATACTGTAAGAAACTCTATGGTGCATACCACACGTTGAAGCAGAATTTAGGGCAGGTAAATTTTCGTTGCAGTTGGCCTTTAAAACACCTGCACGGTGTCTCGGTGGCCAAGTGTTCCCATGCCTTAGCCCTTTCCCTTTTCAGTGTTGCCTATGATTACCCTTCGTAACACTCCACCAGCTGCTTTGTCTAACTTCTCGTCACCCGCAAGTGGCGAGATGTTTCGCAGGCAGCGCCGATAAGAACAGACAACATATTGCACACTGCATACAGTTGCCAGCCAGGTATAGCACGTTTACTGCATTGCAACGTAGACAAAAACAAGAGGACCAGTACAGATGCGATTTCCGTATTCAGTCTTCCCCACTTTATTACTAAATATACCTACTCACCTGACATATATCTAGCCGCCATAATGGTGACAAAGTGAAATTTGACTCGAAAAAAAAAAATTCAGTTTGAAATGGGCATTTAATTCTGATAAAAATGAACACGGTGGCAAAAAATTGTGCACAGAAAAATATGCATACAAGAGCAATAAAAACAGTTCAGAGAGGTTGGTTACAAACAAAACTGTAGACCGTTCCATCAGAAGAGGGGAAAACCTAGCCTCGCACTCAGATGACACGGCACATGGCAGCCTCTCCTCCTCTCAGGCGTGTGCATGTTGGCCATGGCACGGACGCTTCCATGCCTTCACTAGGCATTGTGCGTGTTAGTTTGCCAATACTGTAAGCGTATGCTATATGCACAACACTGTGTGCGCAAGATGGCTAAGAAATGAGCCAGTTGGGAAACTTGTACCTTGCAGTGTGGAACACACAAATAAAATTGTAAGTTTCGTCCAGCTGAACTCTCCCTCCCTCCACAGTAAACTAGGAGCAATAGTAGAAACATTTTTCATTATTAATAAGGACAACATTCAAGTGGGCCCTGTGCTTTGGACACGAATAGTACTCTACTACAGGCTGGTGTTGCAATGAACGAGAGATGGGGATTGAAATTTAGTCCATTGATCTCTGCCAGAAAGCCATCGGGGCCTTGCGTACCAAGTATGCCTTTGACTGTAGCAGCTACAGATTTTCTTTCATGCTTCACGCTTCAAAACGAGTTCTCTTCCTACAGACCGCATGCCTAATTGGTGAAAAGGCCACATCTGATCTATGCTGCATAGATTTTTTAACCATCTCTTCTAATAACACACACCACTTGGTATTTGTGCTCATGAGCTTGCAGTAGTTAGCATCTCACAGATGAAAAAAAAAAAAAAAAAACCAAGAGCAGTTTCTGTGTCCTTGAAACTTGCGCTCAGAACTGAAATGTGGCACTCTGCCCGTGCCATGGGTAGTGTTAGTCCCATGGCAGCAGCTGCTACACAAGGCTAAAGCGGCCACTTTGTCACAGCCAAGCACTACGTGGGCTAGCCACACCAGTTTTCCGCAGGCAGCGCGACATCGCTGGGTCATCACGTCCTCCAGCAAAGAGTTAGGCCTGCTGCCAAAGCACGACTCTCTACCACCGGTAATATCGAAATAAAAGATGACACGACATCCAAAAACTTCATCAAGTAACAACTTCCGTGCATACATCACAAAGCAAATGCACAAGCCAGCAAATCGGCCAGCTACCAGGTGGCGTGTAGAAGAGGTCACTTGAAAATTAACTACAAGCTCCTCAAACCAGCCTGCTTCAATATCGCTGCTGTCACCTCGTTATTTCAACACACAACGAAACCTCCGACTGGGGCACAAATTGCAGTTAAACTTGCTGCCCAGACAGACCTGACTAGACTGTTAGCCAGCCGTTACAAGCACATCCTTACAAGTACATCCCTTCTCCCCCACCTTTCCCAAATACAAATAGTACAACCCACAAGCCTCCCTGGCCACGCCAGCATGCGGCTAAAGGCCACCACTGCACTGTGATGTACGTCAGCAATAACACAAATACATTACATCAACTGAGAAAGTTGAAGAGGTTCACCACTGCTGCCAGCGTGACAGAAAGGATGCGTGCAAGTCCCTTCACAAAATCACCACACATGGCTAGCACTCTTGGAGATCTGAACAATAGCTTCTTCTCCTTTGGCACTCCTAAAAATAGACACTAAAACATTTCGCCTTATTCCAAGTTAGGCAGTAAAGGTGAAGATACGACGATAACTGGAAATTTCAACACGTAACGTCCGTCTTGTTGGGCCACAACCAACGCGAGGCAAATGCACGACGATGTAAAACAGTAATAACATTACGTACTGCACATCACAATGTGACTGAATAGGCCAACGACTGGCGATAGCATAGAAAATGCAAAAACGCGAAAACGCAATCGGCAGAACTGCTTTGCAAGAAAAGTAACCGTTTGCATCATTCAAGTCGCTAAAACCGGTTATTTAAGCTCCCGGCCAGAGGACAGCATTCCGGGCAGAACATTACTCGACACATCCCCTGCCGGTCCGAAGCATTTAAAAGCTCAAAGCAAAGTGAGCCCAAAATTTCTGAATACAGTGCCCTCGTCTCAATTGGCTTGTGTTGCTTCTGGATCAGCAACAAAGGTGCATCAACATTTGTCCCAGCAGGAGGGCACAATGATTACGGCATACCACTGCTACATTGTGCAGCACGACACAAAATTTGCTTTATGGCTGATAAAAATTTTGGTCGTTACCAAAGTGAAATATAAGTACCGTTTGGGGGGGGGGGGGGGGGGGGGGCGTGTGTTGCTCCTGACCCACCCATAGCGTGGATCGATATGTACGTGACACCATAAATTATTCTCCGCTATATTGCTGCGGCTGCACAGCCACGCTCTAAAACTTGCGACGCACAGAGGTTCTGCTGGTGTGTCCACGCAGTACGAGCTGTGCGGCACACTGGACGCCGGGTCACACGTGGAGGCGGCCACTGGGTCAGTGGGGGTGCTTGGCCAAGGATGTTCGCGGCAGGGGATCGTCCTGATTGTGGTGGTGGTGGAGCAGCTCCTGAATGGTCTGCACAATTAGGTCGATGGCCACTGCAGCAAGAGAACCATGCACCAGCTAAGGAACTTGTCGGCACAGGAGCAGGCACAACTCATCCTTGGGGCGGCGACCAGGGGTGGATCATTTCGCATGAAACGCGCACCATTACCACCGCACAAGCTGCAGCCGTAGTTCACCAACACTGCACGACTCCTGTCTGCGAGGCTTAAAGCTTTCCACTGCTGGGATGAGTTAAGAAGATGGCTCCCTGCAGCTCAGTCAAGGCTGTGCAGCTCATAGCGAGTCTGTTTTGGCCACATCTGCTGCCAGCCTTAGTAAGCCCTGCTCCTACCAACACTACACAAGCCACCGGCGCTTGACGCAGTGGGAAGGGGTTAATACCTGCGGCCCATCTGGCCTGGTTGGAAAGCATGCAGCACCTCAGGTATGCGCCCTCAATTTGCACATCCAAAAAAATTCGTGGGTAGCCCAGGGATCCATTTTTCCCCCAATATTGCACAGCTATAGATGGGAAAAAAAAAAAAAAAGAAAACCAACGCTGGACTGGCATTCCAGGAGGGAACCACCTAATCTAAAACAAACAACTGAAGGAGGCAACTGTATTTATAAAACTACCGCAATTATTAGGGGTGTGCAAACAGTGATTTTATGTTACAAGCAAATACAAAGCGACTAATGGTTTTGTTTGAGTAGTTAGTCGCAAATTGAAGAGAACGTTTTTGAATCAAAGTGAAGAGTTTGCGATTTCAAATAAAGAAATTGTATTTGAACACTTCTCAAGCACGCATTCGTAAATAGTATGGGTGTGCAAATAGCGATTTTAGGTTTCAGGGCATGAATACAGACAAACTATGATTTTTTTCAAATAAGTGCCAATTGAAGAGAATATTTAGCCATTTCCAATAAGAAAACTGAAATTTCTAAGCATGCTTCGGCAAATAGCCTGTAGAAAATAACAAGCTTATTTAAGGGGATACACTGGTCTTGGAATGAAATTCATCCATGTATGATAACGAAAATCACTGTGCGCACGTGTTTTGTCTGCCTCATTTCAAATATGCAATTAGTTTTCAGGTGGCATGATTACTTTTTGAGTTATAAAGAAAATACTGAAGCCTAATCAGGTCATTTCTTATGGGCTGTTAACGTTTTCGTGACCACGGAAAAATCGGTTGTTTTTGGGTAGTCCAGGAAATATTCTTTTCCTGCCACAGAAAATGATTGGTGCTAAAGTGTAAGGTATGAAATGATAGAGGAAGAATAGGTCTTACCAACAGTATTAATTTCAAACAACAAAATATTGTTAGAAAATTATCAAAACAAAAAAAGTAACAAAGAAAAGAAGGAAAACATCGATGCTACTTTGCACAGGGTAAACATTAAAAAAAATTGAAATTTACACTTTGAATACAAGACCCTTACGGAATAATACTGCAAATATAAGCTCTGTAAGAAAAAAAGTTATTTACATACATACAAAAATATAAGCACTAGTTCCTATCATGCCACCGAGCAAAGCAGTTTCTCGACACAGTGAAACAAAAGTTGGCTGCACTCTGTGTGCAGCCGGCACCAGAGCAAAGTCGGCACCGTTCAGCTGCGACCTTTAGAACAGGCCGGATATATTTACATCAATGTGCAGCCGCGATAGAATGACCCGAGGAGAAAGTGAAACTTGCCGGCAGATACCTGTTGATGTTCTAGGGCGGTTCGAGAATCGGGTTGAAACGGAGCAGACGACGCACGCCAGTGTTATATTTTTCTTTGGCGTGTGGGTGCAGTGGTCAAAGGCGCGCCATGTCCGTGGCGCATCGGCCATCCGTGGCGCATCGGCCATGTCCGTGGCCGTTTCAGTGTTGCCAAATGAAGAAATTCACAGCTAAACTTTTCAATGAATACCGGCTATACTTTGTGTGTTGTTGTAATTCAAGTGCAATGACCGCTTGCTAGTCCTATTCGTGCCTTCTCGATAGCTTGGGGAGACCTGTAGAGAGCCGTTACCAGCCCCCGGCACACTGGTACGCCTTTTAGCCTTCAAACTGTTAAGCGGGCACATCCATGCAGGAACTCTCGTGCCGGCAGAGCCGAAAGCTGGCGTGTTGGAAAAAAACAACAATGCCCCATATCTACAGCTGTCATCTCAGGGTGGCTAACTTTTAATGCTTTTGTTGCAGGCAATCCGGGTTATGCAACATGGTATGGTATTCTCCAAACTGCTACGCTGCCCCAAATGTTTGTGTGGGGGCAAAGAAAACTTGGAAAGCTGCCAGCTACCTGCACCATGTCGTGTGGTCTATCTCGCACCACTAGACAGGTGGGAAATCTTGGTTCACTGACTGATTGAAATCACCGCTGAATATAAAAATAGGCGTCAGACAAGAAGAGAACGAGCAAGCCACAAACCTTCATTGTCAGCGCCTCTCGGAATTATAACATCCGCATACTTCTTGGTCTGAAAAAGAGGGCACAGCCAGTTATAGCAGCAGGGCTAAGAGAAGCGTGCTATATGAAAAGGGAAAGGCACACACAAGAGCAAATATTTCAGGTAATGAGAAGCACCCCTCAAAAATGCACAGTATGTATGTTACAATTTACACCAGCTCAATTTTCGATTCCCCCCACTGGAATTCTTTTGCACCAGAAGATTTGTTCAGGATTCCAGGTAAGACAAATTCCCCAGGAAAAGTGAGAGGTCATTTCTCTCAATTCTTTTCACAGAAAAAAATTAACAAAACATTGCTGCGTTACATTGTAGTTCAAGCAAATCTGAATATTAATTTTTCGTAAGATTCGTTAAACAATTTCTGGCAAAAAAAGGAAGGACTGCCAGGCCCTAAGAAACTTGTTTAGAAACAGGATGAGCATGAAAATCTCGGGATCAGTCCCTGGGGCAAGCCCTTTCTGAGCAGTACGTCCAGAGAAAAACTGTTTTGAGAAAGCGGCCAGTAAAAAGTTAAGCACTAATGTTTTCAACTTTCATGTCTTATTTTTCAACGACAGTAGAACACCATACTGGTAACCGGGAAGTTTAGTAGCAACATCTGGTGTAGTTTTTGTCCTATACTTACCAATGTCGATACAAGTCACAGTGTGTATTCACAGTGCAAGGTGATTTCAGAAAAATTCGAACAAAGAGTGGCTGGTCAACCTCTTCAATTTGCCTGAATTTTTTTTTGTATCATTCTCTGATTCTTCAAAAGTCGAGATTCATCAATATACTCGCTGGAAAAAATTTCACCAAAACAAAAAAAATTCTGGAACGCGACAAGGTGGGCACCCGCCGCTACCTGCCGTGCACCTTGGACAAACTTAGCGACATCTATCAATGAAAATATTTATGAGGGGCGTTTTGTAAGTTTTATGCTAAGATATGCAAGATATGTAAGATATGTAAGATATGCGGCCACTTTTGTTTTCAGTTTCTATTTGCTCTTTTGACACTGAGACAGGTCTCCTAAAAATATATGTTTAACATGATTTCCGTGATTTAAAGGCCCCATCCCCACCTCAACACGAAACACTATTGGAGCATAACTGCGCATTTCTAGCATGCCTCTGCAATACAATCAGCTAGAAAAGTTTTTGTACTTTAGTTTGGGTATTCTGTTTTTGTAATTCGTATAAACAAATACTTTTTTTTGTTTCACCGATACATCTATTGACTGGACTGACTCATTACTTATTTAATCCCCACGAGTGCGGAGCTGGCTGGCCCGTGAGGTAAGTGGGCACTGACCGGTAGGCAGAAGTCCTCGAAGGCAGGCTTGACAAAGTTTGTGTATTGTTGGAGGACCTTCTCGAGATCTCGGCCCCGCTCCTTCACGTCACGCAGGACTGCGAAGGAAAGGTGGAAACCCACGAATGAAAAGCCACACATGATCCCAGCGCAGTTTTTCATCTCCAAGCAAACCACGAGTGTGCGCAAAGACAAGAAAAATTTTTTCATGCTTGTGGAATACTGCTTGTGAAAAGCCACGATGCAACATGTTTTCAAATACAGTTAAACCTGCATATAAAGAAGCCGACAAAAATTTGCATTTTTTTCGTTACATCCAGGTATCGAGTTAAAGCTCGCATGAATGAAGCAGAAATGAAACCAATATGCTAGACATCAGTGATGCTGAACTCACCCTCGTTCAAGGATATATTCCGCACAAAAACTGCGTGATTTGTGCCTGCTGCTGCTGCTACACGGCCCCCGAATTCACAAACGTAACTAAGTGGCATAAATTCTGCCTTTTGATACTTTTTGGTGCCTTAAAGGGGCACTGACACAAAATTTTGAAGGCGAGATAACTTCAGAGATAGATTGGTGGGAACACATATACATCATCTGCAAAATATCAGTGGCGAATACAGCCTAGAACATATTTAAAATCAATTTTAAAGCGTGCGAAACGCAACCGAGCAGCCAGCAGAGGACCACGCGCAATCGACATCCCGAGGATATCGTGTAAATAAACAACATGCAAACACGTCACGAGTTTGTGTTTGCCGCTTCCGCACTGCCGGCGTTTTTCGCCGGCTCGCCCAGCTCGCCGCTCCAATCGGAGGGCCGGAGGGCGGAGCTTCTGCTCTCGAGAACGAACGACCCGATCGTTGGCGGCGGAGGCGCCGTGATTTCGTCAGCTCATGGGGCAGCTGGCCGCTACCAAAGTTCTACAGCGATTCCAGGCACTCTGTTTCTATTACTGTTTATTACCATTGGATGCGAAAACGTGCCGGAGGCACGAAAAGCCCACTGAGCTAGCCGCACGGTCGCTGTGCAGGCGGCGGCCACGGCCGCGAAGTGGCCCAGGCCGGCGCAGGTAGCTCGAGTGATAGCTTGTTACCGCTGCACAAAATTGTCTCCAAGTCCCGACCACGGCGGTTACATGAGAAAGGAGTTAATGATGCGATGGCGGGTTGCATTAAAAATTGTCATCTGCACCGCTTACGAGAGCGGCACTCGAATATCCGCCGCAGTGCTAAGCCGAACACATCTGTAGGCAGACCTGTAGGCAGACCGGCCGGCTGCTCCCAGCGCGCATCTTGCCACCCACCGTCTCGAGCGTCGCGCGTCGTTCTTTAGCCGCGGTAGCATTTGCACTCGCAGCGCCTGCGTCACATCCACGGTCGCTTTTTAATTAAGCGCCTCACGAGATCAGTACGTGGGGGCATTCGCAGAAACTGCCGTCTATGCGGATTCGACAGTGCTACGGCGGCTCTGCTCTGTGATATCCCTCCGACGGTCACGTGGTCAGCTTTGTTCACACAAAATCCACAAAATCCATCGTTTCGCGGCACTCGCTGAAACCGAAACTGCGACTGGCCGCATTTAAAATGCCTCTAATTAAACAACCGTCGCACGCTGAAGCAAATGAGGTTTCTACAGGTTATAAGTAGGTCACTAGCTACTTATCGCAACAAAAAAAATGCAAAATTTTTGTGTCAGTGCCCCTTTAATGCGTTTCAAGAAGCAAACACGCTGAAAATGCGCCTTTTCGTGAACTTGATGCTCTTTTCCAGACTCAAAATTGCTGAGGGGATGCTAGCTGGCACACTGTACTGGATGGTGACGTTCTTTCTCGCCGGCGGAGAAAGAATATTAATATTGCGAGCTTGTGTTGAACAGACAAACCTTGTCGTTTTCAGGCAGCAGAACTCATCACCCACAAACCCATACCACAGGCATCAGTGGAGACGAGCGACTACACGTTGACAGGCAGGCCAAGCACCTAACCGACACCGAACTCGCACGTGGAAACGCATGGGAGATTGCGGTGCGGCCAAAATTTGCTAAACCAGTGCATTTTGCCAGCCGATTTTTCAGAAAAAGGGGCAAAAAACTGACTTGTCAGCGTAGCGAATTCGTTACATCCAGGTTAACTGTAACAACTCCTTCGTTACATGGAGGTCGGAAACACATGGACTGCAATGAGGGTGGAAATGGGGAAATTAAAAACTTCGTTAAATCCAGCAATTCGTTACATACAGGTTCGTCACATCCAGGTTTAACTGCAGCTGCATAGCTACATTAAAATGAAAGTTAAAGACTTTTTCCAACCACATGCACCCCTACTTTCAATTTTATAGCTAGAAGGCTGCCCATGTTTGCAGCAAGATACCATAAACAATTACCCTCCCAGTTCACATACATTTGTTCTGCACCTTGCTTTTGCAGTTTCCCTCAACTCGGGTGAGGTGGTCCTGTTTTTGTTAGAAAATGAGCAAAACGTCTTTTTAAGGTAGTACTTGATTCCCGACACAAGGGCATCTGGGCCAAAGTAGGCCCAAACCCTGCATGAATGGTCACTCAACATCATGTTCATGTAAAAGGGTTGAGAGTTGGGCGAGTTGGTAATGATGCATCTCAAAAAACAAACTGCTCGCAAATTAACGGGGACAAGAACACATGACGACGGCACAAGCGCAGACTCGCACCTAGTTTATTATTGCACAATACAAAGCTTTAAATGCCCAAGCGCCCAATCGCCACGCCCCCAATGCGTCCCAGTTCTCGGCGCACTCAGCCGACAATACAATTTGGATTCAAGGATTCAGCCGACAATTTGGATTCAAGAAAGCAATTTTAAAAATGCAATGCCACGAAACGTGCCAGGGTTTAACAGGACGTGCTTTGCATACAAAAGTGAGCTCGAGGGGCACTTCTGCACTCCAGATAGGGAGTACAACATGCACTTATGAAGAGCAAAATTACAGCAGAGAAACTCCCCATTTCGACCACTAGAATGCAAAAGAACAAGAGGCCCGCTGGCTGTGGCTCAGAAACAATACACAGGCGATTTTGGCAAGGCCAAGAGCCCGCTTCAAGAGAATAGTGGCATTTGTTTGTGCACTTCTTCCGAAGCAGCAAGGCTGCCAAACTCTCCTCCGCACACACGTAGCATCGAGGACCTCGTGGGAGTTTACCTTGCCCCACAACTTCCAACTAAATTGACTTGGCACTACAACATTCTTCTCTCCCTTATGCCACAGCGTGAAAAAAAGAACTGCTCGCGCACTCATACGCCATCCTTAAGCACACTTTTCAGTCCTGCTCAGCTGCAACTGTATTACCTCCTGTTGCCACACTACACCGTGACCGCAATTTTCTCAGCTGCAGCAGCCAACAGCAGGGATCAAAGAAATGTACTTTGGCCTTCCCAGTTTGCAAAATGTGGACAAAATAGAACTAAGCCTCACACAACCTTTCACAACTACTGCGGAACTGTTCAAAAACCCAGAAATAATTCACGAAATTTTACCAGATGCAGCCACAAAGGAAAAAAAACAAACCCAAGAGACGTACAAATTGAACTTTTCTTTTTTTAGAACATTTGTGTTTGTTGCGTTGTTTCCAGGCCAGAATATATTTTGCTTTACCATTACAAAGAGGAACAAGGGTGGCGGCTCATCAAGAGTCCCCTAGTTTGGCAAAAGGGGACCTGTTTCAATCAAAGCCTTCCGGGAACCAGTCATTTGACTGATTGTAGAGTTTAACGCACCAACGCAACGCAGGCGATGAGGCACGCCGTAGTGGAGGGTTCTGGATTAATTCAGACCACCTGCGGATCTTTAACGTGCGGCGAAATCTCGAACACACGGGCGTTTTTGCTTTTCGCCTCCATCAGAAAAGCGGCCGCCGCGGCCGGCAACCGAACCTGCATCCTTGTCCGAGACAAGTCAACCCGTTGAGATGCAACACCAAACAGGAGGAAGCTACAAACTCCTGCGCTGGTCTGTAGCTGCTTGCTGGAGTGGTTCTGAATGCATTCTGCACGACGAGAGATGGTATTCATCATGCGCTATTCTCGGGCATGCACTGGGAAGCGCATGCCCGAGAGTAGAAGAAAAAAGTTTCAGTTATATTTTCGAGATCAACGGGGATCGTGATGAGCATGCCCTCGATAGAAAGAGTTAATGCCCTTCCTTTTCTTTTCCATCGTACACACACCCCACCTGTCCTCCAAGTAACGGCCTTCTTCAAAAAGAAAGAAAGAAAGAAATCCCAGCCAGTCCTAGTGCTATTGGAACGGCCAGCAGAGACGTACAGCGCACATCGCACAATTCCACACAGTAGCTCACACGTGCGTCACATGGAGAAAGGCAGAGCCCACCTCTGCGTGCGAGCCGCGTGTCTGGATCCGTGTCCACGAAGAGCTTCATGTGGAACATGTCCCGCAGGCGTGGGAAGTAGAACAACAGCACCCCTTCCACGAGGACCACGTCAGCGGGCGCTATTCTCGTCCACTGGTCCCGCAACCTGCAATCATGCACAGGCACCACCCGTTAAGGAGCACTTGGGCAAGCCTCGAAACAAGGCCCAGCACTCAATGCTCTTGCAGGTGCGATACAAAGCTGCAACAGCTGGGGGAGATCTAGTGAGGGGGACAGAAACGACATCCTTCACGTTTGTATTGGCAGGAAGCCGGCGGACGTACGCACATACCCAGGTGTTTCCAAGTAGTGCCACCAAATAAAGCTGCAGTGCAGGAAAAAACTTTTAACTGATAACAAAAGCAGCTTTGAAGTGAGCGCAACATTTTTATTTGAGAACTTGCCTGACTGCACACGCGTCTACTGCTAACGTACGTCATTTTCATTCCTAGGTTTGAGCACAGGCTTATGACCACTCATAACCACTCTGCAACTGCCACTGACATCCTTACAAAGAAAAGTTTTCCGTGTATGCTTATTCAATAAAACTTATCCCCACCAGAACTTTAGCCAGCCAACTAATCTCAAAACCAGCTTACTGCTCTTCATGTGTCGACCGCACATACAAAGCTGCAAACATTTTTTGCCACACAAACTCTTTTTTTGTTCCTTCCTCCTGCATACGTCGACCGAATGGAAACACCTTCGCCGAGATATGGCATCAATAGCAGATTACAATTTTTTTTCAGCAATCGTTGTTCGCCTGTTTCGGGTGTAGTGCTTCCGTGTGAATTTCTTTTCGGTGCTCGTTGTTTTGTTTGCATTTCCCCTGAATAACTGTGATTGAGCATGTTTTGCATGGTTTCTTGTGTAGTACTGTGTAAACTTTGTGTAGTTTGTTTTGCAGCTGGCAAATGCTTTCTGATTTTTGTTTACATTACGAGCATTTCTTCAGGTCTGTCCAGAACAACCACTAGCATATTTTCTTATCTATTTCTGTGTCGGTATTTGTAGTCTATATTACCTTTCTTGCCGCTTTGTTACTTGCTACTTGCATTAAAAAAAAATACCACTCCCCTTTTCAATGCTAGTGCGATTGAGGGCATGAAAATTAAATAAATAAATAAATAAATAAATAAATAATGCCAGTTTCAGTATTGGTGCCATTTTTCAGGATAAATGCATTGACCATCAAAAAAGAGAAGAACTGCATTGCAGTAGGTGCATTGAAGGCCACACGGAACTTCCAACGCCCCTCCCAAGCTCATGCTTGGTGATCCTTGCCTGGAATCGTCCCTCAGCTGACGTTTGGTGATGACAGTCGTGGCAATCTGCTAAATGGGAAGCCAATTTGGAGATAATGCTGCAGAATCCTCCTGAGACTACCACCACTCAGGGCACTAAATACAGAGCAATGCTCAAATGGAAAACTGCTTCGCATTTGCCGATGAAGTTCATTGGCTGTTGTGTTGCATGTGCTACAATAAAACAAAGTGGCCCACCTGCCAAGTCCTCACTACACCGTTCATGGCTGCTGTTGCCTACTTCCTTTTTTCTTTTTTTGCAACCTTATTTGGTGCACATCCGCTTCGAAAGCAAACATCAGAATTCGCACAACACGCCCAGTGAACAGACTCCACCCGTGCAGTCTTCTGAAACACACCCCTGTTCAAAATGGTACACCAATGCCCCTTGGCCATGGGTGCATTCATGTGAACCATCATGACTGATGGAACGACGAACTAGTGTGAGTGGCTGCTGCACTGCTGTTAATGTCTCACGTACAGGGCAGTGGGATTGACAGCAGCGCGGCTGGGCGCACTCTGCTGCCACAACTTCAGATAGTAAACAAAGGTGCTTTTCATGCCAGGAAAATTTCTGTGCGTTCCTGAACATGCAACCCTATGCGGCGCAAATTGCGTCCAGCATAGCTGCACCCTCCTGCTTTGACTGGATGGCCAATTGCGCCCTAGTGCAGTGCAGTGGCAGAGAAAAACCTCCCTGTGACACTTTCAGCACTAAGGGCCAAACAAGTAGTAGACAAGCTCAGCTTCCCAATTGCAAATTTCATGCCATCGTTGTCTACCCTTTGAAGTCCCGTGTTCTGCAGCGCTGAAAACGTCACCGGCAGCTTAGCCAACAACTAGCCTCTTTCAATGCCTCAATCAAAATCGCTTCAAAATTTGGACTCCTCCCACTCAAGCGCACTACTGAAAAAGAGTCGCACGGCTACACCTTGGTCACACTTTTTTTTTCTTTCCCCACACTTCCAAGACGAAAATTGTTTTCACTGTTCAGACGGGCCAGCACATGTGCCCTTTGTTCTTGCCTTCAGGACCACTCAAAGTGTTGTTTAACTCTTTCGTTACCACGCCTATTCAAATCGATCACCGGTGATCGATGATTTATATTGCCTATTTCGAGATGTTGTAGTCGTTTCACGTACACCTAATTCGGACAGTGGCTGGTCTAGGCACTGCACTTTTAGAATCAGCTTAAATTTTCCCGCTCCGGCGACACTGAGATTTTTGACGGCGTTTTTTGCGAGCTGAGGTGCGTGTGTTTTTGAGGAAGGGGGCGTGGCTGCTGCACTTGGCAAAAAAGCATGCCGCTCGTGGTTAGGCTGCGTTACCATTATATTTTTTATGTCAAAAGGCTCCTGGCAAGTCAAGTACCAAATAATGTTATCAGCTTTGTAATCTGACAGCGTTGAGCGGTGATAATTACTTGAAAATGACACCAGCTATTCACTAGTGATCTTTGGTTCGGAGAAAGGGTAGCTATAATCTGCCAAAGCTTATTTCTGATGGTCCCCCGCATTTTCAGCCAGTTTCAAACAGTTTCAGTTTCGTTTTAACGTTGCGAAATTCATATTTGGCGCTACTACGAGGTTACTCAACTACAAGCTCATTTGCCATGGCGCCTCCGTTGCCCGCTACTGTTCCTCGAAACAAGCATGCCGCTTGTGCTTCCACTTTAGCCATGCCTTACTTCTGCGATAACAGCTTCCGCTGAAAGTAGAAAGATAACACCGAGTCGGCGGATATCAGTTCAGATGAGGAGAACACTTCCAATTGGCCTTAAACACCGCCAGCTGCTCGCCGGCTAGTTTTGTTTTTGTCTGAGGGTATTTTCGGAAGTCTAGTGTCGCTTCTTAGTAGAGCTGTCTATTCTGACAAAGTCTCGAACAGCCTTGTAATTGTTTCTTTTCAAAATTGTTCAGTGGCGCTGCAATGTAGTAGGCTCGTAGTGCTGAACTCACTTCATAGCACGGCGGCGGCTTGGTGAAAGCTTGCTAGGTACCTACGATTCTAGTGCATCGTACCTTATTCCTGCAAGCAGGGCTACTATAGCGAGTCAGAACGTGATAATAAACTGCAAATTAAAGTTCTGACTGGTAAGTGATGATCAGAACGTCAACAAGCATCCACCACAGAGTTTGGTTTTCAACTCCAAGCGGATTTTTTCGCATCGCCTGCTTGCCTTCAATGTTGCGCTTGTCATAATCATTGACAAGGTGTTTTTACATCATGTGGAGGCTAACTGGGGCCTTTAATGATGTCAAACCACCAGATTTCTTCCAGAGAACCATCCAAAAAAGCAAAATTTGAAATCGAGGTTAGGCTTCACTGCAAGGCACGGGCACCATGCGTGCTAACATTTTTTTTTATATCTGACAAATTATACCGCGCAATTCAATTTTTTTCTAGGACGGGTATTTGAAATGTTTACCTACCGTATATTCTGAACTTTTTCTACTGCTGGTGGTTTATTATACCCAACTTCCTATTGTTTGTTTTCTTCAACGAATGGACAAAAATTTCAAATTTGATCATTTTTTTCGCAATCATTATTCATGAAAACATTAAAACTGGTGTTGATGGAAAGCACGTGGAATCATCTGCACTTTATGTCACTGCAACGTGTGCCTAACCAATATGTATAGCACAGAAAAAATGTTTTGTTAGACCCCTCAAAATTGGTCAATTTCCCGCGGTAACGAAAGAGTTAAAGGGACCCTGCAACACTCTTTGAGCAGTGCCGGTAACCTGTGCGACGTTTAGGTTACACTGCAAGGAATGCCTGAGCCAAATGTTACACGTGCTCGTGAAGCAGTGAGCGCGAAAATCGCTGTGAAAGATGTGGAAAAACCAACCGTGCTCTCTTCAAATTTTCCTCATTATGCACCCCTGGCATGGCCTAAACAACGTCATTGCGGCCATGGCTGTCCTAGTGGCTGTCACTGGTCAACTTCGCGGCTAATTTCTTGCATTTCCTGTGATGATCTGCTGGCACCGGCGCTGTGTAAACCGCGTCTATGCCTGAACCTGCACGCAGTTTTGATGTTTTTGTGTTTCGAGTGCGCGCGGAGTTTGAGTGATGAACTCAATACTCCTCTTTCAACCAGACCACTCGAAAATAAACGTCTGTTGCTTCAATAATGCACTACCAGCCTGAGTGCGCACTTGCAAGCAGGCAGCCATGCCTGTTTTTTTGTGGCACCAGCCCAGAAATAGACCCCTCCACGTTGCGGAGAAAAGGAGAAAACTCCCCCGGCCTGTGATACTATTCGCCGCGAGCTCGACATGTAGGTGGCGACACCGTCGCGCTGCTAGTGTGGATGCTCCGCTGAGCGGCCCGTAAGAATGCACACTGTGGGCGCGCTTCGTGCCTTTTTCTCGCCGTATGTGCGCACGAAAGGTGCAAACAAGAGTGGTACGCGGTAGTTCGGTCCTTCAACGTTCAATGCGTAGCATGGAAGCGGCAGTCAGTTTTCATTACTACGCCAAAAAAAGCGACGACTCATCGGGAATCTCAGAATGGCCGTAATTGTGACAATGAACTTGTACGCTGTCGCTCGTAGCAAGCTCGATCTTTCCAGACTATGGCTTTGAGCTTTTAATAAAAGCATAAATATAAACAAATCAGGAAGCCTCGATCTCTGAAATTCAGTTTACAACGGCAATCTCAATCGCTTTCACTGGTAGCATGACGCATTCTTGCATTTGTGGAATGCCCTGAAATGGTAACACTACTTAACTGCCCCAAAATTCTTTCTAAGAGCTTACGATATTTTTTGTGTGTTCAAAAGGTAACATAAGTTTACTGAATTTTGATCAGTGCAGAGATATAAATGTAACCGCTCTAACGGGTCTTTTAAATGAAATTTTAGTGACTCTGGAGGGAGGTTTGATGAATAACGGTTTCGGATCACTTATTTACGGCTTTCGTCGCAAGTGAACTTGCGAATTGAATTGTCAACGCACGCAGTACAATGAACATCTCATGTTTAGCTAGGTTTTCGCGAAGTGACAAGCAGGTTTACAGTGGGCAAACCAAGCTTCTGGGACCTCACAGTGAGCACAAATTTTCTGTTACGGCTGCTGTGTTGACCATTTCCGTTCCTTTTAAAATTTAACAGGTGCCTGCAACAGCGAGATGTGTTTGCATTCTTGCGTATATAAGGTCGCTTACGAACCCTAAAGATGGCAATAAATAAAGTTGCGCTGTTGCAGATGAAGTAAAACATTTCCTTTTTGTTTCTCGTTGCGAATCAGCGCAGCGGGTTCCCGGTAACTACTTTGTTTTGTAAACTGAATATCGCCTTTGTCTTGGCATTTACTTCTTGAGGATTGGTTAAACAATACAATTCTGTGCAATTCGTTTTTTTTTCGGGAACGGGGGGGGGGGGGGGGGGGGGAGCGTCCTGCCAACGTTGAAAGAGCAGCGAGAAGAGAACGCATGTAACGCGAAAAGCCAAACTATGGTTATCACTGTTACTTACAATCGAAACTACACTAGGCGTCGTGTTCTGTAGCGGTGAAAAAGCAGTACTTTAACACGTATTTTCAAAACTGATTAACCCCCTTTGGTCCGAGATGGTCCAGTAATTGTGGCTCGCCGTTTTCAAAATTGTATTGAAATCAAGCATTGTGGGGGAAAAAAAAAAGCAGCGAGTCATGGCAAACACACCTCACACATTTGGGCAACAACGTGCATTATACTACGCGATTTTTCCTCTTTCTTTCAACTTATGTCCACCTTAAGAGGTTAAGACGTGACCATATTAGGCATTTGGTTATGCTGAGTGAGATACATTTCTGGACAAGGTGATTCATGTCGGGATTTGAAAATGATATATGTGAAAATGACTCGCGAAATGCCACATGAAAGATGTACGCGAACTCACAACTGCTTAATTTTACCGAGAAATCCCCCTAAATACTCTTGCGCATCCATAGAAACGTATTTTAAATAATACGTAAAATTACCAACTCAGTATAAACAACGACTGTGCAAAAATGGTATTTGTTTTAGAAAAGGTACGGGAAGGACACGATCACACAGGCGCTTGCGGGTGTAAAATACGTGTCCGGTAATGTATGGGCGGGTCGTGTGCAGTGTAAATGTTTTTGTTTGTTTCTTCTTTCACAGTGCAATTTTACAAGGGTGTGGAATTTGCACGCTTATGCACTGGTCTTGTCGCTTCTTACCCGTTTCGCATACTAAACTTTTATCCTTTAAATAATCACCACGCCACCTTCAAAAAGCACCCTTCGACGTTCCCGAAACGGCTGACGACTGCACCACGGCGAAGATGTTTCGTGGAATTAAAACAGCGCATTAACGCGCAACGGCCGCTGATTATTGCGTTTCTAGTGGAAATGCGCAAGCAGCGGTAATTATGTAATTGCTTACTGCCAAACGAGCGCACATATTGGTTGTTTTGTCGTGTGCAGCACGCGTCTTGCGCCGCACGCAACGTGAAAAAGCAGACGACGCGAGAGCGCCATCCACACTAGGAGCGGTTCGTCCCGCCGCCGCCAGGGGCCGACTGTGTTCGCGCTCGGGGCGAATATCGAAGGCTGCCGAAAAGAATGCCGCAAGCCCCGTCTCCAGAAGAGAGAGTGCAGCTTTCATCGCGGTTGAGGAGAGAGGGAACAATTATGTGCGGCATGTAGTTTCGGTGATAGTGAATGGATTTTCATAATTCGTGCGGGAGGAGATTGCTGGGAGACAATAGACGACTTTACCCCAGAATACATTCCGAGTAGTCGATGGTAAGTGCTGCAGGGTCCCTTTAACCAAGTTGACAGCCACTTCAGCGCACGGCTACAGTGCGAAAGACAAACCAGCCAGTTGCCCTACAATCGGGAGCCAAGAAAGGCACGCACCTGGTGCTGGTGATGAAATCGTAGACGGGTACCTCCACCACCTTTTCCTGCAGGATGTCGCCCAGGGTTGCCGCCATGAGCTCATCGTCGAACACGTCTGCGCACACAGGGCAAAGGTCAAAGGTCGGTCCAGGCAACCACTTACCAACACCCTCCCATGCACACACCAGTCACTGAGCATGCACAGATATGGTGGTCATTCAACATGCCACAAGCGTACCTGAAGCACTATTTAAATTCCCCATGCACATTCGGCGAACGCAGAGACCCCACTGTCCAAATCGAACATTTACAACAATTGTCAAGTACAGGCAGGTCATGGTACAAGCTTTGACAACAATCACCCATCCTTGCTGATGCCCCGAACGTCGTGAAAGCGTTACATATTCATCCTTGTCAAATGCGCCCATGGAACTCCATGCAGTACTTATGGCAGTAACGTTTAGCTTAACACGAAATGCACGCATGTACCATCTATACTGTTCGTTTACTTCCAGGTTCCACGGGTACTCTTTGAGTTGAGCTACGCGTTACTGTCAAGGGCCAAACCATGGGCACTGTGGTGAGGTTTGAGCAGCGGCGTGAGAGCAATTTAGATGCTGACATTCCACCGGACGGCAACGCACACATCCTCTTCAGTGTGCCAACTGCTTCTCTAGAACACGGACAGTTGTTTTGCACCAAAGCACGTTCGTGTATTTTTTTTTTAATTGCGGCACACACCCTAAAAATCTGCCCACGGAAGATAGCCTCCAATTTTTATACAAACTAGAAATAAATGAACTTGCTGGCACCACATGAATGAGCATAAGAGGTGTGAAAATGCGGCCTCATCATTCAGAGCTAGTTGTTGAAATGCAATTGGTTGGGACACTTTCCAGCTCATTTGCAGCAGTGTAATCTACCTGTAGTCAAGGTGAAATGTTCCTCTGTGAAGAAACACTACAGTGTTCCTTCAGAGAGATCCCTACCCTGTGCATGTCCAGCCGCCCAACTCACCACAACAAGCTTATTCACTATCGTAGATGCAGCAGAACAAGTGCGAATTACTAACACAAAAATGTCCCAAACTGAAAAACTGTTGGCAAAAAGCCTTTTTTCCCCATTATCATGCTTGTTCATTATATGAGCCCCGCTGTGGCCCTTGTGGGTCTGCTGCCACAGGCCAAAACTGCCTACTACTACCCCACACATTCCAAGCCAAACTGACTCAGCAGGAGTCGTAATCATGAGTTGCGGAACGAGCCGTCTTAATTGTACAAGCTTACAGGGACATTTGTTCAAAATGCCTCCTTCCCTCAGAGTGCTCGCCACAACATCGCAGGCAAAAAGCTAACACCTACACTCTCAGGGCATGCGCATCCCATAACTTGCAGGGGTGGAAGTGGGCTTGAGCATTTTGGAGCAGCTCAGGGAGCAGGAGTAATGCTGTTTTGGAGCAGCTTTGGAGCAGTGAAAGGGGAGTTTTGGAGCAGTGCAAGTCTGTTTGGGAGCATATTTCCAGAGTCAAACATCACTCTGGTAAATACACAAAAAAGTTCAAATGGCTTTTACCTACTCAACATTCTATCAGTACTATAGCAGACCACATTTTCGAAAAGTTAGAAAAATATCGTTCCCAGAATAATGTGATGCTTACTTCAGACAAGTGAGAAATAACACAGTTACAGCCATGAGAAAAAACCAACGGAAGACGCGAGCTAGGCAAAATGGTCTGTCTTGCACCTTAGAATGTTTACCTTCATTTTACACTTAACGAGACTATAGAAAAAAAATTGCGAGGAAGACATTATGAGGAAAAGAAACTAAGAGGAAGAGATAATCTGAACTCCACATGACTAACAAAACAATGAAAAAAAAAAAAACTTGGGTATTATTCAATCGCCTTATGGACCAAGTACATGCTTCTATCTAAGCAAAAAATACTGTGCAACTACGTCATGTTTATCGAAATAACTAATGTACCACTGTTTATTAACTTGTTCTTCGAGCATAAACCGTGCGCTTACTGGAGGGAGAACGGGGGTGGACAAGCCTCCCTATGCCCCTCCTCCTCCCCCACAATGTAAGAACTGGCGGCTTTGGGCAAGACACAACTATGGAGCTTATTACTAGCAGATAGCTGCTAGTTTAACAGAATCTCCCCTCTCGCTTGAGCCAGGGCATCGCCTGTTATCTCATCCTGTTCGACACGGAACGGTGGCATCTAACCTTTGGGATAGCAAGCCTACTCGCCATAGAATAAAATGGCAAGGGTCTGACTGAACAATAAAACTATATTTTACTTTTTGCTTTTTACACTAAGCGGAAAGATTGCAATTACTGCTGGCAGTGAGGCATGCCTCACAGCGCAGCGTGCTGTGTGGTGAAGCTGCATTTCGGGGCAAAGTTTGCGCACCACCCGCACCCCAAGATCAGTACCAAGTCCCGTGAAACTGCGCTGCCATGTGGTGACGATTGACTTCGAGCCCCGAGCATTAGTCGTTTAGGGAGTTCGGTGGAGCGCACCAAGTTGTGAATGACAGCTGAACGGATGAGTCCCTACTGCTCCCGGCCTGCTCAATGCGACTGGCATTGAACATCACAACACACTAGTTGCCTCACATCTTGCGGGGGCCGCTTTGGAACAGTTTCGGCGCAATACTGCCTTTTGGAGAAGGACGGAGCAGGAAAATCAGACTGGCGCAGCGTGGAGCAAATGGAGCATCACTTCCACCCCTGCATAAGGTAGCGCCCCAGAAATGAGACAACAAAAAAAGAACAGACAAGGACCACCACTAGTCCTTGTCTATTCCTCCTTGTTGTCCTGGCTTTGGGGCGCTGTTTAACACCATGAATGTGGGCCAACTAGCCCAATCTCAAGGGCATTCTCACAGCACAAAACTCAAATGAGGCAGCTCCAAGCTATGCTGAAGGTGAGAACCGTTGGCCCGAAATCCTGCCCACTCGGTGCCCCGGCTGCTTGCACTGCGGGGACCCCAGAGTGGAGGCCTCCCCCTCAACGTTACCGTAGTCAGTGCCCCAAACGCGATCTGGTCGCACGGCTCTGCCACAGTAGGCAACACCTAAACACCAGTAAGCAACACCTGAACACCTAAGCTGTGGCACCAACAAAACTATTCTAACACCATGCTTTTGAGCATGCATCAACAAGCATGTGGCAGCCTGCAATACAGGCCCTGCTACAAATGCTTCAATGCACTCTGAAAAAATGACAAACATCCACTAGATGCTCCAAACACAGAGGTAATTAGCACAGTGTACAGCTTTCTGTGAATGACCAAACTAAGCTTAACAACTTTACGATTAATCTGACACAAACATAAATGGAGCAAAGATACAATGTTACCGACACCAATGCATCCTTAGCAGCATTTTTAGCAATCTACATTGTGCTCTGCGAGTGATGGACATTAAGGGCCCGCAGGAGAGAGCGAAGTCGGCGCTCCTGTTTATCTTGCTCCGTGGGCAGGGCTCATGGGTGCATGGTGCTCTAGCAATGCCACGCAACAGCGCATAACAGGAACAAAACTAAGAAAACTACAACCAGGACAAACAAACCGTCTGTTTGTTTGCAGCATTTTTTGGCTCCGTACAACCCTGTTTGAAAGTACTATCCCGACCAGCGTTCAGTTGCAACTACGTGGCTTTTTTACGCTAGCAGCGACCACATGCACTGCTATTATTTGTTACAACCTAGACAAGAAATGCAATGCGGCAGCAAGTCTAGCTGTTGTGGTGTTGACCACTGCCACAGGACATGTCCCTGGGTGCAAAGGGAGTGCCTGGGAGGAGGGGGAGGGTAACACTGGGGCAGCCACGGGCGCCACCGGGTTTCCGCAAGCAGAACACATGTCACAGGCCACAGCGTGACACAACCAGAGCAGTGCCGGGTCGTTTTTCATCCTGATGAGACAGTGCAGCAATGTAGCTCTTGAGCCCTTGTATTTAGGAACAATTAAAACCGCGTAGTTTTAACGGTGGTTGAGTAGTTCGTGTAAGCTGTTCGGCAGAATTAGCTGTGCAATTCCCATGACAATAATACCCATAATAATGACACGTTGAAGCCCAGCTGTCAAAGTGAACACACAAGATTTGACGCGAGAATCGTAAAATAAATTTTTGGGTAGTTGGCCCACTTCTCAAGCATTACCAATACGCTTTGGAGGACTTTTTCATCTTGGGTATACCAGACAAGTCCACTGCAGCACATCAGTGGCATGCAGAAAAGTCAATCTCCAAGAATAACATTCAAATGCAAACTTTTCTTACGCAATTTTTTCCCCAACTCAAAAAACAAATTTACCATACTTGAAAAATCACTTTTAAACATTACGGTGCCACCCGGAAGTCTTCCGAATTTCTAATGAAAACAAAATGGCAGCCTTGCTGGTCAATCATCCAAAAAAGTTTTACATCTCTGCCGCCCTTGAAATGAGATTTGGCATTTTGTGTCAGGCCCCCTTTTATGCATTCTTGGCTCGAATATTAAATCAGGATCACCCAATCTTGTAAAATGTCAGGTATGAAAAGCCTTTTTCCCTTGCAGACAAGAGTGCCTCCCTTGGTGCCGACACCAATTTTGACTGCCAGCACAAGCGGTCAGGGTGGCCAACGCGACTGTTCCTTCCGAAGCACCCTCGGCCGACACATAGTGAGAAAGCACAGCAGGCATGCCCAGGACAAGCTCAGTCACGGAAATACAAACCTATGCAGTGGCTCTCATCACGGTGCCACACATAACTCTGTGCAGGTATCCCCACGAGTGACGCGCGGCCTGTCTCTTCCGTCCATGCACACGGGGGCCACATGCACAGTAAGCACACAACGTCACTCACCAGCCACTGACACGCACGCACACGCACACACGGAGGGGTGCAGCAGCAAGCACCGGCCCTAGGGACATCCATCCACAAGGGAGGGAAAACACCGCCATCTGCATCCCCGACCCGGGCCCACTCACGACGACTTGCCCTCTGTGCTCCCCTGCCGATTAACTGGCTGCACAGGACATGTGGAAACTAGGTGAACGATGCAATTTGCTCTGCCAAGAGGGCAGGCAGCAATGAGCGTCCGCGGCGAACATTACGTCCTTCGCAGGGTGATAGAAAGCAGGTGGCTAATATATATCGAGGCATGCCCTTCGGCCGAGAAACTAGCAAAGCGGGCATGGGCATCGGGAGATCCAGCGTGGAGCACGTCTCATTACGGCCCCACCGGCTTACAATGCAGAAATGCAAAAGGAATGCCTCAGTTAGAACCATGTTGGGCAAAGCAAGGACAAGTTTCGAAGCATTTAATGGGTTTTAAGCGGCACTTGACAAAGTTGAAACAAACGGCTGTGCCCACTGGGCTGCATTCACCAACTCGACACAATGAGTAAGAACGCAGGTGAGAACACTCGAAGGTGAAGACCCACTAGATACTCCTCCACCTAGGCCCATGGGGGAAGTTGGGAGCGCAAGTTTTCCTTGGCAAGCACAGAGTGCTGAGATCATATCTTTCTAAGGGGGAAAGAAGGGAGTGCCTCAGAAAACAAGCACACAGCAGTGCAAGGTGTGCCCCTTCGTGGCTAGCTGTGGAGAATGGAGCAGTCGATTATTTCACCAGAAAGGCGGGAAGATGAGAACTGTGCCACACATAATGAGCATGCAATGGCATGTATCGCATTTAAAAACACACGTTATGCAGGTAAGGGCCCCTAAAGGCATATATTTGAAGTTTGCCTTCAAGTATTGCATTTTACACGGACACGTAAAGTCAGATTCAGCGACTATAACCGCTAATGAGGAGTAGCAACATGGAACTCAGCAGTTAATTTCGGCAAATAGCACAAAGACGAGTTCACGGTGCCATAACTGTTCACTGTTATATCTGATATACTGTTGTAACCACTGTTGCTATAAGTGTGTCGGACTCTATATGGCAAGCAGTAAGAGGAGGGGGGCAAGCAGGTTCGTAATCTAAAGCTGGAACAAGCAAGCAAAGAATGAATAAGCCTTATGTTCCTAAGGCCTTTCAAGGAAAGCTCAATGTGTAATACACCTTTGCGCTGACGATCGTAAAAGTGCACCAAGAGAGCTCGTACACCGCTTGAGCCCCTTCACTAGCGTAACTGACCACGCCACCTACGTGACTGTATCGCGCGGCCCCCATGATCTGATATTTGGAGCTTGGTCAAGAAATGTCTTGCTCCATGTCCCAATTCTGGGAGGCCATGGCTGGCCACCGTTCACAACTGCAATTGACAGCAGCACTAAAAAAGAAGAAGATGAGCACCAGGGGCTCCCCTCATTGCCGACACCCTGCTCACCGGGGTGGTCGTAGTTAAAGAGGCCCCGATTGGCTCTGTCCCGCTCCACGGCCGACAGGCCCTTGTAGAAGTTGTCCTGGTGAATGCACACCACCTGTCCCTCCTGGCCCACCCGCGACATGATCTTGCGGCACACCGACGTCTGAAAGAGCAGAAGGGGTGCGGTGTGCAGCAGCAGCAACCTGGAGCTCTCGCGCAGACTCGCACTTGGCGATTGGCATGCACAGACGCTCTCACACGTATTTGTCAAGTTTTGGAGAAGACCGGCAGCCCCCCAGCCTACCACGGCGTCCATTCACCCTTCACTGTGGTTAGGGCTCACGCAATTGAAATTGCTTTCGTTTGATTTCTAAGCAACAATGTCTTGGTGACAAGCAACTTGGGAATGCGGCATTCATGCCACATTTGGGCCAGCGCAAATGACCAACTGGTTTACAATAGAAAAAGTTTCAAGTGGCAAAGTTATTATTCCAACGCCGCGCATGCCAATCACAAATGTCTTACCTCTGTTCACACTGCCGTTAATGACACCTTCAACATCAAACTGGGATAGCAATATTTGTGAGATTGAACCTGGCGCAGCAGTTTATTTAACCTGATGGAATGCAAAATCAATCTGCTTACAAAACAGAAAAGGAAAAAAAAAAACCTTGACTGCAATAGAACTGTGCATCAAAGAACGGTTCAATGCATATTTATTAAGATTGTGCAAACGTTCAAATTCAAAATGTGCAAATATTCAAGGTTTTAAACGCGCATAGAATACTTCTGATATAAGATTTACGTTCGATTTGAAAATTTCACATTTGCTACTGTTATGTGAGTGGGTGCATATTTGTGGGTGTTATCATTAATCAGGGCTTCATTGAGGGCAAGAAGTACCGGAACGTGGATCAACTTGAACACCATTTATTCACATAAAGTTCGCTGCCCAGTGAGTTATTCAGGAAGGGCATAGCGGCAGTTCTTTCCCACTGAACAGGAACTGAATTGTAGATTTTTTGTTAGCCCAGTCATGCTCAGATACTTATGCAAGGGACAAAATGTTACTCAACAGTAACTTGGAAGAGCCCGGACAACTTGCGCGACTAGAACGCAACGCTCTATGTCATTCTTATTTTCTGCATTTCCCTTGGTCCCGTGTTAGTCCCAGTGTCAATATTGAAACAATGAATCAATTAACACAGTAGGGGACAAACTTGGCAAGGTTAATCGTACAGGTCATAGCAAAATACTAAATTATCTTACTAGCACAGAATAAGACCCTATTAGTTATCGGCCTAAAATAAAATGGTGTAAATTACACACGGCTACTATGACTGCAACAGCACCACAAAATCCCTGGCACCACTTTCGGATAATAGCTTTGCAAGCCACGAAGAAGACTTTGTCCAACTACTCGCTCAACACCGAAACTACTGGTCAGGTGTTCACTTGGACTTGCAAGCGGTCTTGTCAACTGAGGATAAGAAATTGCGGTAAAAGCAGTGTGGGAACCCTCCCCGCAAAGACATGCGCACAAAGCGGCATGCATCAATCCCTGGAAAGAAAGAACACTAAGCACCAATTGTCTAAACTGGCACCCTTTGTTGATTGTACATTGCAAGAAGGACTGTGTGATGCTGTCCCTACCGATTCGCGATACATTTGATGTGATTAGCATTCCTGGCCTGTTCCACCCACTTGCACAGAGCTGTCTGTGCGTTGATGAAGTTGACCAAGACAAAAGAGCGGCAAGCCAGGGTGTCAGAGGGACTGTGGGGCTGAGAGGTGGTGGTGCTCGGAGGAGGGGTGGAGCAAACTGAACACAAATCCCACACAAGCAAAACAGTACTGCTTCCGAAGGTCACCATGCAGCGAGAAGCCACGATGTGCAAAGTGCGCACGCGCAACAACCCCCGTGAGTGTTGGTTTACGCTCATCCATCGCCTCCTCTATTGTTCATCTTCGAAAAGGCGTGAAAAAACGCGCGGACGTCGGTTGAGGCGCTCTGTTTACTCTTCAACCTAGGTCCGTCTGTGAAAATTTTTTGTTTGCTTTTTGCGACTTTTCGGGGATGAAGTTCCTCGTTATAGCCTATTTTACCGCAGGAGGTAAAGTGACGGCTACCCCCAGCGGTCAAGTAGGGGTAACCGTCATTCATTACATCCCCACCACTACGAACACAACGCTAATCGCACTTGCGGATTCACCCCCCAAAGGGTGGGTTCTGCCTAATTTCTTTTCGCTAACATTTCTCCTCCAGCATCCCGCGATTTTTTAGCTGTCCAGTACGTATGTTCTACGGGTCAGAAGCAGGACTGCGGAGATCCCGCTACTGCCAGATAAATGCTTCTGATTACAACTGCAGTGCACCCGCCCATTTGGTTTCTTTTCGAAGCAGCAGATATTCGCCTCCAACTTTGCAATACTCGCACAGCTGTAATACGCCCACCTTTCCGGATGCCGTGCCACCGGCGACACCAATCAAGAACGGCGTCTTCGTGTTGAAGCCACTGAAGCTGTAGTAGCCCACGGAGTTGTTGGCCTCAGAGCCGCAATCTTCGGACATCGCTCCCCTGCCTCCGGCGCGGTGATACGTCGCAGTCGGAAGCACAGGCCGTCGCAGATCCTACTCAGTGGTTGCAGCAGTGCGCTCGCATCCGAACGCCGTCGGGCTTGGTTTGCCTGTTTATTGCCACAAGTGCGAGTAACACAACAACCTCTAATAATGCCCGCAAGCAGCGAGCGAGCGCTTGCTAATAGTAAGAAAATTGTGTCGGCTGCTTTTCTCATGGGTTTTGAGGATGTGAGTTTGCTATTGCAACGGTGGACGGGATAATAACAGCTACGACACCTTCTGGAGCATCTGACTTTCAACGCGTGAGGCGTGAGGTTGGGTGGTTGGTTGGTGCCAAAAGAATGGCTCATACCCACTCAGGGGGATTGGCCAGGAAATGGGCGCTAACTGAGAGGGAAAAAAAAACTGGACTCGGTATTAAAAGAAATAAAAAGTGAATGCACGAAGTACTCGGTTAGGAAAAAAGTGAATATAAACGGGAATAAAAAAATAATAAGACGGTCAGAGAATGAGGTGCGGCAGCAGAG
This sequence comes from Haemaphysalis longicornis, assembly GCF_048455015.1. Classification (NCBI taxonomy): domain Eukaryota; kingdom Metazoa; phylum Arthropoda; class Arachnida; order Ixodida; family Ixodidae; genus Haemaphysalis; species Haemaphysalis longicornis. The sequence goes on along the minus strand of NW_027526203.1, from coordinate 128,247,125 downwards.
AGGACACACCAACTAATCGACACTAATGAATAAGGAAAGGATAGGCAGAAGGACAGCCGTGAAAAGTACGTAAAGAAAAAAATTACGCCCATCTTCCCGCGAGGGAACCCTGGTGTGATGCGACGCATCGGGGGGCGTTTCCATTGGGTTGATTCTCTAAATCGGGTGAAACGTGTTGTGAACGCGTATGATGCATTCCATCACATGCGGGTGTTCTCATACGCCTGAGAGAGAGAGAAATAAACGTTTAATAAAGACGAGCAAATTTGGTGCTAGGCGGCAGGGGCACCAGCCCTGTGGGGGGCATCGGCCCTGGTCCTGGCTGGCTGCCCGGGCGACGACTTCTTGTTGCGCCGCAAGGTCCGATGCTAGTCAGCTGGTCCAGCTGGGCGTAATTTTACTTTTCATGAAGGGACCGTCGCTTCCATCACGTCTTCATCGGAAGAATCAAGTCAAGCACGCAGTCGTCAAGCAAAGTGACGCGAAGTCGAACGAGATCGAGCGCTCACTGAACCGCCGCAGCACGATACCCGCTTTATATTCACAGCGCCTCAGGGAGAGGAGACAAAGGAGGAGAGTCGCGCATGCGCAGCTGGCGTGCGGACGCCGGACAACGCCGACGCAGGAGGGACATGCCTCAGAGCAAGAGATGCGTCGCATCTAATAAAACAAGAAGATACAACAGTGAAGGAGAGGCAGCTGAGCGGGAAGGCAGTGGGTACAGGCGCTGACGTGTTTTATAGAGCAGCCCGCCATCTTGATCTAGCGGCTAGCACGGTAGACGGCGAGATAAATGAATGTACAGTGCGGCAAAGATCCCCGCGGCAAAAACCCAGGGCTTTCGCCCCGAATGATAAGATTAGAGGAAGAGAGATTGGGTGGGCCAATTGATTAAAAGTGTTTTTCAGATATCTTTTTCGTATTGAGGTAAACCGTCGACAGAAGAGGAAAAAATGTTATATTGTCTCTAATTCATTGCAAAATGCACAAAGGGGTGAGGAGGCCAGATCACAGCGGTGCAAATAATAATTTAAATCTGGTACGCCACGGCGAAAGTTAGTTAGGCTAACTTCACATTCTCGTGATTGACTAATCCGGAACTTCCATGAGTGCCGGAGGTGCTCAAGCTCTGAACCTACGCACGCAGTTTCAGCCATGCTTGGTAGGAGCTCCTAATCTACGAAAACGTGCCGAGGTGAGGAAATGTATGGGCGGCAGGATTTCCACCACTGGGCCACCCCATGCAAGTCCACACCAAACGAAGTTCTCGTACTGATGTAGGCAATAAATAATTAAGGACTTGACGTAGAGGAGATGTATTTGGGGACGAAAGAGCAGTGAAAACTGAGATGGAGTCAGTCACTATTACATATGTTGTTTAGCAGAATCTAATTTTCGAAGGGCTAGGATATAATTGCCAAGTATTCTGCATGAAAAGAACTAGTGAAGTCGGTAGTCGGAGGGAAAAGGCCCAATCTAAACCGAGAGGAACAATACCCACGCCTGCCTTCTCATTTCGGACGGAGCCATCAGTGGCGATAATGACACAGGAAGGAAAACCTGTCGGGCAAAATGCCGGATAAGAGATTAGACGGGAGCAATTTAGAATTCCAGGGGAAAATTTCATCGAAAGCTACATTTAAGGATGAGGCATAACGATTAGGCACGGTAACATATAATAGGGCCACACGTAACGGGTCTAGTAAGGATTGTACCAATATCACGTTTGAACCGGGGCCATGGGCTGCTGAAAAACAACAACGGCCATGTTACAAAGGCAGTCTGCGGTCTGGATATGGCGACACCATAACTCTTAGGAATGCATCAACAGTGAGGGTGTGAAGGTGGGAGACTAGTGTGGGAATTCGAGTTTCAATGAAAAACGTTTATTGGTACATATCGTGGAAGACCCAGACATAGCTGAGAGCTTGCCGTTCTAGCGTTACCAGCGGCCGAAGTTTGTAATATATGTGCGCTTCCCGAGAACAGCACACATCCAAATTCAAGGATTGGTCAGACGTACATTCGATAAATCCTTAATAAGGTGTCACGGCGCATACCAAATTTCTTGCGACTGATGCTTCTCAATAGCGAAACAGACCGCGCACCGTTAGAAGTACTATAGTCAATGTGCGGACGCCAATTTAAAGTGTATTCATATATTATTACTAGGTATTTTAGAGAATTGACTTGGGGAATGGTTTGCTGGCGGTAAATAGGAGAAATGGAGTATGGGCCATCCACCGGAAAGACAAGGAGAGCACATTTGTCCTCATTTAAGTTCAAGCATAGACCATCTAGCCAAGCCTCTAGGGCGCATAGATAGGTCTGAAGACGCGTTGGTACGATGTGTGAATGTCTTTGGCTGATGCAAAGAAAGCGATGTCGTCAGCGTAAACGTACAGCTGAACGTCTGGGTGTATTGGAATAGAGCTCATCAGAACGTTAAAAAGCACTGGGGACAAAACAGAGCCCAGAGGAGCACCGCTGGTTTGACTGTATACTGGAGAGGACAGACCTTGCTGTGAACAAAAAAAATTCTGTTAGACAAAAAAATCGATAATTCCTGAGATGATCTATTTCGGGAAAGGATAACGCTTAAGCGTATTAAAAAGAATTCAACGCTGTCGTAAGCCTTGGCAGAGTCATTGAAGGACTCTGGCCTTGGCGACATCCAAGGGGACCAGGACGACAACTTCTCTTCGTGTGCGTGCCAAATGAATACGGCTCTCCAAATCGATGTGGGCAGACCATATTGAACAGCCCAGCCTGAAACCTACCTGTTTGGGGCTTAAGATGCTGTGGCATTCCAGGATATTTTCAATTCGAGTGAGTAGAATTCTTTCTACCTGTTTTACTAAATTCTACGTGAGGGCAATGGGTCTAATACTATCAACTGCAAAACCCAAACCTTGTTTTTAAGGAGGGGAGCAATCTCAGCCAGCCGCCACTCAGGTGGAACCCACGAATGCCGTAAAGAGTGATTAACCACGTGTAGTAGGCAGGCGGGGTATTCGCTGAAGAGGAGTTTCATCATGCTGTAATGTTATCAGGCACTGATCTCCACTAGAGTTGTTATCGGGTCCTGGAGCCGAGTCAGGGGCTAGACGCAATCCCTTCTCGAGATCTTCCAGAGTGGCTTCCTCAAAGTCATCGAGACCATATCCAGTGAGGATTGATGGCACCACTGATGTAAAACGCGTATGCAATCCTAGGGCGGTCCGGTCGAGAAAATCTTGTTTCATCGGGGGAATTGAAAATGGAATCAACATTCTGATCGGGAGGAGCCACTTTCCAACTGCGTAACAATTTAAACAGGGTGCTTTTTTTCCGTGGGTCTGATAGAAGAGAAAACCGATTTGACTTATATTCCTCTTTAGCCTTAGCAATAGTTCGTTTAAAAATTGCGCGAATAAATTTGAAACTACTCCGATTCTCAGGGCATTGATTGCGAAGCAGCCTTTTCCACGCAGCATTTCTACGTGTGCATTCATCATTCCACCAGGAACTGCAAGAACCATCCCTAACTGACGAGGCTGTGAATTTGGATCGTACTGCTGCATCGGTAATCAAATTTAAGACCTCCGTAGCCACACGGTCTTCGTTAACGTGGGCCATTGAAGAAAGAGCAGTGCGCAATTCTTTACCAAACCGAGTCATGTTCACGAAAGATTGTACTCTGCGGTTTGGAGTTCAGTCAGAGCATATGAATACGAAAAAAACGGGAACGTGATCACTATTGGTTGCATCGGGGACCGTGTCCCACCCCGTTACCAGACCCGGCGTAGAAAGTGTCAAGTCTACAACCGAGCGGGACTGACCCCTAACCCTTTCCTGCCCAACAAAAAAGATTTTAGGAAAAATGGCCACAAGTAATTAAATCTTGTGTATTTACCCATTCCTAATGATGCTTCGACAAATTAAAATGGAAAGCTCAGAGTATTTCACACAGAAAACGCTGGGCTTCTATTCGTGATCAGCGGGTTAGTAAGAATACCTTAAAAACGGCATCAGGCGCATAAACATTGTATTTTGACGCATTATTTACAAGTTTTATGTTGTTTTCAGGAGTACTTATATTATGAATAGGATTTTGTGAAAATAAATAATAATGAAAGTTTTAATTAATTTAATTAATAATTATATTTAATATTATTATCACAAGAAATTACGGAACTAGTTCGAGGTTAAGGCGCAATAAAACATTACCAACGAGCCAGCACAAAACCGCGAATAAATGAGACACCAAGAAAGCAAGAAAAAAATATTTATCGCTAGCGCTGCAGTGCACGAACCCGCCACCCAGTACCGCCCAGCAAAATTTTCGTCACGACGAAAGTCAACAGAACAGAAAATTCCCGCGCCTTCCCGCGAGGGGAACACGAGTAAATGCAGAGCATTGGGGCCTCAGTACTGATTGAAGGCAGTGTTGCTTCCATCGCTTCTTCCGTGATGCTGGAGTAGCAGACACGAGTAAACGTGGGCACGAGCGTCAACCAAGGAAGGAAGGAGCAACGCAGTGACTGAAACACGAGCGACCGCTAGCTGCTATATTTGCAGCGCGCGCAGTAGAGGGAGAGCAGTACGGGGGGGAGAGCGCGCATGCGCAAGCAGCGCGCGCCCTTCCACGCCCCACCGCGCTGCTATCACGCACCTGTTACGCCGAGACCGCGACTGAGCGAACGGGCTGACTACGACGCATGCGCGCGCCAGTTGCTGTTGAGAGAGAGGAGGGAAGGAGAGGCGCACCTGCTGCGGACGCGGAACTGTTGACACCGTCCGACGCAGGAACAGGCGAGGCTAAGAAATGCTCTGCATTTAAAACGAGGTCTTGTTCTATTATTAGGTGCGACTGCATCTCATTCACTGGCCTTGTCCCTGCATCCGGCATCGGCGTAGTTGTCGGCGTCCGCCCCTCCCCCATTCTCCTCGCCGCGTGAGCTGCGCTCTCCGCCGCTCACCCCCTCTCCTCTCCGATAGCGAACGCTCTCTCGCGAGGGGCATTGAATTGGATTCGAATGGATCGGCTTGGATTGGCTTGGCTTAGATTTGGATTGGATTAAAGTGGATTGTGTTGGATTGTGTTGCGTCATAGCCGCGGGAGACGCACTGGCGCCGGCGCGTCCCCTCACCGTTATGCGCGCTATAAAACGCGGTGCCTGCGCCGTTCCGCTCCATTGTTCCAGCGCCGTTCCTCCGCTGTCCAACGCTGCAACGTGAACCACCTATGCGTCGCATCTACACAGGGGTTCCGGCGAGGGGAAGTGGGAGATTTTCCATGCAAGTTTATTCAGGCGACTCGCCTGCGTTGATCACTCTAATTTTTTCAAACTAAAAGCACCGGCCATCTCGAGGCACACAATGAAGTGCACCAAGAAATGACCGGCATGATGTTCAGTCCGAGCTGTCGCATCGGGTAGATGCACTACCCGTCTGGAACTCCAGCCCACACATTTGTGTGGGTGCATTTTTCAAGCGTGATGACGGAACGCACACGAAGGGAACGGGTGTATTTTTTAGCCGATCGTGTTTTTCCATGTCCTGCAAGTCGCTTCTTATTCATAAAATACGAGAATAGGCAGAAGATATATCAGTTTTCATCTTGAAGGTGGCTAGCGTGTTGTTGTTGTTTATGGTTATTAGAGAGGAAAGGAAGTGAGGGAAAAACCCGGTAACTGTCTCTCAGAGAGGACACCTTAACTGGGTTTATGGTTAGGTGAGGGGGGGGGGAGGAGTGGAGGGGGGTTGGAGGGGTGGGATCTTCAGGTGGGGTGGAAAGAGGTAGTGGGAGGGTAGGTAGGGTTGAGTTAGAGGAGTTCAGAGAGGCCGGAGGCTTCGACGAATTTTACGATGACGGATGCTACTTTGAGGCGGGTGGAGTCCGGTCCATTTGGGAAGAGGACGTCTAGAAGTGTGGGGTGTGGTAGCCTGAGTCTTCTCAGTGTGTTGATGACAGAGGTGCGAGGGGCGTCAAGGTGAGGGCACTCGCAGAGGAGGTGCTGAATTGTCTCATTTGCGCCATGGCATAGGTGGCACAAGGGGGAACCTGTCTTTTGTAGCCGATGTCTGCGTTCGGCGGTCCAGGAGTAGCCTGTCCTGAGGCGGAGGAGGAGAGAGCGGTCTCTTCGTGAGAGGCCGTGGGCTGGCAGAGGGCGCGGAGGACTTGTGTGGGAGATTCGGGGGTCGGGGTGGGATGCACTCAGGTGTCGTTTGATAATGTTGCGGGCCTCGTCGATGGGGAAGACGTCGAAAGACTGTTGGTGAGAGTTGTGGGCAGCACGGGCCAGGGCGTCCGCATTCTCATTTCCTTGGAGACCTATATGGCCTGGGATCCATTGGAAGTGGACCTTGCACCCTTCTTTTTCAAGTTGGTGAATCTTTCCAATTAGGTTGTGGATGCATGGGGCAGCACGGGTGGGGTTAAGGATCTTTTGTAATGCAGCCTTTGTGGGGATCCTGACGCCCAGGCCATTGCGCGATCACTGGGTTTGTGCCATCACGCGGCGCTTTTCCCCTCTCTCCTCCGAAATTCCGGCTCGTCTTGGCGCCTCTGTGTAGAGCCGAGCCGTCTCTCAAACTCTTGCGTGAGGTAAAGCCTGCAGAGACCGTTGCGGCGATAAAACACTGTCACGCAGCGGGCGCTCCGCCCTGGTAGCGGAGCTAACCTCACCTCATTGGTCCGTTTGAACTATGCCCGAACCCGACTCTCGCCGGAGACGCGAACGCGCGCCCTGCGCGGGGGTCCGTTCGGGGAGACGCTTCCAGGACGCCGAAGGCATTGGCCGAAGGTATGTGACGCTTTCTTTACCAGCCGGCGGCAACTCTGTTGCGCCGGCGAAAGCCCACCAGCCCTTCCGGCTGCGGCACGTGCCTAAGGCTGCTCCTGTCGCCCCTACGCTTGCATATAGTAAGGCCGTACCTACCACTCGACGATCACGCCGTGCAGTACGCGCCTGTGAGCGAATGGGCCCCGTCTCCCTCGCTGCTGCGAGCCGATCTGGCCAGCACGGCGATGCGCGCGCGCACAACGTGCGCGCACCCCCGGAATTTGCCCTGACCGAAGAGCCCACTGGCTCTGCGCCGACGAAACGTGCGCACTTGCGCGTGGCGCCCCATCGCCCCTTTCACCTAACGGGAAGTACGTACCTGTGCTGTAAATTGTGTAATTGGGACTGTAAAATATGTGGCTAGAATGTTAGTATAAAATAAACGTCTTCCCTCCGTACCCTGGGCATATTCCTTTGTCGCCCCTTTCTCCACCTGCCCAACAGAGGCGGTGTTAAGTTGGCGCGACGGCGTTTCAGTATCGTGAGCGTGCTCAACTAGCCCGAACCCGCGGTGGTTCCTCGCAGTGTGCATGAATGCCTGCCTTGTGCAATGATAGGATTATGCATATTGTGAGGTAGAGAGACCACACCTTGGAGTCAGAGAAGATGGCTATGGTGTCAAGTGGGAGACGGTCTTTTGCCATGTTACAGCTGTAGCCATGTTACAGGCCAGCTGTAGGGCTGCGATTTCTGCTGTTGTGGAGCTGACAGTTCAGTTGAGATGGCAGGTACAATTGTCATCTAGGGCTGGGACAACACATTCAGCTGCGCCTGTTCCGGTGCTTTGGAGGATGGATCCATCCGTGTAAAGGTGTGTGCTGTTAGCGAAGGTTTCTTGTATACGTGCCATTGCCTCTTGATACAGGGTGCATGTGGGGTGGTACCTTTTGACGTGATGCCTGGTAAGGTGGTGCTGATGCGCTGAGGGGGTCTTTCATGAGGGGGGAGGCCAGGTTTTAAGGCAATTGAGTGGTGTTTATGTGTAGAGGGGAAGATTTCTTGGTATAATGTAGCCAGTGCTCTCATTTGTGAGTGAGGTCTTGACTGGAGGCGGTCCAAGAGTGCCATTCCGTCTTGTGATTTATGGAGGCGGACGATGTGTTGGAGACCTCTTTGTTTGGCTTGCAGGGAAAAGGGCCATGCCTGAGCTTCAAAGAGGGTCTTGGCTACTTTAGAGCTGCGCGGAAGTCCTAGACACAAATGAATTGTTGCGCGTTGGTGGGCATCGAGGCGCCGCCATTGAATGGCAGTGAGGTTGATGAGGGGTAGCCCATACAGGATCCGGGAACCTGCAAGGGCTTCGTAGATGCGGAGTGCCAAGGTGTGTGGGCAACCCTTGCCGTGGGCGAGGAGTTTGCGGGCGATTTTTTTGGCAGCGTTAGCATGTTTTTCGAGGGCATTGAGGGTGGGTCTCCAGGTGCTCAGCTTGGGGTCGATGAGAAGTCCTAAGTATCATACCTTCGGTTCCCATGGTATTTTTTGGCTTCCAATCGTGAGGTGTCGTGGTCTCTTGGCTCCTCGGGGACAGGGCAAGAGGGCTTATGTTTTATTTGTGCAAATTTTATTCATGCAAAAATATATGCATGTTTTGAGATCAATTATAAAGAGCCGTAAAATTATTTTATGCCACGCGAGCGTACACATAAACGCAAGAAAATTAGCTACGCCTGCATTGTTGTGCCAGAGCACCCGGCCCCAAATTCGTTGCACGGGTCAACGCGCCAACAGCGGGGCCAATTCACGCCTCGTCCAAACCGGACCAACGCGGCCGACGGTCGCAGTCTTGGAGCGCCGCAGAGTCGCCTCTCCCTTTGCGTCGCGGCGGCTCGGCCGAATCGTGCCTCGGGTGAACGACCGGTAACCGACAGGCCGCCAACCGCCTGGAGGCGGCGTTGCGGAGACGGCGTGGGCGTCGCCTTCCCTTTCCCCATCGTTGCGGCTCGGCTGACGCATCCCCTTCGCCTCCATTCAACGGATTTCAAACTTCGGCCAGCGAGGGTCCTGATTGGAGCTATTCGAACTTCTCGGGGCAACAACGGGCTTCCGGGGGTATAAAACAAGCCCGGAGTCACTTACCGTCGGCATTCTTCGGCGGCACCGAGTGGAGAGGTGCTGACGCCTTTGTGCGAGCCATTTGACGCTGTTATTACCCTTGTACATGCTGTATATAAATGCTGCTTCAACTTTTTGTCGGCTCGAGGACTTCTTCGCTCTGCTCTGCGCTGCGTCGATAGCGGACGGAGCAACGCAGCGACGCGACACCGGTGTCTGAGCTCGGGTGGCCAGTCGCAACAATGGTGGCTGCGGTGAGAGGGATGCCCATTCCCAACAGCATGCACACAACTGAATACAAGCACAGTCATGCATAAACAAGGTAAGACAAATTACCAAATAAGGCAATAACCGCATAATAAACCCATAACAGAAACACATAACAGAAATTATTGCAAACACATATTTAATGAACGCAGCGACGAACTACCTTTTGCCGCGGAGGGAATCACTCATCGCTTCACTCGTTTCTGGCTCGCCAGAAAATATGGCTCGTTGCCGGGAAATTATAGTATAGTACCTATAATATACTGGCTAGTGTGCTGAGGCACTATATTCTAAGCACTATAATTATAGCGCCTAGAAAGTGGCCTGAGCGACTCCAAAGCCGCATAAGGGGCGCAGCTGCTTACGAAGATAAGGAGAGTACGGGGCGAGCGGCAGAGATAGTGTACCACAGAGGAGTAAAACCCTCAGCTTTCTTCCATACGTTTAATCGCTTTTTCGGGATAAATTCCAACATTAAAAAGTATTGTGGGCGTGCTTACTTTGATAATCCTATTTGTAAATAATCAGCGTACTATTGGGCGCCGTGCGGATGCACTGGCATCGTGTTTCTACGTCGCTCCCATGGTCGCTACGTATACGTCGCTCCCATGGGGCTGGCAGTTTGGGCGACGTAGGAGACCATTTCGTAGTTTAATTTTGAAGTAGACGGTGGTGCATATTGTCTTCTGCAACTAGCAGTTGCATTAAATGCTGATCTTGGTCTACTGAAAAAATACCAACGTACATAGGCTTGTCCCTGATTTTTACACACCAACGCGTGAAGCAAGTCGGCTCTCGTGAACCGAAACTCTGTGCTCGTAGGTGGAAGCTACGTACAACAGAAAAAAAATGATGTTATTACTCACTTTCTGGACTGCTCCATCGAAGTAACATTGGTCCCTTCTATTTGCCTGTCGAGAACAGTTACGGGCAGTTTGTGGGCAGCCCGAACCTACTCTCGCAATAAAAATTATATGCCAAAACAATTAAAGGAGCTGCTCCGATCTGAGCAATCTAAAATGACAAATACAAAAATACTTGTCATTGAACAAAGAAAATGCTGTTATACAGTAAAGCCCGCTTATATCGAACAGCGCGATGATTGTAAAATAGTTCGATATAGCAAAAATTCGATATAGAAAGTGAAGCAAAAAAAAAACTTATATGAGAGCAATCTTGCCGACGGAGTCACGAGCTAACGCTGAGCTCTTACCACCCTGCAGTTCACTATTGATACGACACTTTCTCGGAACGAAAACATTCATTTATTGGGGCGGAAGAACTGCGCGAGTGTAGCCTGCTCCTTGGAGCGCAACGTGTTGCCGGTGACTGCTTGCTCCAAGGTATCTAAACAGTCGACAAGCACAAGACCGCTGCCCTCAATGGCACTGCAGTATCGCCGTAGCAGGGCTACGGCAAAGGCGGCTTCACTCGTGCTCGAAAGCGGTACTGAGTCCTCGGCGTCTTCGACAGAGCGGAGAGTGAGTGAGTGAGGCCCTGTGGGGAAGTGAGGATGGCGGAGGGGGAGCGGAAAGGGAGAGTTCACAATTCACACAGTGTACACACTTCTAGTTTTAAGGTCCTATAGATTCACATTTCACTCTGTCAGTGGCACCAAAATGCACAGTTTGCACTGTTGACATTGGTCGTGGATGGGAATGGCCAGTCCGGGAAAGTCTGTCAGACCGCTATACCAGCTTAATGAAACTTTGAAAGACGCCAGATAGAGCGACACCACACCCTTGTGAGGAACAAACAACGACTAAATTTATTTCGATAGTGCTGCTGCCTACACAGCGAGCTCGAGGCGGATATACAGTGTTGCCAGATGGCTAGAAGAAAGAAGCCGAAGTTGGGGGTTTCTACATACTCCCCCCGGAATGAGCTTCAGATCATTCTAAGGTACATTCTATTGGATACAATAGCTGAATCGGTCTTCTGAGGATAGTTCCACTTGGTAGACGCACCATACACGCTCTAATATGTCCATCTCGTCCGACCAGCACATCGTCTACCACTCCGGTTTTCCACAGCTGTCTTGGCAGATGATGCTCATGAACTAACACAAGAGTTCCTTTCTTCAATGCACTGGATGTACTTGGTACGGCAAAATGCGCGGAGCGCAAAGAAGTCAGGTACTCCTGTCGCCATCTTCGCCAGAAGTGATCAGCCAACCTTTACCGGTATCGCCAACGACGGGTCAACTGATCCTGCGTTGATGGCTGTGTTTCCTGACCAGACCCACTGGGAAGGCAAGTCAAACGTCTGCCAACAAGAAAATGTGAGGGGGTCAGTGGTTCTGGTTCGTTCGATTCCGCATACACGTAGGTTAGCGGTCTTGAGTTTATGACGGCTTCGATTTCGGTCAGAACCGTAGTGAGCTCCTCAAAATTGCAGTAGCAGTTGCCCAATACCTTCTTTAGAGATGTCTTTACAGACCGCACCATCCTTTCCCAGAATCCGCCCCACCAGGCGGCTCTTTCGACGATGAATTCCACTGAATCTGATGACCCGTGAAATAGTTCTGGACCTCTTCTCCACGCAGTGTTTCCCATAGTCGCTTCAAATCCTTTGATGCTAGCTCGAACGTTTTTGCGTTGTCCGAAAAGATGGTTCGACAAACTCCTCGTCTTGCTATGAACCTTTTGAATGCCATGAGAAAGCTGGCAGTAGTCATGTTACCCACTAGCTCCAAGTGCACAGCGCGTGTAACCGCACACGTGAAAACCAGTATGTATGACGTTTTGCTCCTGCCCTGATCCTCTGTATTCAATGGTCCTGCGAAATCAAGGCCAGTCACCTCAAACGGTGGTGCCCGAGTCACCCTGTCACGTGGCAAAGGAGCTACTGGTTTGGTTGCAGCGCGGCTGTTGAAACGGTTGCACGTGAAGCATTTCTTCAAGGCCTTTTTGACCATCTGTCTTCCACGAACCACCCAGTACTGTTCCCCGAGCTCCGTAAGCGTTTCAAGTGCGCCAGCATGTAAAAGTCGGCGATGGGTGGCGCATATCAGGAGCTCGGTGAAATGATGGCCCGCAGGGAGAACGATCGGCTGCTTCGTGCTGTAGGAGAGGGCGGAGTCGTCAAGACGTCCTCCGACCCTTAAAGGGACACTGAAGTGATATGTAAACATTGCGGGATTACTAGCGCAAATTGTAGTCCGGAGTCCCCAGGCCATGTTTCGACCACTCTAGGCGCGTTTACGCGATTTTATTTAGTAGAAAAACTAATTCGAAAATGCTGTCCTCCTCTCTTTACGCTCGCCCATTTTCTGTAGCGTTTTCGTGTGACGTCAGGAGGGGATGAGCTGGCAATTGGCTGCGCCACGGCTGCGCTACTGCACGGCTCCCCGGCCGGCAGAGTCAGTCGGCCCAGCCTTTCGTCCGCCGGCCGCCGGCGGGTCGTCGCAATCAAGGAGGTTAAAAAAAATTGCTTGGTCGCAATTCGTTCGCTTAGTTGAAACGAAGCCAGGACACGTTTGTGAATGGAAGAATGTGCCTTTCTTTACTTGGTTTGTTGCACACTGTATCTAGCTCCAAGTCAAGGTCGCTTCACACAAGCGCTCGACGCTTCGCTGACTGGTACGCCAGTAGGAAAATATAAGGCCTCTTGAAGGCGGGAGAAGAGTCAGCGAAGCCAATATAGGTACTAAGGAAATAAAATCAACTGATATTTTTACCGTACAGCGTAAAACTAGGGCGCGGGAAGCACTTTTTTGCGCTGGGCGAACAAGCACAGCGGTCAGCAGCACGACTACGCATCTGCGAACGCTTTTCCGTCTACGAAATGCAATTGCTAGACGTGAGCTACTGTGGAAACTCGGGCGACGCTTACTGCACGATCGCAGTACAACAAATAGTCACCTAAGCTGCTTGAAATGCCAAAACTAAATAAAAGTGTAAACCGGTTGTACAATATATACCCTATATTAGCAAGGCCGGCCGAGCCCTCTCCGTGGCCGAGTTGTTTGGGGCGCTAGATATGCCACCGCAAGTATTTTGCAAGTCAGGAGTTCGAATCCCCGCGGGTACGTGCTTTTTTTTTCTGTAAGTTAACTTTTTCGTTTTCCACCGATGTTTTCTATATTGAGTTCACCTTTTTTGGGGCCGCAACGTTCATGGCTACACGAACTAGTTCACAAAACGCGCGCAGGCTGGCACTGGCGCGCTAGCGAGTTCTCGTTGGCGTGCTGTTGCCATAAGCACCGACTGCTTGCAGGCAGTGGGCACAGACCAGAATGAACAGACCCTTGGCCTGGTGCGAACACGCTTTTTACGATACAGGCATGAGGGAGGCAAGCTCCAAATATGGGGGAAAAGCGCATGACATTTGGGCGTCTGCGGGTACGCGGAGGGCGTTCATGCACTGCGTAGGTCTCGGCTAGTGAATGCTACGACTACAAGCCGTCCTGGGAGGCTTATCTTGTGCATTTTACAGCCGACAACATGTCAGAAGCGCGGTACGATGATTACTGAGATATTGAGAATGCCCATCCAACAACGCCATTGGTTATGTTTTACAGAACCGAAACCGAAACCGAAACTTGTGTGATTGCTAACCTTGGGCATCGTCCAATCACGGCGCCCCTCCTCCCAACGTCACAGCCTTAGTTGGTGCGGCCGCCGCAAACCGCGCATGGTAGTTTTTCTTCTTTCGCGCTTTGTAAAATAATTACCGATTTGTCAACCGGATAAACGATGAAAAGTGTGCTAATTTGAGCCAGTCTACGCAGTGCAAGCAAAAACGGGAGCTTGACAAATTCACTTCAGTGTCCCTTTAATATTCCGTCTTGGTCGCAGTAGACATCCAGGTCACGCAGAGGAGAGTTGCTTGCCAAGCGGGTTGACCTTTGAATACATTGCAGCTCTTCGGGGAAGGCCTCGCGCTGCACCTGCGCTATCATAAGCGTCTGAGCTCGTGCGATCTCGTCTGCTGTCAGATGTCCCGTGTGCTTCTCGTTTCGGTTTCTTGAGTTATGCAAGAAACGTTGCACCCACGCGACAACTCGAACAAGCTTAAAAAGGGAGCTATACTGCTTCATTGGCAAGACCGTTTCTTCGACTGTTACATTGTGAACGCGAACTGGTCTTCTTTCTTCCTCTGCTTCGGTAAGTTCGACATCCTCATGTCTCGGCCAGGCCGCAGGTGGTTCAGCAAGACAGCTTGGTCCATTCCACCAAACCACGTTTTCCTTGAGGGCCTTAGGGCTCACTCCTTTCGTCAGGAAATCAGCTGGGTTCTCCGCTCCGGGGCAGTGATTCCACGTATCCGGATCAGTTCGTTGTTGTATCTCCAGCACTCGATTGGCCACAAAGGGTTTCCAGAGTCGGGCTGACCCTCGGACCCAGTGTAGTGCAACGTTAGAATCTGTCCACATGTACCACCTCGCAACTGGTAGGCTCAAAAATTGGGACAAATATTCCTTCATTCCATGGGGCATTCAACTTGGCTCTCGCCACATCCTGCCCTGTCATTGTCCAGCAATCGTTGCAATGTCTTCGAATTCGTGCTCCACTTCCGTAGTGTCATGCTCGCAAGATTCATGACTTCGAGGGCTCGACGGTAGAAATCTTCCGCCTCTTGTTCAGACTCCGTTCCGGTGATTAGATCGTCCACGTAGAGGCTTTCCGCGATCTTTTTTGTCGTCTCGGGATGGCCGTCCGCCTTCGACAAGTGATGACGCAAAGTTGCGGCGAGAATGAACGGGCTGCTAGTCTCTCCAAAAGGCACCCTTGTCATTCTCCAGACTTCCATCGGTGGGCTTGGGTCGCTTTTTGTTGGCATACGCTCATACCAAAGGAATCGCAGAGCATCGCGATCCTCAGGGAGCACCGAAATCTGCAGGAACGCCTTTTCAATGTCAGCAGTGAGGCCGATGCGATGAATCCTGAAGTTCAGTAGTACCCTCAGAAGGTCCGGGTTCAAATTGGGTCCTGCCTCCAGACTCTCATTTAAGGAAGCACACCCTGCATCACTGGACGATGCATCGAACACGACTCTAATTTTTGTCGTAAGACTGTCAGGTTTGAAGACTGCTCGATGTGGCATGTAGTACATTCGTTGTTCGGGCTTGACGTCAGCCGCTGCAGGTACTCGTTCCGAAAATCCTTGCTGCAGGTACTGAAGTATCGACTCATCGTACTCAGTCATCATCCGTTCATTATTCAGCAGCTTCTTAGTGAGGTTGAACAAACGCTTCTTTGCTACAGCTTCGTTGTCAGCTAATTGGAAATTCACTTGCTTCCAAGGCAGTCCAACCTCGTAGCGTCCGTCAACGAGCCTGATGGAGGATGTAAATTGCTTGACAACATGGTCATTTTCGTTTTGTTGGGCGACTGGTTCGGTAATGCCCAGACTCTCAAGCTCCCAAAAGGACCTGAGTTCGGCGGACAGGCTCTGCGTTTCTCCACACACGTGGGTCCGGAGAACAGCAGCGGTCGAACAGCAGGCAGTTGAGCTGCTGCGGGGAATTGGCCCCTGAAGTGTCCATCCAAACTTAGTGTTGACCGCAACCAGAGCTCCCTGCAGTTTCTGCATGTCTCCAGACACGAGATTCCAGTAGTAGTCAGCTCCAACGAGAATGGAGATGCCAGTTCTCGTCAAGTGTGCTGGGGGCACGGTGACATCCGCCAGTTCCCGTATCTTCGCCTTGGCTTCATGAACGACATGCTCAGGAAGAATGAGATGGTCAGTGCAGATCTCTGGTATTTCTAGAGCTTCGATGGAATGCTCCTTTCGGTTGTATTGGCTCCTGAGCCAAAGTCGCACTCGCTTGCGTTTTTCCTTGATGATGTTTCCGGCTCCTCCGAAGGAGTATATCGTGACGTCCTCTTCCCCAAGAACCTCCAGCTGCAGTTCGCGAGAATGTTCTTCGGTCACGAAGGTACGCTGGCTACCTCCATCAAACAGGAGGCGGGCCAGTGCTCTTCGCTGACGTCCTCCTGCCCAGACTTGGGCCGTTTGGAGAAGCACGGAAGACGCCTTGTCGTTCTTCTTGCCCGTAGCGGAGTGCAGCTCTGTTGCTGTGTTCTCACTTTTCTTCCACCCAGGGTCGCACATCTGAGTCAGGTGCCTCTTGCCGCAATTCTTGCATCTGACGCTTTTGTTGTGACACTGTCTCGAAGTGTGGCCTTTGACAGCGCAGCGGAAGCATCTACCGGAATCCCGGAGGGTCTTCTTTTCTTCCAGAGAAAGTGGTGCTTGACATTCCTTCGTTCCGTGGTTCTTCGCAGCACAGAATGCGCATGGATCCATATGCCGCGACCCACTTCCTGAATACAGTGAAGCCGTTGACGCTTTCGACTCTTTGGTCTTTTCATTTTCGAAACGAGGTTTCGTACTGGGGTTCTTGCGTTCTTGTCGGCAAACTTGCAATGCTTGTTCTCTACTTTCCACTTCGGTTTTTAAGAAATCAAGCAAGCCCTCTATGCGCAATCCGTTGTCTCCCTTGATATTCGATGACAAGTTCGCTTGGGAGCGTTCGCAGCAGCGCGGAGCAAAGCAGTGCTCCGTAGCTTTCGCTGTTCACACGCAGAGCCGTGAGCGCCGACATGTTGCGCTGCAAGTGATCGTAGAGGCGACGTAGGCTGTTAACCACATTTTCACTTCGTATGGTAGGCAAGTCCAGTAACTGGGTGAGATGTTCCTGGATAAGCACATCCGAGCGGCCAAAACGCTCCTTCAAAAGCTCGATGACGTTGGCGTAGTTCGCTCCTGTCACTTGTATCCCAGCTACCGCCGATGCCGCTTTTCCAGTGAGCGTTGTCTGTAGGTACAAGAACTTCTCCGCGTTAGAAAGAGCTTCGCTGTCGTGAATAGCCTGCCGAAACTGCTCCCAGAACGGCTGCCACTCCGTGGCAGCGCCGCTAAATCGTTGTAGGGCGAGCTTCGGCAACTTCACCTTCGAACGCGCAGAGCTCCGGTTACCGTCGGAAAGCGGCGGCGTTGCTTCGCTCTCCGTTTTCTTTTTTGCTCTTTGTGCTTCTTGGGCCTCCTGGCCGAGCCTCGCTATGCACGTGACGATCGAGTCATCGTATTCTATGGTGCTGGCGTAGTTCTGCTCGGCTTCGTGTTCCAACACAAGTGGCTCAATGGCGGCATCCGCTTCGTTTAGTTTTATTTTCAGGGCGCTAAGCCTAGCCGTTAGAACGTTTAGGGCCTTTTCTTCTGCGTGCCTTTCAAGCACTGAATTCGCTTCGGAAATCAGTTTCGTCACCTGAGTTCGCAATGCTGCTCTTTTCTGTTTTAGCCGGTCCATAGCCCCGTTGTGGCGTGGTAGGCTTCGTTTGGTTCTTCGGCTTCGTTGGGATGGCGTCTTTAGGCTTCGTGCGTGGGCGCGACAGAGTCAACTCGCGTTTCAATTCCAAGTCTGTGTGCGTTCACCATGTCCTTGGATTTGTCGTCTCGTCGCCGCCCGATAGCCTCGTTGTTTCACGGTAAGCGTTGTTACTTTCCCGCGTTTTCGGCACCAAAATAATGAAACTTTGAAAGACGCCAGATAGAGCGACACCACACCCTTGTGAGGAACAAACGACGACTAAATTTATTTCGATAGTGCTGCTGCCTACACAGCGAGCTCGAGGCGGATATACAGTGTTGCCAGATGGCTAGAAGAAAGAAGCCGAAGTTGGGGGTTTCTACACAGCTTGTACAGACCGTTTTCAAGCGCGTACTGGGTAATTATTTCTAGAGTAGCGGGGTCTTCACGGACACGACTAACGTGCTCCAGTTCAGTCGTGGGTGCAGGACCCACAGTTAGCAGTTGACGGCGGTTACGGGCGAATATAGGACAGATCCAAATTAAGTGGAAGAGATTTGGTATGTCATTACTATTGCAGTGGGGGCATCGGTGCAGTTGAGAGCCTGCCGGGGCTGACCACTTATGTACAATGTGTGGTGTGTACGCTGCATTTGCATACACTTTATTGGCAAATACCTCGCCCGAACGTGAAAAGGGCTTGAGAGGCGCAAGGATGCCAGCCGGAGTTTCAGCTTGCAAACGCTTACTGCTTTCTTTTTTAAGGAGACGTAGCTGGAGTTGCCAATGTGCTTGGAGAGAGGGGACGGGCGTGGCGGGCACCGTACGTGGGAGGTGATTGTAGCCTCTCCCTGGCTGCGTCGTGAGCCATGCGGTTGCCTTGTGCGCCGGAAGTATGTCCCGGAGTCCAAACAATGCGAATTTTGAATCCTTCAATTTGTAGGTTTCGTATCATGGATACAAGCGAATAACGGCGAACCCAGCGAACCGAGCAAGTGCGGGCAGCGAGTGGCGCGCCCTTGAAGTTCGGTGACACTGCAGCCCGCAGCGCCCAATGTGGCGCTTTCGGCTCCAACGGCATGCATGCGTGGTGCTGGTCCACTCTGCCACCACGGCCCGTTTGGACGCACCCGAGCTCGCGCGGGAGTCGCAAGCGACACCCGCGCCACCACTGCGCGCCGATGTGTTGCGGGAAAGCCTGCCGCATGCCCAAGGAGATCAAAAAATCCCGCTCGGGGGAGTTCGATATATCCATTGTGAGCAAAATCGTGTTCGATATAAAAAGTTTTAAATGCATGTAATTTTTACCAGAATTATACAAGGGTTCGATATAGGCAATAATTCGATATATCCTTGTTCGATATAAGCGGGCTTTACTGTAAATGTTGTAAATAAGTAATCATTACTTGTAGCACCCAAGCACTCCGAAGGAAATTTCAAGACATAGCGGAGGCCCACGCTACTACTACCGGCGCGCGCGGGGAGGGCGAGGAGTTTGCCCCTCAGCGGAGCAAATGCGCGGGCGTGGCGAAGGCCGGTCCACGGAACTAATCCACCCTACAAGAACGAATTGCACAGTCGGGCCTAGCGTCACTAAATAAGCTACGCTTAAGAGTACCGCCACTTCGTGCACCCGGAAGCGTCTGGGGGCCATTTGTTTTTCTGGCTTGCCGTGTTACCATCTCTCCCAACGAAACCTCTGCCGGTTGTGACGGGCAGAGTGTGACCGGCCGCTCTAGCGTCCGCGCAGCAGAGAGAGAGAGAAAGAGGAGAGGCGCCCAGACACAAAATGGCTGCGCCCATTATGTACACAAATATCACGTGGTGCCGACCGACCAAAGAAAATCCTGGTGGCGCTTAACAATAAGAGAAAAGAGTGCCGATACTCTGAAAACCTTTACAGTGGTGCTAGTCGGGCCCAGTCGGGAACGGTCGGCTGCCCAGTCGGGCCCCGCTATCCGCCGCCGTAGCGTTAGCGGACGGTACCCGCTATGCTAAAACTCTCTTTAACATCGTCATCACGCACTCGCGCAGCGTGGCAGGGATTTAGCACACGCATGGAGGAAACAAAAGGTTAGGAGAGGCCCTGACGTCACATTTGTGAAGCCGAGTCCCGCCATGACTTGAGCCCACGGAGCCCAGCACTCTATCCCATCATCCTTTGCTGTCTCCGGTTTTATTTGACTAACATGGCGTCGCCCTGCCCTCCCGCTTCGAAGCGAAATCAGCTTCGTCGCTAATTCCTCGGGGCGATGTCATCTTCTAAGCTGTTGATTTCGCCTTCAATTTGTCCATTCTAACCCTCACCCAAAGTTTCAATCGAAAAACGGCCTTCGTTTTTGAGATAGAAGGACGATTTTTCAGCGGTTAAGCCTGGCAAAGTAGCGTTTGTCGTCGTCATAGCAACAGGCTCGCGGGATGGCGAACGCAGACGCCTCCGACGGCAGAGTTTTCAAACTGGCCTAATCTAAAAACGTTTGTCGTAGCGACTGCGCTGGTTTGCAAGCGTAGCGAAGCAGCCACATACCAAGCGCCTTAAAAATCTGTCCGTTCTATTCGCCCACCGCAGTTGTAAACAAGTAAGCAACATTGTCCATGGGCTCAAGAAAAATCACGTGACTTCCTCCACACTTTTCGCAATGCATTGGGGTGCTAGGGGCCTCTCCTGAGTATTCTTTCCTCCATGAGCACACGAGAGCATTCGAACCGGTCGTTGAGCAGACCAGCTGGAAAACCGCTGCGCTCAAGTGCTGCTGCCCTATCACGACGGCGGCGCGCGGCTGAGCCTCCCGCCCCAGGATAAAAGCCGCCGGACATGACATTGACGACCGGAGCGGCTGCGAGGACGGTACGGCAGCGGCTTTTTCCCGGCAGCTTTTCACTGATGGCTGCCGCCAGTAGGACTTCGCACCCGGAGTCGTGGCCCGTTCCATGCCCACGCTGAGAGACCAGAGGAGGGCCCGCGAGCACTGCGACGTCACATTCCGGACCATTGCAGGCGCAAAGTTCTGGGCTCATCGCTTCATCCTCGCCGCCAGGTACCCGGGCTGTGATGCGTTCTTCTCAAGCTGCTCTAGGGGACTAAACTCTGTCGTCGAGTCGGTGCCCGTGCAGCAGGGCATCGGGTGGCCGCCTGTCTGTGACGTCGTGGTAAGCGGGCTTAGCTCAGAAATGCTCGAGCTCCTCATCGACCTTGCCTACCACGTCCCGATTCACGAGCGCGCGCTGAACATCGCTAGAGTACGGGGTCACCTGGCACCAGAAAACTGCGTCAGCACCTACCAACTGGCTTTGAGCAAAGGGTACGGGGTTCTATCTAGCATTGCCTTCCACTACATAATTCGAAATTTTGACAAGGTGTGGAACACGAGCCCTCAGTTCCAATCACTGACGCCCGACGAGCTTAGGAGAGAGAGAGAGAAACATCTTTAATGAACAAGTGAGGTCAGCCAGGCGGGGCGCCCGACTTGCTACACCAAATGGGGGTGAAGGTGTGATGAAGATTAATGAAAACTCTCACTTACGGGCGTCCTGTACAATGAATGACGAGTTACACTCTCCTAAAAGTTGAGTGCGCCTTTGGGGCTATTCGCAGGTGAATCGCTGGGAACGTCAAGGACAGCGATGTTACTTGCCGCGACTCCTGCCGCTGATAAGGTTCGCCTTCTGCAGCCAAGCAGACATGGAGAAAGTCGAGTGATCCCCTGGTGCGCGCGAGCGAGCAGGCACTCGAAGTGTTGTTTGTTGTCAAGCGGACGCTGAGCCAGGAGCCGGTGGACGACGTTTATGGGAGGGCCAGACCGGACCTTTCCGAGCAGCGCTGGCTCAAGCCGCATGTTGCCAAGGACGTACTTTTCATTTTCGGGGGCTGAACCGGCGGCGCGACCAATCACCTCCTCACTTACAACTGCCGTTCCAATCGCTGGCTTCTCCAGCCTAACCAGAACACTCATCCGAGGACCTACCACGGCTTGGCCATACTACAGTGAACTAGAATAAGTATTCTAGTTCACTATAGCCCTACTAAATGACCTCTTATACTTTGTGGGCGGCTTCGATGGCCACAAATGTTACCACATGGTCGTAACTCTGAATGTGCCTCTGGGCGAGTGGGCCGACAGATCGAACATGCAAGTGGCCCGTTGCTACGTCAGCGTAGCAGTCCTTCAGGGCTACATATACGCCATGGGCCATGGGCGGCTTCGACGGTTAGGAGCGCGCACCGTCTTGCGAGCAGTATGACGCCAAGTTCAACCAGTGGGAGAGTTCAACCAGTTCAACCAGGAGTTCAACCAGTGGCGTCCATGCACGCAGCCCGGAGCGACGCCTGCGACGCGGCCGCCGCCGGACGCATCTACATCATGGGAGGCTACACGGGACACGAAGTGCTCAACAGTGTCGAGTGCTACGACCCGTCGGTTGATTAGTGGTCATACGCGATGAGCATGTCGAGTCCCCGCAGCGACCTGAAAGCGGTTGTGCACGACGACGTGATCTACGTTCTGGCCGAAAGGATGGACACGCGCAGGGGCAATTTTTCCGAGCTGCCTAGCATGTTCTTCACGAGAAGCAACTTCGTGGCCGTGCTCCTGGAAGGAAGCACCTACGTGGCCGGAGGGTTCGACGGCGGTACGACGGCGGTACGACGGTGTCGCTGGGCGAGCGATACGATATCCAGACCCGTCAATGGTACCGCGCCCCGGACTTCAACATTGTGTGAACCGCTGCTGCTGGTTGCATTTACCCGGGCATCCCTAACCCGAGGGACTGGCTGGGATGACCCAAGAGGAAAAGTACAGAGCCTTTGCCAACTGCGCCTTGTCAATCCTTCCCGCCAATCATTTTTCGCCGGGCATTCGGACCTTCTACTCACTCGTCTGTTACTAGCTTTCCCTGCTCACATGTTCGGGTGCTGATGGTTTAACGAGTAAAGCATACGCTACCCAACATGTTTGCCTGATTTTTATTGCAGGCGTTCTCTGTATTGTAAATTTCTGCAGCCAGCACTCTTTTTAACGCATTTTTTTTTCTTGTATAGGGCTAAACATGGAACTGGCTTGGTCGACTGCCCGGATTCCGATGATACAAACCACTAAAGAATTCGTTCCCACTGTTCACGCTTGAATGTGAGGCCTCTTTGCTTGCTTGACCAGAAACTTCGGCCGTACAGCAGCGCTTGTTCACAAAGAAACCGGACTGTAAACATTTCGATGCGGTCGGTTTTTGTTCGCCAATGGCTATAGGCTGGGTTGGATTTTCTAGTCTTCCCTTTTACAATGGTAACACACGAATGAAGAAGATTGGCCAGACCATATGGACCAATTTCTTTAGTACTTTTCTTTGTATCTTCCATTTTTGTTCATTCTTTTGGGTAGGGGCCACGCAGACAAAATACAAGTTTGCTTTATTCGAAAGATTTCGTGTTTTATAGTGCCCCCAGCGCTTGTCCAGCAGCAAACGATGGTGTATTCACTGAGAAGTTAATACATTTATGTTAAAATTTTGATTCCCCCGCCAAATCGTGTGTTTTGGTGACGCCTGCCATGAAGTCACAGGGGCGGGTATTCAAACGAACTTCCGGTGCGTCATTAGGCTCTGCCGTGGCCTCCGCGATCGGCTTCCGGCGGCCGCACGGCTGCAGCCGATCAGGAAGTGATTTGGTGCCCAGGAAGTGATTTGATGTCCGTCGTGTGTGTGGAATTGCGGCGAAATGTTCGCGTGTATCCATTGCGACACCGAGGATATACGGCTTCAAGAGCCGGAGATTCAGGTTTGTAGAGACAGGTTTTTGAAAATACAACTGCGGAGCAAAACTTTACCTGAAACTGCTGAAACTACGATGAGTGTTCGTTGAATGGGTTCAAAAAATGTCGCTTGATGCTTTCATTTTTAAAGACGATAGTCTTTCTTGGGCTACTTAAACCCAGAAATTTTGGCCTGTCTGTATGTCTGTCTGTCTTTCCGTCTGTCTGTCTGTAACTCGATTCAGCCACCCGGCCAAAGTAAAATGGTTACGGCGCCATAGTCTTATATACTCACAGCCAAATGTAAATGTCTAAGCCCGGTTTGTATGTTCATACTTGTCAACTTTGTTGAACAAGAACAAGACATTACGCAAATATAAGACAGCAAATTAGTACACCAAGGATATTTACAGTGTTCCTTTATTTAAAAATTCCTGGATACTTGCTTTTTCGATAGCAAATGATATTAGATGCAGAGCATCTGATTCACTCGCCTTGTCCCTCCGGCGTCGTCGTCGTCGTCGACGTTGTCCGCCCCTCCCCCATTCTCCTCGCCGCGCCAGCTGCGCTGTCCGCCGCTCACCCCTTCTCCTCTCCGATAGCGAACACTCTCTCGCGAGGGGCATTGGATTGGATTCGATTGGATTGGCTTGGCTTGGCTTGCCTTGGCTTGACTTGGCTTGGATTGGATTTGGATTGGATTGGATTAAAGTGGATTGTATTGGATTGTGTTGCGTCATAGCCGCGGCACGTTGCGTCATAGCCGCGGCAGACGCGCTGCGGCCGGCGCATGTGCAATACTCTCTCTTCCGCGGTTTCCTCTCCTTCGGGCGCGCTGCGCATATAACCGGTGTGCCGTTCTCCGGCGAAGCAACATCCACGCTTGGCTCAAACACCTAGAGTCCACGCCGCTTTACAAGTACGCCAACGTCGTCATCGACTGGGACCGGCTTACGCAGTCCCCTCAACGTTATGCGCGCTATAAAACGCGGTCCCTTCGCCGCTCCGCCTATGCGTCGCATCTACACAGGGGTTCCCGCGAGGGGAGGTGGGAGTTCTACATCTACTGCAGAAAACCGCCGCCTGCGGTTGCCCGCGCCACCTCCTGGCGGCATATGAGAAATCACGCGGCAACAGCAACGAAAGGTTCCACTAGCTAGGTTTCACGTTCTGCTTTGAATGCACGTGGAGCACGGAAACGCCGTTCTATAAACCTTGAAGTCGGCTGCCTCGATTCATGCGCGTCTCCGCCGTACTGCAGCGCTGGCATCAAGAAACCCAGCAACGGATTCCGGGATTGATGTACGCGGACGATATAGTGTTGCTGGCAGGTAATGCGGAAGACCTTCAAAAACTGGCCGACATTTGTGGTGATGAGGCAACGTACCTAGGCCTACATTTTAACCCACAGAAATCTGGAGTCATGGTGTTTAACGAGGAAGCTCATACAGCACCAATAAGAATTCAACAGGAAGCCATACCATTAGTAGATAAGTACAAATATGGTGCCGGCGCTCACGTTCTCTAATGCCGTATTATGCTTAAAGTCCGATATCCTGTCGGGACTGGAGGTTAACCAAAAGGCAGTCGGCAGATTAGCACTGGGAGCTCACAGTAAGACTACAAATGAGGCGGTACAAGGCGATATGGGTTGGACTTCATTTGAGGCGAGGGAAGCGCAAAGATACGTTTTGAGGAGCGGCTTAGACATTTAGATGAGAAGAACTGGGCAGCCAGAGTGCACAGGTACGTGTACCTTAAAAGTGTGGACACCCAATGGCGGAAGAGGACGCGAAAGCTGGCGACTAAATATACCTTGACCGCGGCAAATAAACAAGGGGGGGGGGGGGGGGCAGTTAAAAAGCTAGTGAAGGAAACGGAGACGCTCATGTGGAAAGAGAGGATGGAAAAGAAGGGATCGCTGGGAATCTACAAAGCAAGCAAAAAAGAGTTCCGGAAAGATAACTTTTATGACAACAATAAAGGTAGTGCGTTGCTCTTTGAGGCGCGGGCTGGCTGCTTGAGAACTCGAACTTACATGAGCAAATATTCGTCACAGGATGAGACATGTGTTGTATGTGGCGGGGATAAAGAAACAATCGACCACATAGTAATATGATACCAAAAGATTCAGCCGGATAGAATTGGGGGGAAAGTCCTACTTCCTGAGGCACTGGTCTTCGCAATTGATGGAAGCATTAACTGGTCAGCAGTAGGTATTACTAAGCAGCGGCTAGAGTATTGGTGGAAAAAAAGCAGGGAAGTCGATAAAATAACATCCCAGCCAGGGGTAGCGGCAGGGCAGAATTAAAAAGAAATCCGAGTTGAGGGACTAAATTTAAATTCAAACAACTAAGATAGGCTAGATGGCGCACGCCGTCACCCCGATTCAAAGGGGAGGCCTTTAATTATCATCATCATCATCACCCGCCTGTAGCAGTGGAACGCGGTAAATTCAAATCGCCTTGAGCAAACATTTAGTGTGTTTACCTTGGGATGAGCGCGACGGAACAGGAACAGCATGTGAGGTGAGCGGGAAAGCAAAGGGGGACATTTCCTTGGCAAATGTCTACAAAGACTGTTGTCTTTTGACGACATTTGCAACGAAAAGAGCAGATACGCGGCCATTTTTTTTCAAATGCGTTCGTATGTTGATGAACGTGTGCTTAACATGACGTAGATGCGCATGAGGAATATTTCACGAAAGCCTCTATACATTTATTTAACTTGGTGTTCTTTCTTCTATTAAACGACATCACCACGGGCCTGGACATGGCAAAGCGCACAACGGCAGCTATGATTTTCACGAATGGTTTCCCTCGCATTCACAGTGCCGATAAAAAAAAAGCCGTTTGGAATAATGGAGATCGTTTAAAAGCTGATAGAGTTGTACGCGATTGTTCGTCTAAATACATGCCAGCGTACGTAAGTTGCATGTGCTTGTCACATCTGATCTGTGTCAGCAAAAATATTTTGCGCAATAAGCTCTACTTTAACTCGTTTGCTTGGACCTACTGTTGTAGAAACGCAAACTACAGATTGTACAGGACCATGTATTTGAGAGTCATTTCAATAAAGCTGTATATGCGAGTCTCCGAATTGTGGCTGTTGTGTGCCCATCTGTTTATTGTTGTGCCGCTGCCTGACGTAAACATTTACGTTCCTTGTGTTTTCGTTTGAAGGCTATTTTAGGGTGCAGTCCTTTGGCGGCCGTCTCTGGGCTGAGCCGCGTTGTCGGCGTAGCCGAGTGAACGATGGCAAGCGAAAGAAAAAGCGAACGATTAAAGAAAGCAAAGGAGGAGAGTGTCGCGAAATTTGGAGGGAAGTTCGGTTCGCCGTGGCGGCGCGAGCCAGCGCTCTCCGAAAGTGTGCGGTGGGGGAGGGCAGGGGGCAGTATGCTGTGCCCGCACGAGGCGCTCGACGGAGCGGCCCTTGGCGAAAACGAGAGGGGGGCGTGCGCGTGACATATATGATGTGTTAGTTAGTTGAAGCTTTTATTTGAAAGGAAGGCCATAGTCAATGAGGGGGTGGTTGGGATTGGGATGGGAAGGGGATATATAGAATATGATCAATTTCAGTTCTTAGTTCGCACTTCGCACTTCCCAGTTCACACTTAGTTCACACTCAGTTCACATTTCACACTTAATTCGCATTTCAAACTTATTCACACTTCACAGTTTTTGAGTCAGTGTGACAGATTAAGCGTCGCCCTGCTAGACGACTCGCGCCAGACCACTCTTAATTGCGAAGCTAGCAAGCTCCGAAAGAAGCTCACCGCGGTCTATGTTGTCTGATATATCAGAGAAGGTAAACGGGGTGTGACGTGATAGAAGCTGAGTTCGATGCTTTTGGAAGTATACGCATGACCAAATAAGATAGTGTAAATCAGATTTTAAGCCCATATTGCAATAAGGGCAATGTTCCCGTCCTTCAGGTCTGCGGGTCCATTTCTGAATTATATGTGGAGTATACGCAGCGTCAGCACAAAACTTATTTATGAACACTTCAGCCGCTCTCGGCTGCGTGCCGACATTGAAGAGGTAACCTGTCGGGGAGGCCATCCGGTGTTCCTGTTGTCGTGCCTTCTTAAGTCGGAGAAGGAGAAGAGCCGGGGGCGTGGAAGAGGACAACGAGGAGTTCGGTGGAGTGGAACGAGCGATGCTCTCCTGCGCTGCCTCGTGGGCAGCCCGATTTCCTGTGTTCGTGTCCTCATGGCCTGGCGTCCAGTCAATTCGGCCTTGTACACCCTGTCCTCTGAGGAGTTCCATTTGCAGCAAGATAGAGTTCACTATTGGGTTGGATGAGAAAGGCTTCCGGAGTACAGCCTCAAACGAATCTGTGAGGATACGCACGTGTCCAGGGGGTCGGGTGTCGAGATCGTAACATAGATTTCTAAGGGCATTATTTATAGCGTACAATTCACCTTTCAGACTGGTGGCATTATTATAGTTGAGTGCAGAGCTGCCATTTAAAGATGTTTGTTCCGGGCCTATCCATGCAGTGCCAACAGTACTCGGTGTAATGCTTGCATCTGTGAAAATGTCCACTTCCCCTTTGAGTTTGGTGTCCTGTAGGTGCCGAATTCGCCGTTTTCGTGCATGGCACTTGGTTTGTGGTATCGCTCTGGAACTGTGTCCTAGGACATTGTCTCTGAACGTCCAAGGTGCCAACGCAGTCGGTAGAGGCACTTCCGGTGGAGGCTTCTGGGCGTCCCATGCCATAAGTTCAATGCCCTGTCTTGTGAGGCTGCGTTTAGCCTCAGCCTGACACCGCGTACCTTGCATAATAGTGTCTATTGGAGAGATGGGGACAGCACGCTCGAGGGCGTCGATTTAGGTGTGTTTTGGAAGGCCGGTGATTGCTCTCAGAGTAGCTCTATGTACAGTACGAAGAGTTTTAAGGTTTGTCTTATTAAGTTCATAAATGGGAGCGCCATATGTCATTGTGCCAATTGCGACAGCTCGAGCCATGGAGAGGCATGCGCGTTGATTTGCTCCGCCGTACTTATTGGACAAACGAACAATAAGTGCGAGCATCTGTTTCCATTTTTGTCTTAATTGTGACAACCAGGCCTTGGGACTGCCACTGCTTCAGAGGGGGAGGCCAAGGAGCCGAACTGATCCTCTCGCTGCCTCTATGACCCTTCCGCCGATATGCACAATGGCATCCTCTGTGTGCGCGTTTGCTTTGGAGTTTGTCACAACTAGAAGCTCGGTTTTCTCCGGGGCTAGTTCAAGGCCTAGATCGGGTAAAACATCCTCGAGTGTGTTCACCGCAGCTTGTAGTTCTGTAATCATGTCCTGCTTAGTGTGATAGTCACTGCCTTCGGTCCAAATAGTAATATCGTCGGCGTATATTGCGAACCGAGTCGAAGTTTCTTTCTCCAATTCCTTTGCGAGCGGAGCAGTAACTATGTTAAAAAGTACGGGGCCCAGTACAGATCCCTGTGGGACTCCCCTATTGTTGTAGTATATATTTGGTGCCCATCCGGGTAGTGAGCCACAGAGCTGAACCGGTCGATTTTTGAGGAAGCTGCGTATCCAGTTTTGTGCACGTACACTGGGGAACGCCTGGGCAAGAGCGTTCAGTATGGCCGCCTGGTCGACTCTGTCAAAGGCCTTGCGGAGGTCGACAGTGAGGACATAGTCTGGAAGATCACGGCGATTCGCTTGTCGGTTGATTACTCTTCTAAGTAGCCAGTGTGTGCGTTCGCTTAAGACGCAGTTCGCGGTCCCTTCCTGAGAATCACTTCGCACCGCCGACGCAGAGGCTCACCATAGCTGCCGTCGAGAGAACCCACGAGTGAGTGCTGCATCAGCGCACTGCTGCTGCGCCCAAACATCGCATTAGGGAGTATCGTAATCACCAGCCGATTTTTAATATTTTGCCGACATGACTGTACGTACTATGGAAGCATGCATATACATGGGATAGGATGGGATGGTACACTTATACTGACACCAGATGTCTACATGGGGAGCTACAAAAATATTTATTTATTTATTTATTTTTAGGTACCCAGAGGCCCATGTGGCCATTACACAGAGGGGGAATCAGTTGAAAGCCGATGAAACATACATTGCAAAAAGAAGAGTATCAAGAGGGGATTTGCGGCCACGAGTGGCAAACGGATAACACGTGCCCTTTCCTGTTGTAGGTAGGAAACTTTTGTTCACATTGAGTGCGATTTTAGCTAACATATTTTATGAAGCCGTAAATCCCGCCGCGAGTGCGTTTACAGTTGTGCCATGGGTGTCGACGTGTGTACGTACCGAGCACGCATCGGCGCCTTCTTTCCCGGCCGAGCGCTCGGGTGCCATCATGTTGATTGTTTTTATGGAGCTTTTGGCCTAACCCGAGTGCTTTGCCCTAGACCAACTCTGCTATTGTCTATGTGCCTTGCGCTGCTGCTCTTATCTGCTGGAGATATCGAAGCAAATCCGGGGCCCAAAATTGAGGATGTGATCATACTCCTCAAAGGGTGCCACGAAGAAACTAAAACGGCTCTGGCAGATATCAAGCGGCAAATCGGAAGCATCGACACTCGTGTTAGCGCTATCGAACAAATCATGAACAATGTGTCTGACTGTACGGTGAACATCGATGCCGCCGCAGACTCAGTTCAAGAAGTTAAAGTTCACATTAGCAAGGCCAACGGAGAGCTCGTAGATCTTGTTGATATTATGAATATCACGTGGTGTTTAGGGATTGTTTTTATTGGATTGAGTTGGATTTTGGGGGGACTTCGTGTCCGTTCCGCATGGCAATGCTGCTGGCCGCTTTAAAACCTATTTCGGTTTTGAGCCCGATTGCAACGCCCACACAAATATTAAGGCTACCTTTTAGCAAAAAAGGGTGCACGTTAGAATGGTGAAAATACGGTATCTCCTTTTTCGGGAATCCCTCCCCTCCCCTCACCTCTGTTCTTTCGACGGGGTTTATTAAACGTGGGAGGGGTCGAGGTAGCTGAACCCGCCAGTCGACTCGACCCTTTCTCGTCGAGGTCATGTATCCGGGGCTAGCGTTCTGGCCCACAGAGCCGCCCTTCTGCCACCCAACCACCCAGGCTGAGCTTTGCCAGAAATAAAACGCTTCTCTGTCTCGCGCGTGCGCTCACTCTCGCGAATTTCGGGCGGCGCTCCGGTGGGATGAGTGGCCCCAGTACGTTCAGCCAACGAGCAAAGACGGCGCAGCGACACGTGCAGCACGTAGCTGGCGTTGCGTTCGCTGCTTTCCTGAGGAGGCAGCAGAAGAGGCACAGTCGGGCTGCTTCTTTAATAAGGAGCATTCTCATCGGCGCTCTGCACCGTGTGCTGCTTCAGTGGCGCTTCACAGAGTTGTTGGATGGGAGCAGAGATGGGCGTTGTCTAGCGTAGCCGACGTTGTGCCTTGTAGCCCTGTTACGCGGGGCGCTAATAATACCCGGTCCTGCCCAATCCGGACGTGTATGCCTTTTGCACTCGTCTGCCTGATCTCGGTGAGAGAAATCGGGGGTTCCAGCTGAAGGGAACCGTCGGGGAACCCCGTAACTGTACCAGTCAGACCAACTGGGACACGAACACGACGGTCCAAGGCAGACTCCGTGTTCACCCGGGAAACCTCTGCCATACTCGGCTAGTCTGTCTTTGGTTTGTCGACGTCTTGTTGGCGTTGCTGCTGAAGCCCGTAACGTGATAATCCACGTCGCTATAGTCTTTGCCTCCGATGTTTTATTTTGCTGGCCATTCAACAACGTACAATCTGCGTAACAAGAGCATGCAAACAGTATCTATTGATTGAAATTAGTGTTTCTAGTTCTTTTTTTTTCTTTTTAATAAATTATTTCTGCCAACTTGTGGAATTCCTCTACTTGAGAAAACGCGTAGTTGCGCCACGCTGAGGACAGACGTGCTGGTCGGCTTTGCAGCGCTGCACTTAAACGCGCAAATGTTGCAATCGAGCTCGGAGAATTGCAATTCTCGGTGATAAGTTGCTTCGGAGGCTTCGGGAGAATTTCCGTGTGTGCGGTGGGCATGCCCATTTCCCCTCCTCCTCACGCACTGCACCACTTCCCCTTTCATACACTCGCTGATGCCCCCAAATTCTCTTATATTGCTCGTGACTAGGGGCGGACCACAAGTAAGAACGGCATATAACGACGACAACGGAGACGGCAGGGGGACCTCCTGCAAGGTCTCCCCATCACCCACAGCAGCGGTTCTCAACCATGAGTGTGTCGGGGACCCCTTCCGGGCTTGCAAAAGTGATGTGGGATGTCATAATTTCCAAGAATTCGCACTTGCAGCTAACGTACTTATCAATGGACGCCTTTTGCGTCTGACTTGTATGCTGATACATGTCCTTTTGTCAAACAGTTTGCTCTTGCAGCAGATAGTCACCCGAGCGCATGCAAGCTGCCTTTTGTGTGTCTGGCTTTTCCGCAGAGCTGGTGCGTCGCGCAAAAAGCCAACATTAAACCATGAGCTGCGCTACACTGGCTACGCCAAAAATTAAACGTCATGTAGCGAAGCCACCTTTTTACGTTTCCAGCAAAGTATAGCAAAAAAGAAAAATGAATTGGGGGGGGGGGGGGGGTTGAAAAGTTTCGGGGAGGGTTTGGCGGACCTTTGAAATGCCCTCGCCGAACCTTTTTGGGGTCTGGTGCTCAAACGCGCTGCACTGAAGCGGCCACATTGCGACAGCCACCGCTCCAGGCACCGCTTCGGCTGGGCAGAGCAATGCTAGCACCGCTTGAGCCGCTAAGACGACTCCAACGTTGCGCTGAGCTTCATTTACTTCCCATTAGTTTGTTCCCAGTAAAGTTGTAAACGTTACGGAATTACTTTCTGCTCCTAATGCGTGGTCATCTACGGAGGGGGTATGGCTAGCGAAAACAGCTATCACTCTCGTTTAATCAAAGTTAACCTGCAACAAATTATGTGA
This sequence comes from Haemaphysalis longicornis, assembly GCF_048455015.1. NCBI lineage: Eukaryota > Metazoa > Arthropoda > Arachnida > Ixodida > Ixodidae > Haemaphysalis > Haemaphysalis longicornis. The sequence continues at coordinate 128,215,056 of NW_027526203.1, read as the reverse complement.
CAACTAGCCGCAGGGCTCACTACGCCCAGTTTCATTTCCTTTTCAAGTAAGTAGTTCACAGTGAAGCCGTAAATATTGTGGACATCGCGTCTGGTGTCACTGCGTGGTCGTCTCTGGGGCGCAAAGCGGGCAGCCCTACGCCTGTCCACGACAGTAAAACTATGGTCCTTCCGAGTTTCATGTATAGCTAATTAACTGAAAGGCAGTGTCTGCTATCCCGGAAACCGTGAGAATTGTCGTCAGAAGTTTCTCACGGCAAGCGCCTCTGACTGGCTAAGCATGCAACCCGGAGATTCTCTCGAACAAACATTTCCTGAAAACTGGATCCTGCAGCTGTTCCTGTAGCGCTGTGGTACAGCTCTTCTTTTTTAGGTTCGAGTCCAGAATGGGGAATTTTTTCTTAACAGCAGAGCTGTTATTACTGGCCGTAAGTTGGGGGTTCGTGCGCGCCGAAAACTCCCCGAGAAAATTTGTTGTTGTTGTTATTGTTAATTGTTCCTTTTTTTGTGGCGCATGCCCACTTGGAGGATTGGCCAGGATCGGGAGATATATTGGGGCTAATGTGCCCGATTTAGGAGACTAAATTTTGGAGAAAAAAAAACAATAAATACAGGAATTTGTAGAAGAAAAGTGTGCACTATGCAGGAATTTGCATAAAAAAGGCTATGCGGGTTTTTGCAATAGGCTCGTATTTCGTCTGTGTACAAGAAGAGCGGCTAACAGGGTAGGCGCCTAGTCTCTGAGACGTAGGTGTGGACGGCTGTAACCAGATTCCTGTGGGGAAACCCGAGCGAAATGGCACCGAACGACAGTAAGACCGGCATTGAAAGGGTAAGTCCAAGGCGCTGAATTGGCTCCACGAGGTATTTTCTTCTCATTGAAGAGGAGCCGCGGCAATGTAAGAAAAAATGCTCTAGGGTTTCGGGTTCATCACAAAGAGCACAATGACGAGAGGAGGTAAGCCCAGCGCGGTGCATATAGAAGTTGAGCTGCGGAACTCTACAACGTAAGCTAGTTAAAGTAACCTCGCATTGGCGAGATTCGCAACATCAGGAGTCCTACGCATATGCCAAATGGGCGTAATCATCGAGCGACGTGATGGCATCCTCCTGCCTCCTCGCCAGATGTTGATGCCGACGGATCCGTGCTCCGGCCAGTATGGAGGGAAATGGACAGACGTCGATCGGAGGGCCGTCTAGTGATGACCTCGCTAACGAGTCTGCTTGTTCATTCAGATATAAACCCTTATGCCCAGCACCCATATCAAGCGGATTTCTCTTAAGTGGGAAGGAACTAAAAACCAAATGTGCGAAGAAGAGCAGAATTTTTGGGGGATATCAAAGCGGAACAAACAGCTAATGAATCAGACACAATTACGACATTTAATATCTGGGGAGGTAAGTTTTTTGATGCTATGTCTATTGCCATAAACTCAGCATAGAAGATTAGGGTGAAGCCCGTAGGCGAATCGAAAGCGACCAGTTGAGTTGTGGACTGAAAATCCCCACACCCGCTCTTTCCTCAAGTTGAGACGCATCAGTCGCTACAACCACGTATGTATCCAAGCTAGACGGATAGTCGTTCAACAAACCGGTTAGTAGACGTGTATGCAGCCTTTTCGCATTGTTAGGAAAAATGTTATTAAAGGTTAGGGGAACAGGGAGAGCTTCCCAGGACATCTGCATAACCGTACGGAATGTTAATATTAAGAGGTGAAAGTAATGTCTGGGCATACACACATTGAGGGCGGTATTGGTGGGGCCACCACGAGTTAAAAAATAAAGCCGGTCGAGCCACCATCAGCGACAAGTCTCTGCTGAGGGGCGATTCGAAAATCCTAAGCATCGTCAGAGCAGTTAAAAGCTTAAACCGAGACTCTAGTGCAGGCACCCGGGACTCATTAGTTGTGTATTTCGGAAGGCCGAGACACAATCTCAGGGCACGTCGCTCTAGCAGTATAAGCGGATTGAGTTTGTACATTGGATATCCTGAAAAGAGAGCACAGCCAAATTCTAAGATAGGGAGGGCGCACGTACCCGCGGTAAATGAATATCAAGGTGTCTCTCCTCATCCCGAAATTGCGGTTTCTAATTCTTCGCAACAGGCCAAGTGCCCGTTCCCCGTTCGTCGTAATGTGCTTTATATGATGCCGCCAATCAAGCTTACTCTCATAAATAATTCCCAAGTATTTTAAAGTTGTCACTTGCGGAATAAAATCCTCCCGGTATCTAAGGCAGAGGGCGGCTCCGGTCTTTTCGGTACAGGACGTTTCGGTACAGGGCGTTTCGGTACGGTCTTTTCGGTGCACGGGCGTTTCGGTACACGGGCGTTTCGGGACACGGGCGTTTCGGGGCACGGACCTTTTGGGACACGGGTGTTTCGGTACAAAGACGAATTTCGGCGAGCGCTTTAGGCTGCGGGCGTTGTTTACGGGGTGATTACAAGCACGGAATTTGTACCTATTTATTACAGACGTTCTTGTTCGAAATTCTGCGTTATTTTAGGCCAGCAGTTGGTTATGCAGCCTTCCCAAAAAACCTCTGTTGATTTGTTAAATATTAGCTGCGATATTTGTAGCATTCAAACAACCTATAAGTGTTCATTATTTTGTTTCTTAGCGACCTATTATCACCAGAATGTTATATAAAAAATCAGTGACAGTATCATCGTGTTTTTCACTCGTTTTTTTTACTACTTATTATCACCTGTTTATTTTTTCGAAAATCAGTGAGGTAAATATTTTCTTTTTGCACTTTGCGGAGACCCTTCGACAACGGCTGCGGGAATGAGTCCCACAGCACGGGTAAGGAACCTGTCCCTTTATAACGTAATGACGAAGAAGTTGCAATTTCTTGTGTTTCTGCATTTGTGTGCGTTGCTTTCTTCTTATAACGCAAGTACTTGAGGTGTTATTAGCAATGCATTACGGAAGGCACCTATTGTACCTTTCCGCACGCTTCCGTCCCTACTTATTCGTAGTTAGCAGGGACTGCGGCGGGTTTATTGTGTTTGTGAATCAAATTTGGAAATTCTGTGTAATGACGTTGAAAGCACTCTGTAATGTTTTATGCAGCATACATACAGTTATTCATCTTCGCAAGGACTGCTCATCTGTAATTCTTGGCGTTTTGCTAATATGGTCGTGACCTGAGACCAATGTCACCTGATGCTCCCCATAATCAGTACTTTTTTGAGCCGCACACCGTTAAAATGATGTTCGCAGAAGCAGGTGTCGGGCCGACATTATACATGGCATATATATAAAAAAAAAACAAGTGCCGACTGCAACAGGCATGCTGCAGGTTAAAATGAGCCGCTGCAACTCAAATCGCGTGGGATGATGTAAGTGAAAAACCCAGTGTAACACTTTACCGCTACTATTCCGGCGGATAATGTTTCTAACTGCACTGTTAAACCATTTCATTCGTATGGATAAGATAGGTGTTTACTTAGTTTAACAGCCCGGAAGAGCGCTTAGTGCGTAAGAAATATTTCCCGCAGCAAACATGCACGTCAAAGCAGCGTCCCCGAATAGGAGCCACGTTGGATCGCGGCTCATTGGTACCTCTGAAGTTTACATACGCTACTTTTGTGACAAAGAACTTCGATACTCAGAACAAAATTTAAAAGAATGTCTAAGTAATTGAATAATTAATTCAAAGAACATTTATGCGAAAAGTAAACAAATGAACCAGGATAGAGGAACTATCCTGAACAAATATTTACAGGAGAAATCGCTTGAAAAGTATGCGGATTCGCAAGTAGGCGCTAAATAATCACAATATGAGCTCAGAAGCCGTCTTAAAAAATAGATCCTAGAGATCCTGTGCAAAATCAAATCAAAACAAAAACAAAATAAAGATATATCTGATATGTTCATGCAGCGAAAACTGCTTAAACCCGTAAATAGGCATCGGAGCCACCACGGCGGGTAGGTAATACATGATGATATTGTCGCTGAAGAAACGAAGTAATGAACAAGCTATACATTTTCTGGCTACGGTTACGCAAATAGGCATTTTTTTGGCAAGGCCGCATAAATTTCTACTGGCCTAAAATAACGCAGAAATACAAGCAACAACAGTTGTAATAAGCAGGTTCGGTGCTTGCAACTCGGATGTTAACAATGCACGCGAATTTGGCCGCCTCAAACGCTCACTCGAATTCGTTTTCGTGCCGAAACGACCTGTACCGAACCGCCCTGTACCGAAATGTCCTGTACCGAAACGCCCGTGTCCCTAAACACCTGTGTCCCGAAACGCCCGTGTCCCGAAACGTCCGTGTACCGAAAAGACCGTACCGAAACGCCCTGTACCGAACCGCCCTGTAGCGAAAAGACCTAGACCCGGCAGAGGGTAACAGGCACTGATACGGGGAATACCAGGACCGCGCACTTGGCAACGTTAATCGACAAATTCAGACTTGACAGCCACCTTTCGAGAGAATCCAAATAATTTTGTGACGCCTGATAAAGCTCATGTATGTCCCGTGCTGCTGCGAAAAAGGCTATATCGTCCGCATAAACGTAACCGCAGCCTTCATTGCTGGTAGGAATGGATCTCATCAGTATGTTAAACAGAATCGGAGAAAGCACTGACCCTTGTGGAACGCCCCTTCTCTGATGTAGTGTGGAAGTCTTAAAACCATTTTTCGAGCAAAAGAACTTGCGGCCAGATAGAAAGTGCTGAATCCATGAAATAATGTAATTGGGTATCCCGCATTCTTTAAGTTTAGCTATAAGGACGCTGTATTCTACACTGTCGTATGCTTTTGCAATGTCCAGTGTGACAAGCGTGCAGATTAGTTTGTTTATACGGGCAAACTGGATACGACTCTCCATGTCCACATGGGCGGACCAAATGGAGCAGCCTGGACGGAAGCCAATCTGATGTGCACTCAGTAAATTTTCTCTAGATAGGGATCGAAGTAAACGGCCGTATACAATTCTTTCGATCAATTTGACTAAGTTACTGGTCAAAGCAATTGGACGAATGTTGTCCGGGAGAAGGCCAAGACTGAGTTTTTTTAGTAGTGGTACAATCTTTGCAATTTTCCAATCTTCGGGCACCCATGCTTTCTCCAATGACGTGTTGATAATGTTTAAAGGAGCCATGAAGAGAAAACACAAGTTTGGTTCATTCGAAAGATTGCTTCGTTAGAACCATACTGACACCACTTTTAACACAAACTTCGCTCAAATAAGCTACATAATTAGGAAAAAAGGGAATGACCATGCGACCCACCAGCTCATTTCCCGCAACAGAACCTATGATGTCACACGAGAATGCTCTGCGATTGGCGGAGGCCGGCAAAAGCAAACGCAAGTTAGGCAGGGCTTACCAGTTTGTATAGTGAGCAATATGCCCGTTAAACATACTGCACATTCCTTTTATGACACTAAGAACGGTGGAGTAAACGGTTGAAGTTCCGAATAAACACGCAAGCGTGTATGCCAATGCGTACGAAACTACCGCCAGCCGAACTCGACATCTCGCCGTCACCACCGTGGCGCAGACGAATTTTCGGGTTAGAGGCTCTTCGGGGCCAACGAACCGTTCCAGCACGCACAGCCGCGACCTTGCTTGGTATCGTAATCCCTTCACAGGAGGTTGGCCGTCATATCACCAACCAGCAAAGGTAAAATAGAAACGAGGGGAGTAAGGTACAGCAAGCAGCGACGAGATAGTGACAGTCGTCGCAGAAGTTTCGGAATGGTGTTGGCTTGCTGCCGTTGTTAGGAGCTCTTTTCCAGTTTACAACCACTGAAAACTTCAGTTTGTTCGAGTACTTTACAATGAAATTTCGTTGCTGCGTTTTGAAATGCCCATGTAGTACGGGCAAATCGTCGAGGGAGTGCGACATCTCCGCCGGTGAGGAGATCTCCTTTCATGTGCTGCCCAACGACGAACCTCGGCGAAGCAAGTGGCTATGTTTTGTGAACTTTGCAAACGGAGGAGAAAGAGAGCTAAAGGAAGTACGAGTGTGCTCGCTTCATTTCCGAGGAAGTGATTACGGCAGGGACCCTTACGTTAGCTCACTCCTGGGACATGCTGGCGGTCGTCGCCGACTTCGTCAAATCGCCGTCAAAGCGCTCTGACCTCGGGGGAAAAAAATGCCGTACACACCGCGCATTGACGCTCGTATCTTTCTGGTCGAGAGAGCTCGCGCGAACGGCTTTCCATACACGACACCGGCCAACTGGCATAAGCGATACTGCTACTGAAATTGAACTATTATTAACCATAATAAAAATACGGCACATACGTGCCAGTCGGTATTCGTCCGTCGCGACGGGGCTGACGAGGCAGCGGTGCCGACGGCAGGGCGTTCGTCTGTTGTGGCTATCGCGGAATGGTCGCTTTCCGGTCCATCCGCGTATCCCACAACTCCTGCCGCTCGTGCACTTAGAAGCATTGAGCGTTCAAGAGGTGTGAGGTTGTTAAATGCAAGCCCGAGCTTCTCCTCGAGAGTTTTGTTCGCCGGATCAGGCGATTCCATGACTAGGGCTGCGGGTGCACTAGGTTTTACTAGTATTTTTAAAATGGCCGCCATCTTGGTTTCGGCACGATCGAGTTCTGGTTCCTGTTTGATTCCCGCGTGTGGGTGCTATATGGAGCCGACATACTAAGTATCTGTTTCATGGACCGGCTCGTATGACGCCATTGTTCACGTCACGAAATGTGCAATTTAGCGGTAGATTTAAAAATTTGGCTTAAATTGCCTTATTTCTCAGTGAATAAAGCATCATTTGCTTCCGGGAAAGCGCTTAGGGTACTATGAAACACCTAATCTTTCGAATAAAACAAACTTTTGTTTTCTCTTCATGGCTCCTTTAATAGATCGTGAGGAGATTCCTCAAAGAGAAGCTTTATCGCTGTAGTCGAAATGCCATCGGGTCCCGGGGAAGCTGGCGGGAGGCGCACAACTATATCCGCCATTTCCTCCATCGTCACAGAGGCAAAGTCTAAAACTGGGGTATTTTCAATTATCATGGGTCGGAGAGTAGCCGTAAACCTTGTTTGCAAGGCCCGGGCGACTTTTTCGAGCGACTCTGAGCTTTCTTCCGGCGTTTCCACAATGGATACACCGTTGCTTCTGTCGTCAGTGCTCTTGCGGTTACGCAAAAAAAGCAAAAAGAATACGCCGGTTTTTCGTTTGGGAAAGCGCGGAGAACCTTAGCCGTTGAGATGGTTCGGCGAAAGATTGCGGAATAATACTTGAAATTGGTCCAATTATTGGGGCTCTGATTATGAATAAATTTTTTACACGCTGCTTTCCTGCGCCGATAATCTCTCGTGCAATCATTATTCCACTACGGGCTTATACCATCTCTCTTGGTTGACGAAACAACAAACTCTGAATTTTTTAGTGTATTTTTCATTAATGCGGTGACGTTTAGGGCCCTAAGCTCCATAGAATCACTGGGCAGAGATGCAAGGGACGAACTCAAGTTCTTTTTCATGAGTTCATAGTTAACCAAGGTCCGCACCACACGGTTAGGTGTGCTTGGGGAGACCGCAATATAAAAAATTATCGGAACGTGGTCGCTACTTGTAGGACCATCTACTGTACACCAACTAGAAACCAACCCACTCTTTACGAATGTTAAGTCTAAGACTGAGCGCGTTTGATTTCGAAAAAAAGTCGCACTACCCGAATTAAGACATACTGAATGATTTTCCTCTGTCCAGTCTAATAAACGCCAACAAGAAGTGTCGGTCTTGAAGCCCCAGCTCACATGGTGTGAATTAAAATCTCCGGCAACTATGACGTTTTGATTACAGGAGGAAAGGGCGAGATCCAGCGGTTCTGTGGTGGACACTCCGTTGGGGAAATAGGCATTCAGAACAGAGAAGGAAGGGCAACCTGGCAGACTTATATTTACCACCATGAGTTCACTAACCGGTGACAAAAACTGGAAAGACAGCTTGGCTTTGCGGCAAATCTTTGTAGCTATTAGAATAAGTAGACCACCTCCTCGCGTGTTCCTATCTAAGCGAAACACGCGAAAATTGGGTAATGTAAATGGTTTGCCTCTAGACAGCCACGATTCTTGAAGGAGAATATTATCTGGGCAGTGATTATTTATAAGACATTTAAGATCTGTCAGTGCCGCAACTATAGAACGGCAGTTCCACTGGAGCACTTGGATCGACATTATGGAGAGTGAATGGCAGCCATGGCTGCCTCCAAGATGCTTTCTTTTAGTTTAATGTCCCCTTGGCCCTTTTTAGGTTTCTTGGATCGCGACTCTGGGGAAGAAGTTGGTTGTTGCGAAGTGGATGGAGTAGCTCGCTTAACGTCAGGACGCCTTGGCGACTCAGTGGAAATGTCGAGTTCCATTTCGGACTCATTGAATGGGCCAAGATCTGAAGGGGAAGGCTGACCTTGAGGCCGAGCGCTCGTGCACGCGTGCCTCGAGCGCACGTTCGTCAAGCCAAGCATACCCACTTATGGAGATTTGCCAACATTGGCCACAAAAGCATTCCAGCGTTCGCCGTATCGTGGCGAAACTTGCTCAGAACGAGGAAGACGCGTCATAGCGTACGCCTATCGTTCGTTCGTCCTCGTGTCGTCGTACGCATGCGCTCTGTCCCGTAAAAGAGCCGCTACTAGAATGTCGAAGCTGCTGTAAGTGGTCATTCACTCCACATGGCGAAGCCACGGATAGTTCGCCCGGCCTAGGAAGACGCCGCGCTTCGAGAGGCTAGGCGTGCAAAGCATCGGCTAGAGACGATAAGTCGCGCTTGCAGAGTGGAGTGTGAAAACGTCGACCGAAACGACGAGCTCACTCTGGCCTTGCTCAACATAAGGTCATTGAAATGGCATGCCGCCGACGTCAACCACGACACCACAACGATACTAAAACTCAACTTTGTGTCTGTTAGTGATCACCTACAACAGTTTCGCCATTCAAGTATTGCGCGTGAGTGCAAGCTTCCCTGAATTTTTTTTAGCGTTCGGAATATTTGAAGTTTTCGTTCATCGTGATTTCCTTAATGCTTTTTTTTCATTCTGGTTATTACTATACAAAGAGATCGACGTACAGGACTTCTAGAATGAGTTGGATTAGGTTTAATATAGGTTGTGTTCTGGGTCGTTGGGCTGAGTTAGGTTAGGTTTGTTGCAGTTGGCCTGGATTTGGGTAGGTTATGATAGTTAGGTTAGGTAACGTAAGGTTGGGTTCGGCGAGGTTAGGTAGTATGAGGTTACGTTGGGAGGCGATAATACTCAGCAAATTTTAGGCCACCAAGCTTTTATTGAAACTGCCGTCAGAATTACCCGAGGTAATTCTCGCGGTTGCCGTGAGATTATACGCAGCCTAACTGAAAATTTTGCTCACTCGTGAATTCCGAACAAAGGTGTTTTAAGGAGAAAACGCTAAGTCCCCATTCTACGAAAAAGCGCCGTTACTCTTGTTGTAGTTATCCACTCAAGAAAACGGCCGTTGCTGTAAAGGTGAAATACACTTCATCAAATTAATGTGACGGGCTCGTTGGTCTACGGGCTACGCGCCACCGGGCAGGCTACACGGGCGAGCTATCGCGGGCTCTCGCCAGCGGGGCCACTGCCAGCCGCTGGCTACACACGAGGCCTCCGGAAAGGAGGGAAAGACTGAGAGAAAATCCAGGTCGCGAACCTAAAACGCTCCTGGCGGATGCATTGGTAGGAGTTTCTTCGCGCACTTGAAGTTTGATAACAGCGCTAAGACGGGACAAAGAAAAGGCGAGGCAAGACTGAGGCATGCATACAAAATACAAGTTTGTTTTATTCAAAAGATTTTGTGTAGTGCTCCCAGCGCTTGTCCCGCAGCAAATGATGCCGTGATTACTGAAAAATAAACCATTTACATTAAAATTTTGATTCTCCCGCCAAATCGTGTGTTTGTGTGACGTCTGCAATGAAGTCATAACTGCACGTATTAGTTCAACTGCGTCATTCGGCTCCGCAGCTCTGCTTGCCGTCAGTCCTCCCAAATGGTGCTACGATACTCAGCCACGAACCGTTGGCCGTTGCTTTGTTTTTGACCGTATTTACCCCTGGCTGGTTTCTGTTACGATAGAAAGTAATCGTTTCGTGAAACAAGGGGTATGCTTGACAAATAGGGTCATGTAAGCCAACGTCGCTTACGCCAATCGGCCAGCGTCGTGTCAGACAACTCCAAAGCGGCGGAATTGTTGTGAGCTAAAACAAGCATAGTGCGCCCAGTACCAACAGCAGTGCGCATTGGTACATCTATGTTTACGTGTATTTTCGTAACTTTCGTTGTTTACCGGCGCAAAAAGCTCGTTCGGCAAGCTTATAAGCCCTGCCTAAATTGCGTTTGCTTTTGCCGGCCTCAGCCAATCGCACAGCTGGGCACATATGAGAATGACATCATAGGTTCCGTTGCGGGAAATGAGCTAGTGGGTGGCATAGCCATTCCCTTCTTTGCCTCATTATATGGCTTTTTTCAGCGAAGTGTGCGTTAAAAGTGGTGTCAGTGTGATTCTAACGAGGCAACCTTTCGAGTGAACAAACTTCTGTTTCGTCTACATAGCCCCTTTAAGTATGTACCAACAAGCCCGCATGAACACCGTTTTTCTTTGCTGACTGCGTCGATACTAGTTCAAAGTATGGGCGTGTGACAGATGGCATCATTTCTCAGGTTAGCAGTGTAGAAGGTGTCACTGCCAGTGACCACCAGGAGCTGGCGGACGAAGCGCCAGTGCGGTTATCACTGGGAAGTAATGACCGAATGGAATGCCGCCCTCTGTTCTTCAGTTTCGAAGAAGGGGAAGAGAAGGCCCTCCGCTACATTCGCTCGTTGATCGAAAAGCGCTAGCGTTTGCCTTCAAGGATAAACGGTAGGCTTCACTCGCAGACTTATTGAAGCATTCAATTGCTGACGCGCAGTCACGTTGTACGGTTTTCGTTCTTCGCTTTCGTCGGTCCGAACTTTCACTAATTCGAACAGAGGTGGCGTCCCCTTGCAGTTCACCTTGTTACACGGCGGAAGTAACCGCAGTTACGTTTAACCGTGGTTACTAAACTTCAACCGCTGTTATCGCAAACTGTGGTTTTGGCTGTTACACGCGAAATTCCAATTCTGGCGACAGCAGTCGCGTGGTTGTGAGCGTAACAAAATTGAATTAACAAATTTTTAACCTCACGATAGAAAAACAAAAGAGAAGCTGTGCCGACAAAAGGAAATATTGTTAAAACACTTGCTTCAGACCCAAACGCAACGCACTCGCGCGCGGCGAGTATTGCGAGAGGGGCTTCCCCAACAGCAATAAGCAACCGGCTTGCACTTCTCGGGTCGGCTCGGTGTTGGGAACCTTAGGCTTAGTTATCATCGCGGCGGATATTTGACCGCCCGCTATCTCTACAACTGCGAATTACAGTCCATAGCACAATTTGCCCCACACTAACAGCCACGTCCACGCACGTGGAACTCCTTTTCCGCGATCAGATTGATTTCGAAGAGCGGCGACAAGCTGTTGCTGCCGTGGTCTGGGTCGGTTCGAGCCGCTTAGTGGGCCGTGCGGACAGGCGTGTTTGCAGGCACGGCCGGCGTGCGCGGGGATCGTTTCAGAGTGCTGAAAATGCTTCATGATTTCCTGCTTTATCCATTTCTTGCGAACGATGCGCGGAATTTACAAATTTAGCACAGCTATTGTCGTAGTTGATCGGGTGGATCGGGAAGTGCGCTGCAGCTTTCGCTTCAGTCGTGGTCACCCACAGTCCCGCTGAATGCGCGAGCGACGCAAGGAACGCAAGCTCATCTCGGGCAGCTTTGGGGCGCCCGCTATTTCGGCTCTGTGCGGGAAGCTTCGTCTCCTCCGCGCGACGGGTGATTTTTTTTTCTTTCAACACGAAAGTGATTTATTCCCGGATACACGAAGATTTCGCTGACGTCATATCCGTCACGGAAGTGACGCCAGTACAACGCAACAAGCGGCCTGTAAAGGATGCACCCCAGGACATAGGGTCTTCTTGCGGGGAAGCAACCTTTAGTCCGAAAGAGTACGTTATGCTTAGGGTTGTTCGTTTTCTGGTTTTATATTTTAACACGAAAGTACTTTATGCCGCGGTGCCCCACGATTTCACTGACGTCATATCCGTCACAAAAATTACGCCAGTACATCTTTGCCGAACGCTCGCCAAGAACACCCACAAGACAGCCGCCGACCCGCAAATCATGCTCAGCTGCAGATTTCGCTGCACATTTCACTTTCGTGTTTTACCGATTCCTATGCAGAGAAATCAACAACAGATTTTTTTTCACCTCCGCTGATGCGCCGCCACTTGCGTCCGAACTGACTTGCGCGATTTTGAGCACTGCGGCTGCTCCGGGTGCGGTGACTGCGGTTGGAGTGACAGAACTGAGGTAGCCAAGCTCGGTTTGTGTTAACCGTGGTTAGCGGGATAACCGCAGTTTCGTCTGTCGTGTAACGCAGCAAACTGCGGTTTTGTCTACCGGCGGATTGCTTAACCATGGATAAGTGTGCCCGCGCTTTTACTGTATAGTTGCCCACCCGGGTATCCCCGGTTGCTACCGCTAGTAAAAATGTAAAGAAAGGGGTCCTAGGGCCTCCATATTTTGATATAAGGTGGCCTATATTGTTCCTTGACAAATGTCTTCCCAGCAATTCACTTGTGTGTATCGGTAAAGCTGACTGTAAGGAGATTGGTGTAAGGTATAGGCCTTTCGTAAGCTGGGTTTCCCACAATGTGTGTTGCGTGGGGAAGTATGGCCATCTACGGAGGAAGCACGGTTAGAGCCCTACTATACGTACGCCTTTGCACAGCCGCCGCCCCCTTCCCGAATCGTGGTTGCTCCTTGCCGCACGCAGCGCCTCTCTCCCCCTGAAAATGACACGTCAGCCACCTGTGCGGCCCACTAGAGCCTGCGAAGTAATGGATGCAGCTGCGCTATAATAGAACACCCTTGTCTCTACCCAACACTCTTGTGTGTCCTTTGTATGCAACGTATACCTCGTGCCACTGTCCCTATAATCCAACAAAATATATAGCTACAAATTCCCACCAAATCCCTCAAGATTTCCAGCCCTTCACTAGCTGGAAGGGCCCTGATTTTTCTTAACCCTATTGAAGTTTCAACGTTTCATTGAATTTGCAGAGAGATCATGTTTTGTTATCGATTTGGGACAGGTGACAAGATTTTTGTTGTGTTTTACTGAGCAATCCTGTTTTGACGGATCTTGACCATTCACTGGCGCAACGGCCGGTCCCGGATAGAATTGCTACAGTGCACAGTATGCTTCTGTGATGATAAAAAGAAGAGCATGTTGACTTTAGGCTAGCGTCTCCCTATGGGCCTCGTGCACTGCAGTTTCAACTAAACACATGGCGCCACCTGGTAGCGGCGGCGGCATTTTTTCCAAGGAAGAAAATAAGCATATGGAACTGTTCCCTACGGAGCTCAACTACAACACCTGCCGGGAAATTAGTATAAAAAACAACACCGCGTTTTGTTACGTTCCCCACTGTTATTTCAATAAAAACATTCCTCTTTTGCGGAAATGCATACTAAACCTTTTAGAACGCGCCCCTCTCTAATACAAGCAGACGACACGGATCAGCTGCTTGCGACGCCGACGTGCGGGGAAAGAAATAGTACCGAACGAGAAATTAAAAAAAAAGCTGAACTATAGGTGCATTTGCGTATCGGCACGGCAATTGGCGTGGGACCGCTGCGAAAATAATGCCGTGTATCCAAGAAAACGGAACGAGTGTTTAGTTTGTATCGACAGTCAATAAATAGAATTCTTTACCCACTAGCCTATGGGATCAAACAGGCGCTTCTTCGTTTCAAACCGCACTACTCGCATTTTTAACGATTCAAATTGTTTTTATCATGCTTATCTTTTCTAAGCTGTAAATGCCTTTAAAATGCCAAATTTTCTGTCCCTTTTACACTTTTTGTTTTTCGATACAATGATTTATGCTGCATTTTGCAATTGTCTTGTACACGTCTTGTGCTTTTAGGGTATTCCGATGTCATTTTTGTTGTGCTTATTTATTTATTTATTTAAGTACCCTGAGGGCCCGGGCGGGCATTACATGGGGGGGGGGGGATTGAGGTATAACACACTAATAATACAATTATATAGAAAATAACATCAAGTGAACAGAACAGCAAGAAAAACAATAATAATACAAGAATTGCACTCGGAAATCGCACAGCTACAACGCTAAACAAAACTATGAAACAAACAGTAACAAGCGATATGATCTCGTACAGGCAAGAACCAATATGTTTACAACATAACAGACACAATGAAATTAAAGTTAGATATTGCTTTCAGTCGTAAAAAGGAGAGAAGTGCTGTTTGAAAAGAAGAAGCGTCTGTTAGTGTGGCTAGGTTTGCAGGTAAAGAATTTCATTCGTTTATGGCCAATACAAGAGGAGAATTCTGATATTTTTTTGTGCGGGCAAAAATGGGATTAACTTTGTAAGCATGATCTACGTGTGCCGAAGTATATGGTGCCGAAACGATAAATTTGCCAGCGAAGGCCGATGGGTTATGGTACAGTGCATGGAAAAAAGATAACCTTGAAAATGGCCTGCGCAGGGTGAGAGGGGGAAGATTTAGTTGCTCTTTTAAGGCAGAAACGCTTTGGTATCGCGAGTATGAAGACATAATAAATCGAGCGGCTTTGTTTTGCACTGATTCAATTGTGTTTTTAAGTCCAACTTCATGAGGATGCCATATTATTTGCGCGTATTCGAGAGAAGGGCGAATCAGGGTATTATACGCCTGAAGCTTCGTGTCAGAATTAGCCAGATGAAGGCGACGTTTAAGCAATCCAAGCTTTTTAAACGCCTTCGAAGTGATTTTTTCTGTGTGGGGACCCCAGTTTAAGTCGGAGGTCAATGTTACGCCCAGGTATTGAAAGTATGAAACCGCCTGAATTTTGGAGTCATTTATTAGATAATTATAACTATCTGATGTAGTTACGGAAGAAAATCGGACGTGTTCAGTTTTTTCTGCGTTTATTTGCATTTGCCATTTTTGGCACCATTTAGTTAATGTTGATAAGTCAAGCTGAAGTGCACTAACATCATTTGTTGTTATTATTTCCCTGTAGATTGCACAGTCGTCAGCAAATAGGCGAATCGACGAAGAAATATTATTTACTATGTCATTGATATCAATTAAAAAATAGGAGAGGACCTAACACCGACCCCTGAGGGACTCCAGAAGAAACGCCGACAGGATTAGAAACATGCTGATTTAATTTTACAGATTGCCATCTGTTTATTAAAAAGTTTTCGACCGAAGTTGTTGTTTCATCAAGATTAAGGTTCCGAAATAAATCATTAGGCGCTTATGGGGAACTCGATCGAAAGCCTTCGACAAATCAATAAAAATTGCATCGGTGGAGAGGGTCTTATGCTGTGAAACGTGGAGATCTGTAACCAGCTCAAAAAGTTGCGTTTGACATGAATGATTTTTCCTAAACCCATGTTAATTGCTGATGAAGAAGTTATTCCGGTCAAGGTGGGTGACTATATGCGTGAAAAGTATATGTTCAAGTAACTTGCAGCTGATTGAGGTAAGCGAAATAGGCATATAGTTTATGGGAGCAGACCTGCCACCGGATTTAAAAAAAGGCAGGGTGTGAGCGAATTTCCAGTCGTCCGGCAACCATCCTGTGTTCAGTGATTGTTGGAATTATAATGAAAGCAGGTAAGCTGAGTGAGGGCTAGTTATTTTGAGTAGCTTTGCTGTTATGCTGTGAGGCCCTGGACTAGTCTTAGAAGCTAGTCGGTCAATCGCGCATGACACGCAATGGGCTGTAATTACAATGGGTGTAAAACTGTTGACTATGTTGGACTGCGACGGCGTCAAAGAGTCACTGAGAGGCAGTTCAATGGTGTAAACCCGAGCAAAGGCATGGCTAAATTCTTCGGCGGAATCTTCTGGTGATAAAGTATCCCCCGTGGCCTTTTTTAGGACCGGTACCGAGTTTTTGTCCTTCGGGCTCACAATATTCCAGAATTTTTGGGGGTCGGTTTTCATAATACTTGGGAGCGTAACATTAAAATACTTATGTTTTGCCTCGCGAATGGCTTGTTCAGTTAAAGTAGAAACAGTCTTATAGTTCCGCCAATCTTCACAATCACTGGATCGAGTTGCCTCTCTGTACAGTCTTTTTTTCCTGTTTAAAAGCCGTTTGACATCACGAGTAAACCATGGGTCATTCGTCCTAGAGCTTATCACTATTTTGGGCACGCAAGCTGCCTCTATTATCTTTAACTTGTCACGAAAGTACACCAGTTTTCATTCATCATACGCACTTGAAAGTTAGTCTCAAGTTAGACGGTTAAAGATAGTAGCATATGGTTCATTCTTTCTAAGTCCGCGCGAGGGTAGTTGAAGATTTGTTTTAGTATTTTCGTTTAAGATAACACGCGGCATTGATACCGCGCAGTGAACGGCCTTATGGTCACTTATTTCATCCATAACGTGCGCGTTGGTAATGTCGGGTTGATTTGTTAGGATGAGATCCAATAGGTGATTGCCCCTCGTGGGTTCACGTACTATTTGGGTAAGGTGATGGTAGTCGATACAGTGAAGGAAACTGAGGCATTCGAGGCGATTATTTTGCATAGTGACGGAATATGTTGACCAATCTATGCCCGGGTAGTTGAAATCGCAATATCAGATTGCGATTTCAGATTGGCACATCAGATTGGCTTCCGTCCAGGCTGCTCCATTTGGTCCGCCCATGTGGACCTGGAGAGTCGTATCCAGTTTGCCCGTATAAACAAACTAATCTGCACGCTTGTCACACTGGACATTGCAAAAGCATACGACAGTGTAGAATAGAGCGTCCTTATAGCTAAACTTAAAGAATGCGGGATACCCAATTACAATATTTCATGGATTCAGCACTTTCTATCTGGCCGCAAGTTCTTTTGCTCGAAAAATGGTTTTAAGACTTCCACACTACATCAGAGAAGGGGCGTTCCACAAGGGTCAGTGCTTTCTACGATTCTGTTTAACATACTGATGAGATCCATTCCTACAAGTAATGAAGGCTGCGGTTACGTTTATGCGGACGATATAGCCTTTAGCTATATAGCTTTTTCGCAGCAGCACTGGACATACGTGAGCTTTATCAGGCGTCACAAAATTATTTGGATTCTCTCGAAAGGTGGCTGTCAAGTCTGAATTTGTCGATTAACGTTGCCAAGTGCGCGGTCCTTGTATTCCCCGTATCAGTGCCTGTTACCCTCTGCCTTAGATACCGGGAGGATTTTATTCCGCAAGTGACAACTTTAAAATACTTGGGAATTATTTATGAGAGTAAGCTTGATTGGCGGCATCATATAAAGCACATTACGACGAAGGGGGAACGGGCACTTGGCCTGTTGCGAAGAATTAGCAACCGGAATTTTGGGATGAGAAGAGACACCTTAATATTCATTTACCGCGGGTACGTGCGCCCTCCCTATCTTAGAATTTGGCTGTGCTCTCTTTTCAGGATATCCAATGTACAAACTCAATCCGCTTATACTGCTAGAGCGACGTGCCCTGAGATTGTGTCTCGGCCTTCCGAAATACACAGCTAATGAGTCCCGGCTGCCTGCACTAGAGTCTCGGTTTAAGCTTTAACTGCTCTGACGATGCTTGGGATTTTCGAATCGCCCCTCAGCAGAGACTTGTCGCTGATGGTGGCTCGACCGGCTTTATTTTTTAACTCGTGGTGGCCCCACCAATACCGCCCTCAATGTGTGTATGCCCAGACATTACTTTCACCTCTTAATATTAACATTCCGTCCGTTATGCAGATGTACTGGGAAGCTCTCCTGTTCCAATAACCTTTAATTACATTTTTCCTAACAATGAGAAAAGGCTGCCTACACGTCTACTAACCGGTTTGTTGAACGACTATCTGTCTAGTTTGGATACATACGTGGTTGTAGCGACTGATGCGTCTCTACTTGAGGAGAGAGCGTGTGTGGGGATTTTCAGCCCACAACTCCACTGGTGGCTTTCCATTCGCCTACCGGACTTCACCCCAATCGTCTATGCTGAGTTTATGGCGATAGTCATAGCATTAAAAAACTTACCTCCCCAGATATTAATTGTAATTGTGTCTGATTCATTAGCTGTTTGCTCCGCTTTGATATCCCCCCAAAATCCTGCTCTTCTTCGCACATTTGGTTTTTTAGTTCCTTCCCACTTAAGAGAAACCCGCTTGATATTGGTGCCTGCGCATAAGGGTTTATATCTGAATGAAGAAGCGGACTCGTTAGCGAGGTCATCACTAGACGGCCCTCCGATCGACGTCTGTCCATTTGCCTCCATACTGGCCGGAGCGCGGATCCGTCGGCATCAACATCTGGCGAGGAGGCAGGAGGATGCCATCACCTCCCTCGATGATTACGCCCATTTGGCATATGCGTAGGACTCCCGATGTTGCGAATCTCGCCAATGCGAGGTTACTTTAACTAGCTTACGTTGTAGAGTTCCGCAGCTCAACTTCTATATGCACCGCGCTGGGCTCACCTCCTCTCGTCATTGTGCTCTTTGTGATGAACCCGAGCATTGTGAGAAACCCTAGAGCATTTTTTCTTACATTGCCGCGGCTCCTCTTCAATGAGAAGAAAATACCTCGTGGAGCCAATTCAGCGCCTTGGACTTACCCTTTCAATGCCGGTCTTACTGTCGTTCGGTGCCATTTCGCTCGGGTTTCCCCACAGGAATCTGGTTACAGCCGTCCACACCTACGTCTCAGAGACTAGGCGCCTACCCTGTTAGCCGCTCTTCTTGTACACAGACGAAATACGAGCCTATTGCAAAAACCCGCATAGCCTTTTTTATGCAAATTCCTGCATAGTGCACACTTTTCTTCTACAAATTCCTGTATTTATTGTTTTTTTTTTCTCCAAAATTTAGTCTCCTAAATCGGGCACATTAGCCCCAATATATCTCCCGATCCTGGCCAATCCTCCAAGTGGGTATGCGCCACAAAAAAAGGAACAATTAACAATAACAACAACAACAAATTTTCTCGGGGAGTTTTCGGCGCGCACGAACCCCCAACTTACGGCCAGTAATAACAGCTCTGCTGTTAAGAAAAAATTCCCCATTCTGGACTCGAACCCAAAAAAGAAGAGCTGTACCACAGCGCTACAGGAACAGCTGCAGGATCCAGTTTTCAGGAAATGTTTGTTTGAGAGAATCTCCGGGTGGCATGCTTAGCCAGTCAGAGGCGCCTGCCTAGAGAAACTTCTGACGACAATTCTCACGGTTTCCGGGATAGCAGACACTGCCTTTCAGTTAATTAGCTATACATGAAACTCGGAAGGACCATAGTTTTACTGTCGTGGACAGGCGTAGGGCCGCCCGCTTTGCGCCCCAGAGACGACCACGCAGTGACACCAGACGCGATGTCCACAATATTTACGGCTTCACTGTGAACTACTTACTTGAAAAGGAAATGAAACTGAGCGTAGTGAGCCCTGCGGCTAGTTGTCACATAATTTGTTGCAGGTTAACTTTCATTAAACGAGAGTGATAGCTGTTTTCGCTAGCCATACCCCCTCCGTAGATGACCACGCATTGGGAGCAGAAAGTAATTCCGTAACGTTTACAACTTCACTGGGAACAAACTAATGGGAAGTAAATGAAGCTCAGCCCAATGTTGGAGTCTTCTAAGCGGCTCAAGCGGTGCTAGCATTGCTCTGCCCAGCCGAAGCGGTGCCTGGAGCGGTGGCTGTCGCAATGTGGCCGCTTCAGTGCAGCGCGTTTGAGCACCAGACCCCAAAAAGGTTCGGCGAGGGCATTTCAAAGGTCCGCCAAACAAACCCTCTCCGAAACTTTTTAACCCCCCCCCCTTCCCCAACTCATTTTTCTTTTTTGCTATACTTTGCTGGAAACGTAAAAAGGTGGATTCGCTACATGACGTTTAATTTTTGGCGTAGCTAGTGTAGCGCAGCTCATGGTTTAGTGTTGGCTTTTTGCACGACGTACCTGCTCTGCGGAAAAGCCAGACACACAAAAGGCAGCTTGCATGCGCTCGGGTGAAGCTGCAAGAGCAAACTGTTTGACAAAAGGACACGCATCAGCATAAAAGTCATACACAAAAGGCGTCCATTGATAAGTATTTTAGCTGCAAGTGCGAATTCTTTGAAATTATGACATCCCACATCACTTTTGCAAGCCCGGAAGGGGTCCCCGACACACTCATGGTTGAGAACCGCTGCTGTGGGTGATGGGGAGACCTTGCAGGAGGTCCCCCTGCCGTCTCCGTTGTCGTTGTTATATGCCGTTCTGACTTGTGGTCCGCCCCTAATTACAGGCAATATAAGACAATTTGGGGGCATCAGCGAGTGTATGAAAGGGGAAGTGGTGCAGTGCGTGAGGAGGAGGGGAAATGGGCATGCCCACCGCACACACGGAAATTCTCCCGAAGCCTCCGAAGCAACTTATCACCGAGAATTGCAATTCTCCGAGCTCGATTGCAAAATTTGCGCGTTTAAGTGCAGCGCTGCAAAGCCGACCAGCAGGTCTGTCCTCAGTGTGGCGCAACTACGCGTTTTCTCAAGTAGAGGAATTCCACAAGTTGGCAGAAATAATTTATTAAAAAGAAAAAAAAAGAACTCGAAACACTAATTTCAATCAATAGATACACTTTGCATGCTCTTGTTACGCAGATTGTACGTTGTTGAATGGCCAGCAAAATAAAACATCGGAGGCAAAGACTATAGCGACGTGTATTATCACGTTACGGGCTTCAGCAGCAACGCCAACAAGACCTCGACAAACCAAAGACAGACTAGCCGAGTATGGCAGAGGTTTCCCGGGTGAACACGGAGTCTGCCTTGGACCGTCGTGTTCGTGTCCCAGTTGGTCTGACTGGTACAGTTACGGGGTTCCCCGACGGTTCCCTTCAGCTGGAACCCCCGATTTCTCTCACCGAGATCAGGCAGACGAGTGCAAAAGGCATACACGTTCGGATTGGGCAGGACCGGGCATTATTAGCGCCCCGCGTAACAAGGCTACAAGGCACAACGTCGGCTACGCTAAACAACGCCCATCTCTGCTCCCATCCAACAACTCTGTGAAGCGCCACTGAAGCAGCACACGGTGCAGAGCGCCGATGAGAATGCTCCTTATTAAAGAAGCAGCCCGACTGTGCCTCTTCTGCTGCCTCCTCAGGAAAGCAGCGAACGCAACGCCGGCTACGTGCTGCACGTGTCGCTGCGCCGTCTTTGCTCGTTGGCTGAACGGACTGGGGCCACTCATCCCACCGGAATTCGCGAGAGTGAGCGCGAGGCAGAGAAGCGTTTTATTTCTGCCAAAGCTCAGCCTGGGTGGTTGGGTGGCAGAAGGGCGGCTCTGTGGGCTCCGGATACATGACCTCGACGAGAAAGGGTCGAATTGACTGGCGGGTTCAGCTACCTCGACCACTCCCACGTTTAATAAACCCCGTCGAAAGAACAGAGGTGAGGGGAGGGGAGGGATTCCCGAAAAAGGAGATGCCGTATTTTCACCATTCTAACGTGCACGCTTTTTTGCTAAAAGGTAGCCTTAATATTTGTGTGGGCGTTGCAATCGGGCTCAAAACCGAAATAGGTTTTAAAGCGGCCAGCAGCATTGTCATGCGGAACGGACACGAAGTCCCCCCAAAATCCAACTCAATCCAATAAAAACAATCCCTAAACACCACGTGATATTCATAATATCAACAAGATCTACGAGCTCTTCGTTGGCCTTGCTAATGTGAACTTTAACTTCTTGAACTGAGTCTGCGGCGGCATCGATGTTCACCGTACAGTCAGACACATTGTTCATGCTTTGTTCGATAGCGCTAACACGAGTGTCGATGCTCCCGATTTGCCGCTTGATATCTGCCAGAGCCGTTTTAGTTTCTTCGTGGCACCCTTTGAGGAGTATGATCATATCCTCAATTTTGGGCCCCGGATTTGCTTCGATATCTCCAGCAGATAACAGCAGCAGCGCAAGGCACATAGGCAGTAGCGGAGTTGGTCTAGGGCAAAGCACTCGGGTTAGGCCAAAAGCTCCATAAAAACAATCAACATGAAGGGGCACCCCAGCGCTCGGCCGGGAAAGAAGGCGCCGATGCGTGCTCGGTACGTCCACACGTCGACACCCATGGCACAACTGTAAACGCACTCGCGGCGGGATTTACGGCTTCATAAAATATGTTAGCTAAAATCGCACTCAATGTGAACAAAAGTTTCCTACCTACCACAGGAAAGGGCACGTGTTATCCGTTTGCCACTCGTGGCCGCAAATCCCAGAGGTGAGCTGCTTCCAAGCGTTTAAGTAGGGTCCTGGTGGCGCTGGCTCTTGCTTGCTTGTGACGTCAGAGGAGGTCGCGTCTTGCTTCCGTCACGCTGGTTTTGGCAGATAGTTGTCGATGCTTGTCGAATTCGGTTATGAGTAGCGGCCAGGCGGCTTCGGGCTGGTTGCACGAGGCGAGCCTCGTATTCCTACAACAGGAAAGGGCACGTGTTATTCGTTTGCCCCTCGTGGCCGCAAATCCCCTCTTGATACTCTTCTTTTTGCAATGTATGTTTCATCGGCTTTCAACTGATTCCCCCTCTGTGTAATGGCCACATGGGCCTCTGGGTACCTAAAAATAAATAAATAAATAAATATTTTTGTAGCTCCCCATGTAGACATCTGGTGTCAGTATAAGTGTACCATCCCATCCTATCCCATGTATATGCATGCTTCCATAGTACGTACAGTCATGCCGGCAAAATATTAAAAATTGGCTGGTGATTACGATACTCCCTAATGCGATGTTTGGGCGCAGCAGCAGTGCGCTGAGGCAGCACTCACTCGTGGGTTCTCTCGACGGCAGCTATGGTGAGCCTCTGCGTCGGCGTTGCGAAGTGATTCTCAGGAAGGGACCGCGAACTGCGTCTTAAGCGAACGCAACACTTGCTACTTAGAAGAGTAATCAACCGACAAGCGAATCGCCATGATCTTCCAGACTATGTCCTCACTGTCGACCTCCGCAAGGCCTTTGACAGAGTCGACCAGGCGGCCATACTGAACGCTCTTGCCCAGGCGTTCCCCAGTGTACGTGCACAAAACTGGATACGCAGCTTCCTCAAAAATCGACCGGTTCAGCTCTGTGGCTCACTACCCGGATGGGCACCAAATATATACTACAACAAGAGGGGAGTCCCACAGGGATCTGTACTGGGCCCCGTACTTTTTAACATAGTTATGGCTCAGCCCGCAAAGGAATTGGAGAAAGAAACTTCGACTCGGTTCGCAATATACGCCGACGATATTACTATTTGGACCGAAGGCAGTGACTATCACACTAAGCAGGACATGATTACAGAACTACAAGCTGCGGTGAACACACTCGAGGATGTTTTACCCGATCTAAGCCTTGAACTAGCCCCGGAGAAAACCGAGCTTCTAGTTGTGACAAATTCCAAAGCAAACGCGCACACAGAGGATGCCATTGTGCATATCGGCGGAAGGGTCATAGAGGCAGCGAGAGGATCAGTTCGGCTCCTTGGCCTCCCCCTCTGTAGCAGTGGCAGTCCCAAGGCCTGGTTGTCACAATTAAGACAAAAATGGAAACAGATGCTCGCACTTATTGTTCGTTTGTCCAATAAGTACGGCGGAGCAAATCAACGTGCATGCCTCTCCATGGCTCGAGCTGTCGCAATTGGCACAATGACATATGGCGCTCCCATTTATGAACTTAATAAGACAAACCTTAAAACTCTTCGTACTCTACATAGAGCTACTCTGAGAGCAATCACCGGCCTTCCAAAACACACCCAAATCGACGCCCTCGAGCGTGCTGTCCCCATCCCTCCAATAGACACTATTATGCAAGGTACGCGGTGTCAGGCTGAGGCTAAACGCAGCCTCACAAGACAGGGCATTGAACTTATGGCATGGGACGACCAGAAGCCTCCACCGGAAGTTCCTCTACCGACTGCGTTGGCGCCTTGGACGTTCACAGACAATGTCCTAGGACAGAGTTCCAGAGCGATACCACAAACCAAGTGCCATGCAAGAAAACGGCGAATTCGGCACCTACAGGACAGCAAACTCAAAGGGGACTGGACATTTTCACAGATGCAAGCATTACACCGAGTACTGTTGGCACTGCATGGATATGCCCGGAACAAACATCTTTAAATGGCAGCTCTGCACTCAACTATAATAATGCCACCACTCTGAAAGGTGAATTGTACGCTATAAATAATGCCCTTAGTCATCTATGTTACGATCTCGACACCCGACCCCCTGGACACGTGCGTATCCTCACAGATTCGTTTGAGGCTGTACTCCGGAAGCCTTTCTCATCCAACCCAATAGTGAACTCTATCTTGCTGCAAATGGAACTCCTCAGAGGACAGGGTGTACAAGGCCGAATTGACTAGACGCCAGCTCATGTGTTTTTCATCGGCGTAATACAGTCAGTGATTTTCGAATTTTCCGAATTTTCCGAATTTCGCTGCGCGAACTTACCCGCGCCTTACAACTGGAGGCGCGTTACAACCGCGCAAATACGGTATTCTGCTCCTCGCCGCCCGCCGACTCAGCTCCGGGTCGACTGGACTCGCCGCGACGGCTCTCCGACCCAACCCGTCCGCTTATGGGGGAGGGGGGTGGGGAGGGAGTTGGGTCCAAAAAACCTGTTTATTTCGACTCAACGTGGCCTCGTCCATTCAATGTAAACGGGGCTCTTATCCCACTCCAGCCTTCACGTTTCACCGTCCTTCTTTCTCACCCCCGCGTGCCCGCAGGGCGGAGACTGCGAAGTTACACCGCCGGCCATCTGGCACTGTCACTTCCCGTGCTCCGCAATCACAGGCCCCAGCTCCCTCTGCTGGCTGGCTGCCCTCGCGCGTTGGTACGCCCGGCCCAGTCACAGCGCGTCCCAGTCTACAGCAGAGGAATGGTATGCCGAGGGTGCCTTGCGAGACGGGCTCCGCGGGGGCGACGCGCTGCGATGTAACGCCAGAGTTGCGCTCGCCTCAGGTCCATGCGTTCACTGGTGACGCTATCACTTCCTAAGACGAAAGATACTTCTTGAGCCCAGGCTCAGCGCCAGGGACGCCAGAATCCAGAGGTGCGGGAAATCGAAGCTGCAGCTATGCCCTGTCGCCTAGACAGTACTTTGCAGTCCGCGCTGCGCTCTAATTTCCCATTAGAGAGTACCATCGCCAGCCAAATTTTTTCTTCCCAATTTGAGCGCACCAGTTGGTTTTCGAATTTAAGACGCTTATTTCCCACCCCTTACAGTACCTCTTTTCATCTTTTTTGCACAGACATTTTGGCTGACTCATGTTTTCTTCCCTGTGCTTAATATGATGCGAATCTTCTGCCGCATAAGCTAGCAGCCGAAGTAAGTTTTGGATTTATACTATTTTTTAGCAATGAAGTTTACGATGCGTGTACTAGGACGGGAGTTGCCACTGGCTTAGGCAAATGCATCCTCTTTTCCGTCGCGATGAAGATACTTGAATAGCACACCGACTACGCCATCATCTCAATTAACTGTAGCATACATTCCGGCTTTTTGGCGAATTTATTGTCTGTGTATTTTTAGGGGCGTAAGTTTCTTCCCTAGCTCTCGTCAATCTAAATTCGCCACTGTCTTCGTGGAATAGAAAAAGAAAGCGACCAAACGCACCCAGTCCTCATGATAACCACGATTCCTCAAGTTGTGATGCTGCTGCTGCTGCTGCTGATGATGATGAATTATTTTATTGGGAAGAGGAGGACCGAAGCTCGCTGGGGCGGAAAGAGGGGGAACAGGGAAGGAGGTAGACTCCCACTAAATCACGCTCGCCAGGCCTCTGGCAGCGCCGAACTGGGCTAAGGTCACCAGGTGGTGAGGGTGTTCACGGATGTCCCTATGCAATGCTTCAATATCCGAATTCTGAGAAATACTATGGTTCAGTCGATGTAGATTAAAAGCGTGGCAGCGGCGAATAAGATGTTACATGTTTGCTTCACACAAGGTGTGACAGTGGGGCAGTGGTGTCAATCCCCTTCTTCCGGTCAGCAAGTGTTTGCCATTTACGGATGGTATGAGGGGTGGCCGCATTGGCAAGTACTTCGTTGATAATAATACTGAAACGGCGTGTAACGGCAATGCCCGACGATGATGATTGTCCTTGTGGTCAGAGGACAGGAAAAGAGCGAAGTTAGTAGAAGTGCTTTCTGTTTCAGCTATGCCGATGCCGTTTGTCGCGATGTGTCCACATCTGTGAATTGCATAAATACATCTTGTCGTCTTAACTGCCCCGTTATAGTACGCTCCTCATGATGCTGCAATCGAAGTGGGCGTGAGAAGACTTGATACACTTGATATTGTCTTCAGTTATACTGGAGAGAGAGCATAAATTTATCGTGGAGCGCACAGCAAATAGGAGACGAGCGTCGGCAGCGACGGGCGAGCCAAAGCGGCGGTCCTATTTCCTTCGAAGGGCAGTGGGAGAGCGCAGTGCTGGCGGTTGTGACTGTTGGCCACACGACTCGTGGCTCGCGGCTCGTGACAGGAGTCGCGAGCCCGTGACAGCCACGCGGTGCACTGCTTCGGCGGCGCGAGCTCCCTTGGCAGCCGACAATAAAAAAGGGTAGTAACTGGTAAATGATCACGGCTAAGGGATGAATTTCAACTCTCCCGGCCAGGGCTCATCGCCTTGGTCGGCATCTCTTCCTACGCAAGAACTCCCGCTGGAGGATTTCTTGAGTGGCAACGCGACGGGAATCCCTCGGCACTGGTCCCTTCCAACGGTGGCTTCATTCGCCGGAACAACCTGTAGTCCATCCAAAACAACCTGAGGGAGGCTACCGCGCATTAAAAAAAAATCACGGAGGTGAGGCCGTTCGTTCGGCAGGGGACGAATCTGGTGTCGGTCCTCTGACAAAGACTTCATCGTGGATCTGCTTGCCTACGATGTTCGCATCGGTTTCGGTAAGCGCCTTCATCCCACCACATCTAGCTTGCACTAAAGGTTTGATTCGTGGTGTCAGCATTTCCTTGACTCCTCCGGAGGTGCTCGAGCAATTTTCTGGGGCTGGCGCCATTTCAGTCTACCGGTGCAATCGGGTAGTGAACGCGATCAGCGTTCCCACTGTATCTGTGATTGCCACCTTTGAGGGACGGCCATGCCCCTCAGAAATCAAAGTATGGCCGCTTCTGTTTTGGGTTGAACCCCTTCAACCTGGACCATTACAGTGCCACAAATGCTGGCGCTACGGGCACAGCCATGCAGGGAGGCTGAAAATCAGCGGTTCGATGCCGTCAGTGCGGGGAAGAGCACGCAGACTCAGAGTGCTGTGGATATATTAAATGCTGTCTTTGTGGGGAGGCTCACCCGGCAGATTCACTAAGCTGCGTGGCTTGTTCACAGGAAGAGAGCATTGCAGAAATAATTGAAAGCGCCGATGCTCGCGTGGGGAAGCTGTAGCTATTGTAAAAGAACGCACAGTTAGCTACGCAGGTGCCACTTCCAAACAGACCCTTCTCACAGAGACTACTTTGACTAGCATGATGAACACGGCTGTGGAGCATGCCAAGCCACTAGTTCGAACAATGTACCAGTGCCTGGCCCAAATGCAGTTAATGACGGCTAAGCTTTCAGAGTTCATACAGGCTTTTCCTCGCCTCTCTCCTTCCTCCCGCTCTCAGATTCCGGTCGTGAATTCAGTTTCTCCTCTCCCCACAACTGCCACAACCTTCAGTCCAAGTTCGACAGGAAAACAAATCTTTCGGAACCAGCTCTTCCTTGGACAACGCTGGAGTGCCTCTAGAAACCGAGATAAACCACCCAGCCCAGTCTTCTGCCATCGCGAATGTTCCTCACGTTCCCCTCTCCTCCGATGATAGCTCTTCTGATATGGAACTCAGTATTGCAACTTCCCAAGACAAAAACAAGAGGACTCTTCCTCCCACGGATGCTAAAACAACCCAGAGTCCTAAATCCAAAACCAAGAAGGGCATAACTCGGTCCTTGAAGTCTGGAGGCATCTTGAAGCAGGCTATCGCTTCTGCAGAGCTCGATTCCCCATAGGGCAGATATGGGTCCTGCAATAGAATTTCCGCTGCAATCTCTGCGTCTCCTGATCTTTCGGACCAAATTTCTAAGTCATCACCGGATATCATACTGCTTCAAGAAACGTGGCTATCTCCTAAAAATCTTTCGCTGTGCGTAACTTCCGGTCGTTTCGTTTGGATCGCCAAGGTAGCGGAGGAGGTGTTTCGGCCGCATTTTGCTACAGGGCGTCTATTTCGTTCACGCTGTCGACAAGCGACTGCGAAATCCTCGGGGTGGACCTCTGTCTTCCCTTGTGTGCTGCTGTTCCTTGTCTGTGGTGAATATATATGTATTCCATCTGGGGTAATATCTACGAGACCACTAGATGCAGCTTTAGCCCCCTGTAAACCCCACAGTGTGCTAGCAGGTGACTTCAACTCTCACCACGTATCCTGGGACTTCCGCACAGGTGCATGCGGTCGGAGGTTGTGGGAATGGATTGGTGACAACAACATGGCATGCTACAACTCTGGTGTGGCAACTTGCGTGAGGGGTCAATCCACGCGCTTGGTTGTGGACTTGACTCGGTTTTGGACTTGTGAAGTAGTTAAGTGGGAAACAATCTCGGATGCAACTAATAGTGATCATGCACCTGTGCTTTTTGAAATTTTGTGCCTCACGCGTATACTCCCAGCCACAAAATACACTCATTCGTAAACATGAATCGCTTTGCGAAGTAATTACGAGCTGCTGTGCCTACGATGGCCCAAGCGGATGAGGAGCATATGGCCGCGGCGGTTTTAGAGTTGATTAATGATGCATCATTAATTTTATTAATGATGCATCCAAATTCGCAGTCTCGGCAACTGGTAATACGTACAGCCCCTGGTGGAACGATGAGTTTACATATGCACACAGGCGTAGAAATGCTGCGTGGAAGACACTGCTCCGCAACCAGTCGCCCGGGAATAGGAGTAGTTTCAAATTTATCCGCGCTATACTTAAGGGGTCTATCGCTAAGGCAAAAGAAGAGTGCAAGTCACACCGCTTTTCTTTGCTCTCAGGCCTACGGAAAAAGAGTTCCCTGTTTAGATTTTTGCACTATTGGAGTTTGGCTCCTCCCTAGCAAAACGTGGACTCGATTATCAATTCCCGAGATGAAACACAAGATTTTATTAACGAGATTGCTCAGGCCTTGCACGCACGTTTCACTTTGGTGTTACCACTCGTCCTTACTGGACTTTTTCAGGAAAACTTTGAGGAGGGGATCCTCTATGAGCTTGAGGAAGAATTGCGTCATGTCCCTGATGCGGCTTCTGGACCTGACGGTATTACAGCCTAAATGCTAAAACTTTTATTCAACGAGCCTCCAGACTTACTGCTGCACGCATTTAATCACTCCCTACAGCATTCGTCGGTCCCATCTGAGTGGCGGCTGGCAAAGATTGTCCCCCTCCTTAAAAAACAAAGTTTTGGATACGCATTAGACAATATTAGACCTATAGCCATAACGTCGAATTTTGTAAAACTAGCAGAAAGAATTTTGATACATCGAAATGAAGAAGTATTATAACGTGAGAACGTCTTGAGCCCCAAACAGGTAGGGTTCAGGCCTGGCTGCTCCAGGTCTGCCCACATTGATTTGGAGAGCCGTATTAATCTGGCACGCCAACGTAAAGAAGTTGGCGTGTTGGTTACTCTGGATATTGCCAAAGGTCACGATAGCGTTGAATACCAAATTCTTTTTCACACGATCAGGCATTATTATTTCCCAGACTACATTGTTCCGTAGATCGGCACTTTTTGTCGGATAGAAAATTCTTTTGTTCACAGCAAGGCCTGTCCTCTCTTATATACAGCCGAACTCAAGGTGTTCCCCAGGGCTCTGTTCTGTGTCCCGCGATGTTTAATATTTTAATGAGTTCGATTCCGGTAAATCCAGACATTGAAGTGTACATTTACGCGGATGATATTGCTTTTTTTCGCTTCAGCCAGCGATATTCACATGTTGTATCTGCGTTTGCAGTCCTGTTTAAGCGCCCTAGAAGTTTGGCTGGATGGCCTCCGCTTGAACCTAAATGTGAGTAAATGTGCTCTACCTCCATTCCCGGTGAGCGGCCCAGTCTTCATCTCTCTCAGTTACCGTCAACAGGCCATTCCTCACGTCAATTCCTTAAAATACCTGGGAATGTTATACGAATATACGGTCAATTGGCGTCCACACATAGATTATATTATGACTAAAGGGGCTCGGGCTGTATCATTCCCGCATCAAAATGCATGTCCGGCAAATTCTAGAATTTGGTTGTGTGGTATTCTCCGGAAGCCCCCACTACAAACTTCGCCCATTGATAATGCTCGAAAGACAAGCTCTAACGTTATGTCTGGGTCTTCCTCGTTATGTGTCCCTTAACGTTTTATACATGGAAGCCCGAATTCCTCAGTTAGTCTCCCGCCTGCATGCCCTAACCGTAGATGCACATTTACGAGTTATGGAATCGCCCATATCCAGGTCACAGACAGCCTTCGTTACATGGCCTTCGTTGTCCTTCGGTTGTCCATTGTCGCGTTTCAAACAACCACAGGCGGTCTTCGTACAATCTCTACTTTACCCTTTAGATGTGGCCGTCTTGTCGGCTTCTGTACTTGATACAGTCTCGACCTTAGATATTTCCTTCGATGAAATTTCGCCCTATAATGCTAAATTACTCCCCCTGAATCTTTTGACAGGCCTCCTACAGGATCATCTGAACGGTTTCCCTTCCCACGCAATTATTGCAACCGATGCCTCTGTCCGGAAGGAGAAGGCAGGCGTGAGTATTTTTCTCCCTGTCTAGATTGGGCTTTTTTCCTCCGGCCGCCAGACTTTCTTACTTCTTTCCACGCAGAAATTCTCGCAATAGTCTTGGCACTTCATAAGCTTGGTTCTTCCACACAACAGGAAATAATTCCCACGGAATCATTTTCCGTTTTCTCTGCCTTTAACTTCCACAACCCCATTCCCCCTACGTCGAGCTCTTACCTTTTTATAGCCTTCCTCCCTCCGCGAACTTCATTTGCTTTGGGTGCCTGGACATGCAGACCTGGCTTAATGAATCGGTGGATGCCCTGGCGGGAATGGCATTGGGCGGTCCAGTAGTGGAGGTTCGGCAACCCATTAACCCCTCAACACTTCGGCTCGCTTTCGTAGGCTGTGCTTACTTAGAACTATGCCTGATTCGGTTTACGGAGACTCGGAGCTCCAGCACCTCCGGTACTCATGGAAGTGCAGCATAAGTCGGTCGCGAGCTTGCGAAGTCACCCCTCACTAGCTTTCGCCGTCGCGTGCCGAATTTAAATTTCTACTTACACCGCTCTAATCTGGCTCCGTCGCCGCTATGCGCATTCTGCAACGAACTAGAAACGGTCGTCCATTTCTTCTTCTCCTGCCAGCGGTTCTCGTCTATAAGACGAAGGTACTTAGCAAGCACATGTAACCTGCTAAACCTCCCACTGTCTACCAGACTAGTTCTATCATTCGGGGATAAAGTCCTGGGATTCTGCCACGGGGATCTGCGCGTGCGTTACACTCATTCATCCTAGAATCAGGCCGTCTGCCCTGTTAGCTATCATTTGGCCCTGCTGGATTCCCCTGTCAAACCTACGCGCGCCTTGCTCACTGCTTCGGCTGTACCACATTCTCTCTTCGTTGTACTTACTCCTTAATTTTCATGTTTTTTAACTTTTTTTTACTTCTGTCTATAATCTCCTAACTTTTATTTCTCAAATCTTCCACTGCTAATCCATTCTAGTATTTAAATATATTTCTTTACTCCACCAAACTACATAGTTTCTTTCAGTAAAGCACCCATATCCTGGCCAATCGCCCCGAGTCGGTATGAGCCATCTTTGTGGTACCACCACCACCGCGTGCCCGGAAGCGTTTGCAGTGCTCGGAGTCACTTTTTTGGCCCCCGTCGTTCGCTGCTCTCGAGACCGACGTCCTCCACCAGCCCGGCGTCTTCGGAAAACTGCCAAGGTAAGAACAGCACGATGTTTAACTGTCGCACCTTAAGTTGCGCCTGCATGCATCGGAACGTCGGCGACCGGTGTGTGCTTCGAGAATGGCCTCGCTTAATTAAACTGCGGCTGATCATCAGCCCAACTCTAAACGAGTGCTTAACAGCTTGACGCCATCTGCTTGTTCCTTTGTTTCTTACCGCGCGTCGTCGCTCGTTCCGGCCTCGAAAAACTTGTTCGCCGGCGGGTAGAGGCCGCGTCCAGAGCTTTTTTTTTAATCGAAGGTTCTCCGTGACATCGGGTAAGCAGGATTGCGATCCCTCGCGAACAATTTAAATATGGGACTTGACGTTTCTGGTGCACACGACGCCAGCCCGTTTTTGTCCTGACGCTTTTGAGCTACCGTCGCTTTGCTTCTTAGTCGTACAAATCTGTTTTAAAGCCAAGCTTTATTAATCTCGTCGAGTGGTTTCGCCGTCGCGGAAGAGTTGAGCTTCATTTGACCGCAGCTGTGCCTTACATAGAGTTTCTTACAATATACACTAGAGAGGAATCTGGCGCTAGCGTCTATGCGGCTCACATCAAGGCCGTCTGTGTCGTCATGGACCGCCATTAAATCATGCGCTCGCCTAAGTTTCATCATTGCCTTGGATTGAAACGTTTTAGTGACCGGAAATTTAAACAAAGTTCCACAAAAACGCGAAAAATAGTGTGCAATTATGTAAGTGGAAAATAAACTAGGCTGTTTTAAACCTAAGAAAAAAGGAGGTAAATCGTATTTTTGCCGGAATGTTTGTGCCTACTGTTTTGCAGGCCAAGGTGGTAGTTACGAAAATTGTAAATATTTTGGGAGGAAACTCATTAGAGAGTCGTATTTGATTAACTTTACCATGATTTCAAATAATAAGTTGTTTGAAGAGTTTGGAAAGTTTTTTGAGCGTGCCTATGAAAACGTCACCTTCGTGGTGAACCGGTGCGCCAGCGGTCAGCTACAGTTTAACAAAAAAAAAACAACAACAAAAAAAAACGTGGCGTTAAACAGACGTGAACGATGACAAGATAGGCGCCCGTATGTGTCGCATCTTATATTGAAGTACGTTTTGTTTTTTCTTTTCGTCGGCTACAAGTTTCGCGGCGGCATATTACCCGCTCAGTCATACGCCCTTCGACTGGGGCATGAGCAACGTCAGGTGCGATCACGCATTGCCTGCTGTTTCACTGAACACGGCTACCACAGAACAGGAAGTATTTCGGCTTCCTCGTTGCTCGTAGGCGTGTTAATGCATAGTGAAGAAAGCAAGTCCCCAAAACCGCTTAAGAATCCAGTTGTCATGCAAAGCCCAAGCCAAAAAGGGGGGTCTTCCCATAAACCCCCACGACGACATGGATTACCAGGCGCAGTTTCCTCTCTAGTATACTTACTAAGAAACTCTATGGTGCCGTACCCTTGACAGCGCAACACGTGAACCGCCGGGCCGAGCTTCGCCGACAACCGCGATCGCTAGCCGCCGCCGCCGTTGCCGCTGCCGGCAGGCGCATGCGCTGTCCGCAGGCGGGTCGAGGGACTAGCCAATAGGAGCTAGAGCCCTTTCAGGGCCGCAACTTACGTTACGTGTTAGGATTGATAGCACGAAGAATATGCGAGCTGCACTATATACCGTAAAGAAGTACGTCTATCGGCTCTCCGCGATATACCCGCCGCGGTGGCACAGCGTTGTGCTTCTGAGCCCATGGCGGGTTCGATTCCCGGCCGCGGCGGCCGCTTTTCTGATGGAGATGACACGCGAAAACGCTCGTGTGTTCGAGATATCGGCGCACGTTAAAGATCTCCAGGTGGTCAAATTTAATCCGGAGCCCTCCACTACGGCGCGCCTCATCGCCTGTGTAGCGTCGGCGCGTTCACAATCAATATCCGCGATACGTTTTGTTCTCTTTTCTGCGATAGGTACACACATAAAACGAATAGCTGCCGCACTTATTTTCGTAAAACTAATTGTACAGAATTAGCCAAGAGAGCGCGTAACTGAGTGCAGTGCCGGAACATTGATATCGCGCTTCTCTGTCGCTGTCGCCGTCGCTCCCGTCTGGCTACTTCGGGGGCGACGGGGGCGAGCTACTGAGAGTCACCGTCGCTCGTCGCGACGCGTGATGAACTCACTCAGCGTGGTTACCGCTATAGGGACCGGGCAGCTGGAGGGGTGGCGCCACCACTCGGCGCTCCCCTCGTTAGTGCAATGAGCCGGCGTATTGGACTACGCAGCCTCCCGTTGTTTTTGCCGTGTTTGTTTATTATTATTAGTATTTATTAGTATTATTAGTATAATTAGTAATACTGTTATTAGTATTAATTTCTTCTTAAATGCACTAAAGGCTACGTAAACTTATTTGACGCTTTTAAGTTTGGGAGTGGGCTACATTCACGTGAGCGCTTTTTGCAAAGCTATGTGCCTGACTCCGTGTGATCTGAGTAGGAATACAACTATTAATATTAGTATTCATTTCAACCGCTTTAAATTATCTTCACTGGTTTCAATGACTACGGTTTCCACGCCATCCTTAACGCTGGGATACCTTGATACGTGTGCTTTGAAGAGAAAGGCACTTACGTACGAGATCGAGTACCGTGTGGCCGTGGAAAAGTCGCGGCAGTTAACACTTTCTTTTTGTAACCGTGAGCTTTGTTTTGGTGAGCGACACACTGACAGCATGGGTTCCTGAGACCCGAAGCGGAACTCCCACGTTTGTAGTGGTTATTTTATCAAGAGCCAAAGTTATTCAACCACCCAACAGCACAAGCTACAAACCATCACCCCTCCACTTCCCATTTTACCACCTGCGTAGAATAAAGGCTCGCACCAATAATTAAAAAAAATGTGGCAGGGTTAACGTCAGCCTGTGTTTTTTAATGCTTAATTATTCTGTACCTGGTACCAAACAATTGTGTAATGCTTTGCGAAGAAGCCAAAACCGCGCGACTAGTTGCGTCCAACAGGGGTGCATCAGCCCGAGTTCTCCAGCACAGACGCATTTCCGACACTCTGGATGCAGTCTGGATTTGGAGAGGGTGCGTGGAAGTGCAAAATTAAACAGCAGAATCATCAAGCGGTTGTCCATGGGCGGCGCTGTTCGCTGAAGCGACGGTGCGGCCATACAACGGCCGCCAGGTCCCTATGCATGCGCTGAATGAAAAAAAAAACAAAAAACCATCCTGTCGTACAGGTCGGCTCTTTACTGGCGAACTCCGCCGTGAATATCTTAATCGCTATTCGGCTACTCGTGGCCATCTGTACGGCCTCTGCAATTTGCAGTAGACCATGAAAATAAGGTGCTCCAACCGCTCTGAAACTGCAGCCGTTCAACCTGTGGGTCTCCTCAGGACCTGCTTCATGGACGCCCAGACACGCGCGGAATCGGAGTTCATGGAGCCTGCCTGCGGAGGTTCAGAAGAGAGCGCTGTGATAATGGAGCCAGAGGTAAGACATAGTCGTCTTACTTGTCCTTTCAAGGCATTGACAAGAACGCACAATGCCGGGAGAGATTGCTGCATTCCCGCGCAGGCGCAAGCACACACGGTACCCCGGGAGGCTCACCATTCTGGGGAGAGGGGCGCGACTCCATTTCCCCAATTCTGCTGCATGGCGTGCACAATTGACACTCAGTGTGGGTGACCACCGTGTCCTCGTGAGGGACACGCTCTCAGCGTATCGGGGCATAGTACGAAACGAAACCGAGAGTGTCAGCAAGCAAAATACGCTAACAATTTTGAGGGCTATGAATGACGAGTATTTCCAGCAATGACATTTACTTGCAAGGACGTCGTATTGTGATTTAGCTCGATTGCGAAGTGTACAGAAAAAGCAAAAGCCCAGCTGAGGGCACACTGAACGAGGAGTCGCTTTACGAAACAGCCACACGCACCTTTTCCGCGAGAACTTTTGCAGTGTCTGGATAAACATGTCGACCTAAAAGAAAACTACCTGATGCATGTTTTTTTGACGGTGCTAGAGATATGGTGTAGGTCTTTGTTTCACTTGATATATATGTATATAAATATATACACACACACACACACACACACACACACACACACACACACACATATATATATATATATATATATATATATATATATATATATATATATATATATATATATATATATATATATATATATATATATATATATATATAGACCACTTTCTTTTCGACTAAAAAAATTCTTCATCTCTTTCTATGACCCACCACAACCTCCCCTTTGCTTTCCGAGGTTTTCTTGACTGCCAACCCTTATTTTCTGTCTTATTTCACGGAGCCCCTCATTTCCCATTTTCTGATTCGCTATATGCTTAGCGAGGGCCTCTGTTTTGGCAGTCTTGGTGCCAAAGGGAGCTTAAGAGGGTTCAACGCTGGTCGACCACTCTCGACATCTCGTAGACACTCGAGTCACGGCCCGGGGGTTAAAAAGAAGTTCCCCTTCACCCCGAGTAGTCCGGGTGGCGCTGGCTACCACCCCCAAGTGCAGGAAACAAAAATACCTTAGCATAAATACCCGAGAAAGTGCTGGGGAAACAGCCCCGCCGGTAGCGTAGTGGTTATCGCACCAGACCGGTATTCTCGAGGTCGTGGGTTCGGATCCCACACGGCGGGCATTTTTTCACCACTTTCTTTTCGACTAAAAAAATTCTTCATCTCTTTCTATGACACACCACAACCTCCCCTTTGCTTTCCGAGGTTTTCTTGACTGCCAACCCTTATTTTCTGTCTTATTTCACGGAGCCCCTCATTTCCCATTTTCTGATTTTCTGATATATAGATATACATATATATATATATATACATACATACAGAAAGATAGATCGGCATTGTACAACGCCAAAGGAGGCATAGGGGTGTGGTTAGGCTCTTTTTTGTTTACTACGGTTAATGAACTTAACATTTTTTTAATATACGGAAGAAAGAAAGAAAAACACGCGCCCAGAGTGGGGACCGAACCCACGCCTTTCGATTAGATCTCGAATGCCTTACCAATTGGGCAATCTGGGCGACTGCGTTCCCCTTCACTTTCTGGGCTATTTATATTTACTAGAAGGGTATCTGACGCTTGATGGTGGTAGCCAGCGCCACTGTGACTACACGGGGAGAAGGAGACCTTCTTTTCAACCCCCGGGGCGTGACTCGAACGTCTACAGCCTGTCATGAGCGGGTAAGTGGCGGGAAGCTCTTTTATGCTACCTAGGCATCAAGGCTGTCAGTACCGAGACCCTCGCTAGGCTTTCGCAGAATAATATAGTAAGGAAAATGAGGAGCTCGTTGAGGAAATATATATATATATATATATATATATATATATATATATATATATATATATATATATATATATATATATATATGTCACGGTACTCACATATAGGCGGACAATGCCCCACAGAGTCATGACCCAATTAGGACTACGACTATGACGACGACAACGAAGTTGCTGGCGCGGGCTCTCTAATGGAAGCCATGTAAATACTGTACATGGATCATTCTACCTTTTAATACATCGCTTCATCTTCAACATGGTTCGAGTCATTGGCTCTGCCGCTACGTAACATTTGGTGGAGCGTGCGGGGTACATCCCATACTGGCCCCAGCTTTGCATGCCATCGGCGTAGACCCAGCCGTCAACGTTAAGGGAGCCGCGCCGGGCAGCCCCAGCCCCGCCGTGACCACAACTCGACCATGTCCTCCGCCCCGTACCCCAGCCTGTGAGACGCCGATGAAGACCTGCAGAGAACCGCCGTAACGAGACAAGCCGCAAATGTCGTATCCCCAGCCTTTCCGTCAACGTGGCTCCTACAACCGCCGATGCTGTCATGCATGAAGACATCGCTGCGGGGCCAGCATCTCCAAGAACATCATCGGCATCCGTGGCGGCAAGCGATTCTTACTTGTACATGCTCATCGCATTCATCATCTGCATCACAAGTTCATCCTGCCGCGTCTTCGACCGGGATGGTCTCCCTTGACCCGGGGGGTCATGTCACGGTACTCACATATAGGCGGACAATGCCCCACAGAGTCATGACCCAATTAGGACTACGACTATGACGACAAACAACGAAGTTGCTGGCGCGGGCTCTCTAATGGAAGCCATGTAAATACTGTACATAGATCATTCTACCTTTTAATACATCGCTTCATCTTCAACATGGTTCGAGTCATTGGCTCTGCCGCTACGTAACAATATATATATATATATATATATATATATATATATATATATATATATATATATTCGTACCGCGTGACTGTGGGTTCTTGTTATCCTTCTTTATTTTTTATTTTTATATTTTTTCTCCCCTCCTTCTTCCACTTCTCTCATTCTTTTGCTGCCCACCAACCATGATCCCATTGTACAAACTCTCCCTTCCATTGCCCTGCCCTCGCCCTTGCTACATTTTCTGTATATATGTATATAACCCTGAAACCAAGTTATTCTGTAGTGTAAAGAAAGGAAGTCCTCTTCCTGTAATGTCAGTAAACTTTTATTTTTATTTTTAATGTCTTTCTCGTTTGTCTCTGTCTCTACTTACCCTATATATATATATATATATATATATATATATATATATATATTTGTTCTCTACTTTCTTTCTTTCCAAATTCTGTATCTGTTTTCAATTACCTACCACATCCTCCCCTTTGTTTCCGAGGTTGTCTTGACAGCAAACCTTTATTTCTGTCTTATATATATATATATATATATATATATATATATATATATATATATATATATATATATATATATATATATATATATATATACATATATATATATATTGGTGCGAACCATGCCTTTGGTTTGTTTGTTTATGTTTTGCTTTTACCGCCCGGCTGCGCGGTCTATGTTATCTGTGTTATCTGCGTGCCAAGGGACGCGCGTGTTCCATTCTTTCTATGCCGCCTGTGTTGTCTCTTCTGATAGGGAGAGCATTCCGAACTAACGTGAACAGCCTAGAATAATCTTCTTTGTTCTGGATGTAAATCGACGGTTCGAGAAACACTCGCGCCGAAAGATAAAAGCCTGCAGAGCAGACGCCGCGGCCTTAATTTTAAGAGTCGCGCTCGCCTTCGCACATCAGTGTTGACTGCTGCTTCGCCGCCTGTATTCTTGGAGTTCTTAGGGGAGCACAAGTTCGGTCCAATAAACTTGTTTTCCTTGAAGACAACTGCGTCGTCTTTGGCTTCGTGACATCTGGTGGTGGTGCGGGGTACATGAACCCTACGTCTTCGTCAAGCCAACAAGCAAGTCCCACTCGTGCCAGCCGCCTACAGCAAGGTCATCAGCCGGAGTTTGGACTGCTTCCGCATAAAGTGAAGAAGACGTCGTGACCACCACCATGATCAACGCAGGCACCATGACCAGCACTACCAATCCTGCCCTTGTTCTTCAACAGCCCCGGAAACCACCATCGTTCCGCGGATCCCCCGGAGAAGACCCTCCGGACTGGTGGGAGAAAGTGGAGTGCGTCCGCATCTTTAACAGGTGGGATGACGAAGAAACCTGCCGCCTTGTTTTCTTCTATTTAGAAGATACGGCCCGAACGTGGTTTGTGAACCATGAAAGCTCCCTAACCGACTGGACTCTCTTTAAGAGCGAGTTCCTTAAAACATTCGCTACCGTCGTGCGGAAAGAACGAACCGCCCTTTTGTTGGAAACGCGCACGCAACACCCCAACGAAGGGGACCGGATCTTCGTTGAGGAGATGAAGCAGCTGTTTCGCCGGGCGGACCCCGAAATGACGGAAGAAAAGAAGTTGCGTTTCTTAATGCGCGGTGTGAAGGAGGAGCTGTTCACTGGACTTGTCCGAAATCCACCAAAGACCGTCGCCGAATTCGTGACCGAAGCCAGCACCATTGAGAAAGCCCTCGAAATGCGTGCTAAGCAGTACGACCAGAACTTTGTTGGTACGGCCAATACGAATTGCGTCGACAGCATGCGCATTGCCGAAGATAGCCTACGCGAGACTACCCGCGAAATAGTGGGGGAGGAGCTGCGGAAACTGCTCCAAACGCCGCTGCAACCACAAGTCGCTTCTCTTACCGACGTCATTAGAGAAGTGCAGCAAGCGCTGGGAACTTCTGCGACGCCATTAGCACCTCGCGAGCCGCAAGCCGTGACCTACGCGGCTGCTGTCCGTCGCCCTCACCCACCTGCGCCCTATCGTCACGAGGCGTACCGTCGTCCCCTGTCGCCGGCCCGACCACCTGCGGTGCAACCCCCCGCCCCAAGGAAGACCGCCGTGTGGTGAACGTCCGACAATCGTCCGCTGTGCTACCACTGCGGAGAGGCCGACCCCATCTACCGTCGCTGCCCCTACAGGAGGCTCGGTTTGCGAGCGTTCTCCGTCGACGCACTCCGCCCCCGAGCCGGCCAGCGCCCATCGGAGATCGAAGCGTACCTGTCCAGCACCAGCCGTGGACCAGCCCGCTTCAACCGTTCGCCGTCGCCCTATACCATACCCGTCGCTGAACCGCCGTAGCAATGCTGAGTTCTCACGTGGAAGGTCCCCCAGCCCACGCGGGGGAAACTAAAGGCAGCAACTTCTGGAGGTGAAGTTTTACAACGGCGGTATAATGAAAACCCTCCAACGACGCAAGGGCGCGCCGAAGACCGTGATTCTCGACATGCCCTCATCCCGACGACCCGACGGAGCTGTGACGAGATCCCCTAACAAGACGAAAGCTACACGGCGCGACGCGTACCCAACATGACAAAGACGGCCGCCG
This sequence comes from Haemaphysalis longicornis, assembly GCF_048455015.1. Taxonomy (NCBI): domain Eukaryota; kingdom Metazoa; phylum Arthropoda; class Arachnida; order Ixodida; family Ixodidae; genus Haemaphysalis; species Haemaphysalis longicornis. Next base: position 128,174,261 of record NW_027526203.1, on the reverse strand, counting down.
AGAAGACGACGACAACGACGACGCACAGTGCCCGACAGTAAATACGCACAAGCCGAGATGCGACGCCCCGACGCACCCGGAACTCGAGGAAGGCGGCGTCCGACGTCCAGTTGTCCATCGAAGGCTTTGACGTAGTCGCCCTCATCGACACGGGAGCCGACTACTCGGTAATGAGCGGGTCATTCGCCTCTAAGCTGAAGGAAGTTACGACAAGATGGGGCGGTCCGCATATACGCACAGCAGGAGGCCATCTCGTAACGCCAAGTGGAACGTGCACATCACGCGTCACCATAGGCGGCACCACGTACCCTGCTGAGTTGGTCATTTTGCCTAACTGTTCCCGCGACGTAATTCTCGGAATGGACTTTTTGACGGACAACGGGGCAATAATTGATCTGCAGACCAAGTCGATAACTTTTTCCTCCGATCACTCCACGAAGCCACAACGGAACCCCGATCGCCGTGCTGCTGTAAGGATAGCCGACGATCAAGTCACCCTGCCACCCCGCGCAAGCTTGATGATCGCCGTCTACTCTGAGGATGCTGCTCCTGACATAGACGCTGTTGAATCCCCTCCGTGGGGTATGTGCTGTCAGCATCCCTATCATCATCATCGTTTACATAATCCTGTCATTAAAGGTCAGAACCCCGTTTTCGGTCAGCCATGACACCGAACCCTGCTGCCCGTCTTCTCTTGCCTTAATATTTTGGTGCCGAAACCTGCTGCCCGTCTACTATTGCCTTAACATTTTGGTGCCGAAACCCGGGAAGAAGACCAGGGACCGAATTGGAGAGCAGCAGGGATGCCAGTGGCTGGAGGCATGTGAGACCCAGAAATGTCTACCGTCGACTCACCCTGAGCTAACTGTAACCATGGCTGACAGCGACCGCATTTGGCCACCGACTCCCTCGAAGGCACCGACGCCAACACTGGCGTTCCTACCGCCGGCCTCGAGGGACCTGTGACCAACCAGACTCGACCGACACCGGGCGCGGCCATTCCCGGTGCACCGACGAAAACTGACCGCAACTCTCCTACCGACGCAGACACGCCCCGTCCCGTCCAGTTCACCATGCTTGGCAGCAAGAGCACCGCTACCGAAGAGCAAGCTGGTGAGCTGGATGCTCTGCGTTCGTTGCGGAACCATATCCGTACTGACTTTAAGGGAATTTTTACCAGTAGCGACCGGCTCTTGATTTCAGAATCTTGCGACGCGACGAAGCTGAAGGCTAACTTGGAGAACCTGCAACAAATCAGAAGTGATCTAATCGAATTGGATTCTGATATATTTAACCTAGTTGAAGAGGAAATTGAGCAGGAGGTAGAGGAGGTGGATAGATACACCCTCTCCTGCTTCAGAGCAAATGCTTACCTCCAACATTGGTTACAGTGCCTAAAAAACAAGCAGCCTTTAGACATCAAATCTACATCGTTTTCCGAAATGACCGTCTTCCTCAACACCCCGAGAGAGTTCTTATACTCGTTCGTCGAAAACATGCCCAGTCGCCACAACGGGGATGGCGACAACTTGCCATCAAGCATGGAGCTTGGGGAAACAGAAACGCCTCCTATCGAACCGAACGTAGCACAAGCTCCTGGAGAAACACGAATTGAGCAGCCTTCTCTGGACTTTGAGTACATCTGTGTTCCAGACTTCATGAAGGGCGAATCCTTCCCGCAACTTCCCAAAACCTCGCTAGATGCAATCGACGAAGTGTGGGAGGTCGCACCAGTGCGTCAGCATGAGTTTTTGCATCAAATTAGAGTTGAAAAGCCTGAGCAACCACAGCTCATCGCTGCTGATCAACATGAGGCAATAGCGACGCCTGATCGAGAAAAGGCAGCATCGCTTTTTCCGTTGACGTTCATCGTGGAAATAACGTCGTCCGAATCGGAGACAACCGACAAGAAAACAGGGGCAGCTATTGGCATGCGTGAGACCGATGGGCGAGCGTCATACAACTCAGGCCACAAGAATTATTCCAAAACCGCCAACCCATTGAAAGTGGTCCGAGGCCGTATCTGGAATTCGTTCACGACAGACACTGGACACGCGGTGTGGTTCTGCGGCACATCACGTTGGCGACGGTCGGCGCTTCTGAGATTGAGACGCCGGCTTCAGCACCGCTGGAAGCGGAAGAGGTGCCCCGACTTGACGACGGCATGCAAGGGTCTACATTACGGACTGAAAACCACAAGCTAGGACTGAGGATTCATTACTTGTCTATTGGTGATCTCGCGGGCGGGAGAAAAAGAAGCCGTTGTGAGCCGTTTCGACCTGAGGAAGAATTTAGCTACCTCTCCTCTACAACGCAGAGTATCAGCAGAGCCACGCGTGCTGGTTTACCGACACCAGTCTCATTCGTTGCTTGCAAGAGGTTTGATCGAGCCGCGGGGCACCTGAGAAAAGTGCGAACTATCGGCAGGTTCAGTGGCATCGTGTGGTTGGTGCCTCAACTCTCCAGCGGCAGACGTGTGAAGTGCGGCGGCGGGAGGATGTTGCATCCCCTCCGTGGGGTATGTGTTGTCAGCATCCCTATCATCATCATCGTGTACATAATCCTGTCATTAAAGGTCAGAACCCCGTTTTCGGTCAGCCATGACACCGAACCTTGCTGCCCGTCTTGTCTTGCCTTAATATTTTGGTGCCGAACCCTGCTGCCCGTCTTCTCTTGCCTTAATATTTTGGTGCCGAAACCTGCTGCCCGTCTTCTCTTGCCTTAATATTTTGGTGCCGAAACCTGCTGCCCGTCTTCTCTTGCCTTAACAGACGCTATCATAGAGAGTGACCAAAGTTTGCTTCTCAACCGCGGTGTCTCCGTCGCAAGAGGCATTACGCGCTTTAAGGAATGCAAATCCAACGTTTTAGTCACCAATTTCACCGCGGAGTACCAGCATCTAAACAAGGGCGCTGCAATTGCGTTCCTCGAAGAAACGCAAGAAGCAAGTCAAGTGATCACGGTCGCCAACTTTGAACGCAGATGCTTCCAAGCTACCGCATCCTTTCGACATGAACCCGGCGCTGCCGCACGAACATCGGGACAGATGACTGGATTTGCTATGTCGCTACAGCGAGTGTTTTTCGTCAAGTTCAAAATTACGTCAGACACCCCTAGCGAAGCACCGAATTATAACCGAAGATGGAGCCCGACCTACCCGACAGTCACCGTACCGCGTCTCTTCACACGAGGGGGGAGCCGTCCGGACTCAAGTCGACGACATGCTCAGCGACGACATTATACAGCCATCGAAAAGCCCCTGGGCTGTGCCGGTCGTACTCGTGAAGAAAAAAGACGGCACTTTAAGGTTCTGCGTTGACTACCGGCGACTCAACAAAATCACCAAAAAGGACGTGTACCCCCTTCCACGGATCGACGACGCCCTCGACCACCTCTGCCACGCGAAGTACTTCTCATCGATGGATCTGAAGACAGGCTACTGGCAAATTGAAGTGGGTGAGAGAGATCGAGAGAAGACTGGATTTATAACCCCAGACGGCCTATGCGAGTTCAAGGTGATGCCTTTTGGGTTGTGCGTGGCGCCAGCAATGTTTCAAAGGATCATGGACACTGTGCTAGCTGGCCTGAAGTGGCACACTTGCCTCGTATACCTCGACGACGTTGTGGTATTCGCCCGGAATTTCGACGAACACCTTGCAAGGTCGTAGTCTGTACGCGAGGCCATTCGTACGTCGGCGTTAACGCTGAAGCCTGAAAAGTGCCGTTTCGCGTATGAGGAACTGAAGTTCTTGGGCCATGTCGTCAACGCCGCGAGAGTCCTACCTGACCCGGCAAAAACTTCAGCCATTGCGAACTTCCCAAGGCTGAAAGACAAGAAGGGCGTGCGAAGATTTCTCGGACTGTGCGCATGCTCCCGGCGCTTCGTCGCGAACTTCGCACGCATAGCAGAACCACTCACACGGTTGACGAAAGATAGCACGCCTTTTAGCTGGGAAAACGACCAAGAAAATGCATTCTGCGAGCTGCAAAAACGCCTGCAAAGCCCGCCCATGCTCGCTCATTTCGACAAAAACGCTGAAACGGAAATGCACACGGACGCCAGTGATATAGGTTTGGGTGCCGTCCTCGTCCAAAAGCAGAGTGGTTGCGAAAAGGTAATCGCCTATGCCAGCCGTGGTCTGTCGAAGGACGAGAAAAACTACTCTTCCTCCGAGAAAGAGTGCCTGGGTATCATATGGGCCATTTCAAAATTTCGCCCATACGTGTATAGTAGACTGTTCAAGGTTGTGACAGACCACCATGCGCTGTGTTGGCTCACCAATTTGAAGGACCCCTCGGGCCGCCTTGGGCGATGGAGCTTGCGCCTGCAGGAGCTCGACGTTACAATTGTCCATAAATCCGGCAGGAAACACTCCAACGCCGACTCTCTGTCCCGTGCCCCCGTCGATCCCCCACCTCAAGACTCCGATGCCGACAGCGCGTTCTTCGGAGCAGTGACGGAGAGCGATCTAGCCGCCCAACAGCGTGCCGACTCCGAGTTACGCGTCATGATCGAATACCTGGAAGGACGCAATGTCGCCGTGCCTAGGGCCTTCAAACGCAACCTACCAGCGTTCAGCCTGAAAAACTCCGTTCTCGTGAAGAAGAATTTCAGCCCCGGAACCAGAACAAATTATCTTCTTGTCATCCCCGCAGACCTTCGCGACGAAATTTTGGAAGCGTGCCACGACGACCCCACTTCCGGACATCCCGGAACAGCCCGCACAATTGGAAAAATCAAGGCGAGGTACTACTGGCTGCGCCTTACATCTGACGTCACCCACTACGTCCGGAGCTGCCGTGACTGCCAGCGACGGAAAAACTCTCACCTCCCCTCGCGCGAACCCCTGTGTAGATGCGACGCATAGGGGGTTCACGTTGCAGCGTTGGACAGCGGAGGAACGGCGGTGGAACTAAGGAGCGGAGCGGCCCAGGCACCGAGTTTTATAGCGCGCATAATGGTGAGGGGACGCGCCGGCGCCAGTGCGTCTGCCGCGGCTATGACGCAACACAATCCAACACAATCCAATTTAATCCAATCCAACCCAAATCCAATCCAAGCCAATCCAAGCCAACCCAAGCCAAGCCAAGCCAATCCAATCGAATCCAATCCAATGCACCTCGCGAGAGAGTGTTCGCTATCGGAGAGGAGAGGGGGTGAGCGGCGGAGAGCGCAGCTGGCGTGGCGAGGAAAATGGGGGAGGGGCGGACGCCGACGACGCCGGATGCAGGGACAAGGCGAGTGAATGAGATGCAGTCGCATCTAAAAATGCCGCCGACGAGACCCGCCGGACGTCTGCAGCCGATCGCCGTCCCATCGAGGCCTTTCCAGCATATTGGAATGGGCCTTTTGGGTCCGTTCCCTACGTCACGATCCGAGAACAAGTGGATTGTCGTAGCGACACACTACATCGCGTTACGCAGAGACCGCCGCTCTTCCGAGGGGGACTGCCCAAGAAGTCGCAAGGTCCTTCATAAGTCAAGTTGTGCTGCGACATAGAGCCCCTGAAGTTCTAATCACGGACCGCGGAACGGCCTTTACTGCCGAGCTGATGCAAGGAATATTACGCTACAGCAACACGGATCACCGAAGAACGACGGTCTACCACCCCCAAACGAACGGACTAACGGAAGGTTTGAGCAAGACGGTTTCGGATATGCTGTCCATGTACGTCGATGTTGAACATAAAACCTTGGACGAACTGCTCTTATATGTCACGTTTGCGTACAACACGGCTATCCAAGAAACTACGCAGATGACACCGTTCGAGCTTGTCTACGGAAGGCGGCCGACTACGACGCTTGACGCCATGCTTCCGCACGTAGAAGACGACGACCTCAACGCCGACGTCCAAGGATACCTTCAGCGTGTGGAGGAGGCCCGCCAGCTCGCTCGAGTTCGTACTGTAGGCGGCCGATGAGGCGGCGCGGCCGAGCCCACGTTTATTACGGTTGCGCTGGCTGCGCCATGGTCGGGGCGAGGACCGTAGAACGAGGGGGCCGTTTCAGAGGTGTGCCGGGTGCCGAGTGTTGAGTGCTGCGTGTCCTCAGTGCCCCGCTGGCCAATCTACTGATGATGATGGTGGTGCTTAAGAAGATGATGGTGGCGCTACAGGGCTCCCCCCCTAGCGTGATACGCGGTAAGTGACGAATGTAAATGACAATGCACGAAAATGCACTACGCACAATGTACAGGTATGTACAATTTGTCCGTTGTCAGGAAGAGTCCGTGGGCAGTCAGTGGTCAAGGGGTAGGGGTTGAATAACGTCACGGTCCTGGTCGTCGGCGAGGTAGCGTCCGGGATGTGGGGAAAGCTCTGGTGGACGAGGCTGGGAGTGCGGCCGCGGACGCATTGCCGGGTGCGAAGCGGCTGCTGCAATTGATGGTGGCGCGAACGGCAGGCGTAACTGGAAGGACAGCGACAAGGTGAAGTGTGGTGCGGCAGAATGACGACCGGAGTGGCTTGACTGTGCTGTGGTGTGAGCTCTGGGGATGTGTCGCTGGCTGGGCAACTTGCGCACGCGCCGTGAGAGACGGAGCAGCGGAGGGCGCCAACGACAAGCGTCTCTCAAGCCACCGGTGTGTCGGCTTCCTGACGTGCAGTGCACTCGCGCTGGTTTCATCCGGGGTCGGAGAGCAGAGTGCCTGTGACACTGTAAACCGAGTACGCTCCTGTAGCAGGAAATCGGTCGAGGTGGGGTGACAATTTCGTGGCGCGTCTGACTGCATAGGAACAAGACATTCTCTCGGCGACGTTTGTTGGCACGATTGTCGCGCAATTGTTTCTCCAGTGTCTTCATCATAGCCAGGGTGTCAGGACTGTCGGGGGCATTCTGATCAGCTTCGAGTGTCAGTTGCACATCCGAGGATCTCGAGCTGTTTACTGCTGGAAGCTGTTTCACCGGTGACGGGGAAGAGGTCTCGCGTGTGCGTGGAGGAAAAGGGTCTGAAAGATCCTTCTCACCAGTGCCCTGTGGCGAAGGCGGTGAAGTTTCCCAGTTGTTAGCGGCAAAGCAGTCAACACCCGGGTGGGTTTGTGCTTCAGACGCAACAACCTGTGGGACTGCGCCATGGTGTTGCGTCGAGTTGGCTAAGTGAAACGCCAATTCGGAAGTGGCGCAAGTCGTAGTCGGGGCTCGCGCTTGTTGGTCAGGCGAGGGTGGACCTGCCGGTGACGTGTAATCCACGGATGCCGTTGGAAGGCGTGGTGGTGTGGACAAAGGCGTTCCTATACCGTGGTGGTTTAGGACAGCGGCTTTCAAGTCGTCATACGCACCGGGTCCTGGGGTCGGCAGCTGGATCTGCTCAATGAGGTCAGCAGGTAGCTGCTGTAGTGTGACGTGGTACCTGATTTCTGGGGACCAGATGTCATTTACATAAAAATGGCTCTCCAGAATGACGAACCATGCAGAGTGGTTTGTGATGGCGCCAAACGGAATCAGCAAGGGAAGGTCTGGGAAGGCGGGGAACGTTCTTCGCGTGCCGTCGTCGGCGTTGTCGCTGGGGAAGCAGCGTTGCGAAACCATGGCGAAGCCGCTTGTCCGGGTCACCAAATTGGAGGCGGCCGATGAGGCGGTGCGGCCGAACCCACGTTTATTACGGTTGCGCTGGCTGCGCCATGGTCGGGGCGAGGACCGTAGAACGAGGGGGCCGTTCCAGAGGTGTGCCGGGTGCTGAGTGTTGAGTGCTGCGTGTCCTCAGTGCCCCGCTGGCCAATCTACTGATGATGATGGTGGTGCTTAAGAAGATGATGATGGTGGCGCTACAGTACAACGGACCAGCAGCTGGTGGATGCCGGCCGCTATAACCTCCGACGCCGAGACGCCGAGTACCACCCAGGGGATCGTGTGTGGGTTTGGACTCCCATCCGACGACGCGGACTGAGCGAGAAGCTTCTGCGACGGTATTCCGGACCCTACCAGATTCTACGACGTGTTGGCCAACTTACCTACGAAGTGATTCCAGATGGTGATTCCGGCACATCACGACGACGCACGCGAACCGAAGTCGTCCACGTGGTTTGCTTAAAACCTTTCTACGCACGGTGACGGACTTTTCTTTTTTATTTGTTCGGACACTCGCTAATGTTAGCACCGGGTCGATGCACTCTTAGAAGGGGGGTAATGCTGCAACCATGCATTTGGTTTGTTTATTTATGTTTTGCTTTTACCGCCCGGCTGCGCGGTCTATGTTATCTGTGTTATCTGTGTGCCAAGGGAAGCGCGTATTCCATTCTTTTTTTCTATGCCGCCTGCGTTATCTCTTCTGATAGGGAGAGTATTCCGAACTAATGTGAACAGCCTGGAATAATCTTCTTTGTTCTGGATGTAAATCGACGGTTCGAGAAATATTCGCGCCGAAAAATAAAACCCTGCAAAGCAGACGCCGCGGCTTTAATTCGAATCGTCGCGCTCGCCTTCGCACGTCACTTTGTTGACTGCTGCTTCGCCGCCTGTATTCTTTGAGTTGTTAGGGGAGCACAAGTTCGCTCCAATAAACGTGTTTTCCTTGAAGACAACTGCGTCGTCTTTGGCTTCGTGACAATATATATATATATATATATATATATATACAGTAAAAGAGAAGACTAAAGGGTAACGAACGAACATTTATTAACGTTTCGGCTTGGGGCAAGCCTTCGTCAGAATAAAACACAGATGGCAAGTAGACTGCCTTATAAAGCAGCACAAGCCAATCACGGTAAACATGGTGAGACGTGTTGTGTCGGGCAGGACGACAACAGTTCATGAACGACAGTTCTTTTTATAAACGTGTCGATGCCGATCCCTCAGAAGAATTTAATGCCACTATCAAGGACACCCTACAAACTTTGGTACATGCTAATAAGGTAGCACCAGACGCAATAAAATCCCTTGTTCCACTCAGTCCGGTAGCAGGTAGATTCCATCTACTGCCAAAAATACATAAAAAAGATAATCCAGGTCGTCCCATCGTATCCGGAATTGGCACAGTAACAGAAAAACTATCCCTTTACGTAGACTCGCTCATAAACAATATCCCACCTAAGTTCCCTTAATTTGTAAAAGACACAAACCATTTTTTAAACGACGTCATGGAACTCTGCATTCCGCCCGGTTCGCTGCTCGTGACTTTGGACCTAGCCTCATTGTACACTAACATACCTCACGGCGATGGCATACGAGCTGTCGTTGAAACCTATGAAGCCTTCTGCGAATCATGTCCGGCTGATGGTGACACACTGGCAACGTTGTTAAAACTGATTCTCGAAATAAATAACTTTGAATTCGATAGTGCGCACTATATTCAGATAAACGGTACTTCAAATGGAACGAGGGTGGAACCAAGCTATGCTAATATTTTAATGTGTTCTCTCGAAACAGCATACCTGGATAACTGCGCTCTTAAGCCCTTCTATTACAAACGCTTCATAGACGACGTTTTTCTAATTTGGCAACATGGCGAACAGGAACTTCTCTCCTTCATTTCTGGTTTTAACAACTGCCACCCCCGCATATCCTTTCCGCACCAGTACTCGGCTGAAGTAATCAACTTTCTTGACGTCACAGTGACAGTTAAGGATGCAAAACTAACTACAAATCTTTATAGAAAGCCCACAGACCGCCATCAGTACCTCCACTTCGAAAGCAGTCATGTAAAACATAATAAAACTAGTACACCTTACAGCCAAGCTGTTCGTTTTAAAAGGATATGCTCACAAGAATCCGACTTCAATCAAAACTGCGCAGTACTCCGTTCCGCCCTGACTAGACAAAAATACCCCACGCAGATTATTGACGATGCAGTGACACGAGCAAGCATGCTTGATCGCAACGCACTTTTACTCCCGACGACACAGCCTCGCACTCAGCAAACCACTAATTCATCCTCAGCCCCTAAAGTAACATCAATTCTTAAGAAGCATCACAACATACTTATGCAAAGCCAGAGGCTCCAACGAAATTTTCAAGATCCGCCTCGCGTAGTCTATCGACGATCAGCGAACCTACGTGATTCACTAACTTCGTCTAAGACCACTCGCCAATCTTGCATTGGCTGCCAACCCTGCCAAAAACCGCGATGTCAAATTTGTCTCCAAATGACGAGAACTGCCACAGCCAGCAGTACAGCTTCCAATTTCACAGTAAACATAAAAGGCAATTTCACTTGCGAAACCGAAAACGTGATTTATCTTCTCGAGTGTACCGAATGCCGGCTTCAGTATATTGGCCAGACCCGCAAGTCTTTTCGACTTCGTTTTAACAATCTCAAGTCGCATATTAAGACCCTCCCGAACCTGCCGTTGTCCCAACATGTCAACGTAGTTGGTCATTCATTTAACAAAATAAAAGCGACAATCCTTGAATCTGGTTTCCGCTCACATCATGATAGAGAAGTCAGGGAATCGTATCTCATTCACAAATTCAAATCTATGAAATCTGGTTTAAATGAAAGCGTTGGCGTGCTGGCTTTCTTGTCGCACTGATCGCGTCTGTGTAACCTTTTTACTGCTGTTTACGTAGATATATTTGTGTTTGCATTGGCCCGCGTGTATGTGAATGTGCGCGTGCCCCAAATAAACATTTTTTTACAATTTTTTCCTTCTTAGCTTCGGCATTAGTCTCACAAGTGATGCTATCTATACTGTATTCCTTACGACCGGCTGACTGTTCAGATGTTACTGTTTTATCTTTTTTTGCCGCTCTGCATTGTATATATTTTATGCTGAGTCTGCTGTTCAGTAGAACGTTTGTTTTTCATCCACTGCCCTTTTCCCACACCCATTTCCCGTTACTCTATCTACATTATTTGTACACCTTTCATTGTTTCTTGCCAGTGTAAGTGACCTGGCATTTAGAAATCCTGTTAGCCTTGATCTGAAGTCAAATGTTAATCAAACGTTCATGAACTGTTGTCGTCCTACCAGACACAACACGTGTCACCATGTTTACCGTGATTGGCTTGTGCTGCTTTATAAGGCAGTCTACTTGCCATCTGTGTTTTATTCTGACGAAGGCTTGCCCCAAGCCGAAACGTTACCCTTTAATCTTCTCTTTTACTGTACATTTTTACCGGCCCCATGGTACTTTATTCATACGCTATATATATATATATATATATATATATATATATATATATATATATATATATATATATATATATATATATATATATATATATATATATATATATATATATATATATATATATATATATATATATATATATATATATATCGCACCAGACCGGTATTCTGGAGGTCGTGGGTTCGGATCCCACCTGGCGGGCATTTTTTCTTCACTTTCTTTCTTTCTTTCCAAATTCTTAATCTGTTTCAATGATCTACCACATCCTCCCCTTTGCTTTCCGAGGTTTTCTCGACTGCCAACCCTTATTTCTGTGTTATTTTCAACGAGCCCCTCATTTCCTATTCTGATTCGCTATATATATATATATATATATATATATATATATATATATATATATATATATATATATATATATATATTCGACGTGTACATTAGTTAATCCGCGAGGAAAAATACAGACGACAACGGAAAATTAGAAGTGAACACACGATATATACAGTAGAGTCCAACGAAGACTACTCAAAATGTTTCCAGTTTTCTGAGAACTGTATTGCGAAATCTGTATTTTCGGCCACCGATCCATGCTTGCACACCCGCACACAAAACAAAGTTTGAGTGCCGCGCTCGCTATCAGTGGTTATGTACGGGCGTAGCAATTTGTAAATCAGGACTTGGATTTTTGAATGCAAGCCTCGGAGGTACCAAGAAAGGTTTTACGAAGTATCGTTCAGTGACGCCATAAAATAGAACACAAGGTTTCTACCATTAGGTTCTTCTTTCTTGGACGGGCCTCTACGTCAGTATACCTGGCAGGAATTGGGCAACATGGCAACTTGTGACAACGACCTCTTTTCCGCACGAACTGGCGGCTTTTCACCCTCTGGTTGGAGCAGTGCCCTGGTTGGGGACTGAATGTTAAGATGCTTAAGGTATTGCGACATTCGAGGGTTCGTTTCTGCTTCCTTAGCGGCGAGGGACAATCGCCCTCCAAGGGTGAGGCGCGCGCCTCGCTCTTCTTGCACCTATGATGGGGGTGGCGACAATGCATTGTTGTACACGTTCCTCTAAAACCGGAACTAAAGCTCGTTCCTCGTTCCTTCCAAATTTTGAAACGAGTTCCCGTTACAAGTTCCTATATTGAGAAAGGAACACGTTCCAGTTACACTTCGAAAATTGTAACGTGTCGTTACATTAACCTTACATTTGATTTTTAAACTTAAACTCCGGTGTCGGAAAATCTTCGGCGAAATGAATATGAACACCTCCGGCAGAAGATTATCTGGAGATAAAAAGAATTTAGCAAAACGCGCCTACACGAATTTTTTTTTTTTTGAGCTAGCACCGGACATATTCCCGAGAAGTTTAACGGAAAGTGTGGTGCTCGTATATTCCAAGTGCAGCACATATGGCGCTTTCCACTTGGGTCTTCAAACGCGCAGTCAGGATACCGCGCTTCAAATGTGCAAATAGAAAGTTACTCACAAGCACGAACATAAATGTTTCGCAGAAGAAAGTGCATCGAAGAGAACAATACATGGGTGTTTAATAAATGCTGATCCAATTTTACAGTATGAGTGAAAAATAATGTCCCGTAATACATATTTACAACTTAGTAGAGTCATTTGTTTCAACTCAGCAAGAGTTCAAATCTCGATGTTGGTGTCGGGCAGACGAACGTGTTTTTTTCGTCAACATTTCGTTGGAAATGTTGAAGAGCCGTTCCACCGAAGCTCTTGAGGGTTCTACCGTGCTTTACTTGAGGATAAGTTGGTTCAGTCCCCCAGGCTCACGAGACTGCTACCGCATGCGCTCATAGGCGTGTGCTAGCATACAACCTGCGGTCTCCTGAGACAGTGGCTGTTTTGTGTATATTTTGTTTCATGGCTGTTGAAACACTCTGTGGTGCCGCGTGCACAATTTTGGCCGTTGTGGTATGCTCCTTAAATTCTCGTACGCGGGACCATCGGAGCCGGTGCGTCAACAACAGAGCTTCAGAGTGTTACTCTGGTGGATTGAGATTTCATGGTCGCCTTTTTGCCGCAGCCTTGACTGCTGTAACTTTATGCTACAGTTTTTAAGTTTTGCCTCCGGCTTCTTCTTGTCGGAACGGAGGAACTCTGCGCACGGCAGCAGCCACCAGCTTAGGGTTACCAGTCTTCAATGAAAGAAGTCGGGACGGGGAAAGCCGGGGTGGTGGGGTGGGTTAGCGTACCCTAACATATGGAGGCAACGAAATCAGTTTTCTTTATGGCGGTATCTTCCAGGCAAATCCATTGTTTCTTTATTGTTGCGGCCCCTTGAAGTGGTACTTCATCTGGCTACATACTGCTTGTAACAATTGCTATTACTGGAGAATGTACTCGTAAATGCTGTCGCACTTCATCACGTGGAAGTTCTGCTTTACGTGAAGCTGCGCTTGGACAAGTTCGCGCTAACTTTGTGTCCTGGAGCGTGACCCGCCTTGTTGAGCGTGCTTTGGATAGCAAAAAAATTCCTAACTGGGCAGTGCGAAGCAAATTCGACACATATAGCTGTCCCGACAGGGACGGCGCGGGACTCGGGACATTGTGTGAAATGTCGTGAGTCCCGCAAAATCCGGGATGGTTGGTAATCCTACTTGAGTATACGCTACTCGGCTCGCCATCGGTGGCCGGCTGAAGCACCGGTCCGAACAGGTCCGTAACAATACTCCACAGTCGTCGCACTGCTATGATGCGAAGCAAAGGTGGCGCAATAATTCCCAGCAAAATTACAAAACCAATCGTCAAAGTAAACCTGGCAATGGGCACATCACGAAACCGATGGTCCACTCGGTACGAGCGAAAGTTTACGGCAGCGCGTTCGAGCACCATGTCTGTGCAGTGGGCGATAGAACAGGGGAGGTCAGATTCGGCTTGCAGCTCTCAGGTATGGTTGCTGTTGCGCATGAGGTCAGATAGCTCTCGCCTCGCTTTGGGCGGCAGCGGCAATATTTCAAGAATATGAGGCTGAGAACTTGACGCCTTGTTTTTACACGCGGTGAGCGTTACGCCGGCGACCCAGGTGTACATCGACAGGCAGCAGAGAAGTCTCGTACGGCCCCTTCGGCAGGCACGGCTGCCTGTACTGTAGATAACACGTGTGCGGTGAACACGGTACACGTCGTCTCCTGCTCGGCTTTCGCGTTCCTTTTAATGCACAAAAGAAGATGTCGCGGCAGAAGACGAGTCAAAGGGGCGCCGAAACACCTGCCTCAGGCGCATCTACAGCTGACGTAGCGACAAGGCAGCGCCCACCCGGTGCAGCCTGCCCGACAGGCTGCGGCCCGCTGCGATGTTATTCTGCTGTCTTTGACCTTCCAGGAAGCCCGTTCTGAGGAAGGGCGGGAAAATTAGGCAGCTTATAGGAAGACAAACACAGTAGCGGCCTGTGCATTTTAAAGCAAAGCTTTACTGCTCTCGTCCAGCGACTTCGTGGAGGATGCGCACGGTGATCTTTTGACCAGAGACACACCGCCGGCGACCCACCCCTCGAAGCGCATCGCGTGATTCGCCGGGCCCGCTGTCGGCGCTGCGCACAAAGCCATGTTTTCAGTCGTTCTCCGCAGCCCGAGAGCGGCGGTTGCCACCGCCGCTGCGCCGGTAGCCGACCAACCCCGCAGCCTCCCATGTATGCAACGCTGGGTTGTTGCATACATGGCAACCTGACTCATCTCGCGCCGGCAAAGAGGAACGGTGCGTTCGCCAGGAATTAGCGCCGCGTTCGCCCGGCCTCCTTCTGTGAGCGTTGACTAGTAAATCTTAGTTGGAAGTAGCGCGCGTGTCCCTGCGCTCACTGGTCGTCCCTCGTTTATGTTTTGCGCTTCGCACGGTTTCGCAATGGAATACCAACTTTCCCAGAAGTCCGCCTTAATCAGTTGCACGGAACCGAACGGCTTTGAGACGTGTTCGGCAACATAGCTAAACCAAAGCGAACCAAGACTAAACCAGACTAAGCCGAGCTTTTGCTTTCCATGTCCAGGGTTAGCTGAGCTAAGCCTCACCCATTTTTTGTACTAGCTTTAACGCCCTAAAGCCTTGGCATCAAAAACAGCCAAATCCCAACGATGGAACGTATCCAGAAGGAACGCCGTTTCCTCTGCTGTTCCTTCGTAAAGGTAACGAGTTACCGTTACTGTTCCGCCCACTCCTATAGCAAGGGTGGCGTTCCTCCGTTCCTCCCAAAAGGAACTAGTTCCAGGAACGCCGTTCCGTACAACACTGCGACAATGCCAGCCCCCATAGATTGATTGATTGTGGGGTTTAACGCGCCGACGCAACGCAGGCGATGAGGCGCGCCGTAGTGGAGGGCTCCGGATTAATTTTGACCACCTGGGGATCTTTATCGTGCGCCGAAATCTCGTACACACGGGCGTTTTTGCTTTTCGCCTCCATCAGAAAAGCGGCCGCCGCGGCCGGGAATCGAACCCGCGACCTCGTGCTCAGCAGCGCAACGCCTTAGCCACTGAGCCTCCGCGGCGGGTCAATGCCAGCCCCCATAGGCAATAGGAGATCGGTAAAAAAAACGCAAAGGCTCATGGGTACGTCGCCTGCTCCTGCCACTTCCGGTTCGAGATCTCGCCTGGCCTCCCGGCGGCTTGCACGTGCGTCTGTGCGTGTTGTTTATTTGTCGCAGAGTCCTTACCTTTCAGAGAAGCCCCTAGTAGGATTCATCGTTGTGATACACTGAATGCGCGATGCAAGAGCGTTTTTTTCCGGTGGAAATACATAAAAAACAACCACACGCACGCGTGAAAGCCGTCGGTGTACGGGAGGCCAGGAGAGGTCTCGAACCGGAAGTGGCAGAACTCCGCGGGAGCAGACAATGTGCCCATGGGCCTTTGCGCTTTTTACCGGTCACCTATTACACTACGCTCTTTTCTAAGCCACGGGAGGAACGGGAGGAACCGGATTGCGCGGAACCGACCTCGCACTCACTACCCCACTTTCCACAACGAGAGAGTTAGTGAGCACGCGCTCGATCGTTACGATGACGACGCGCTGTGAAGAGCGTGTGGACAAACTTTTAACAGCGAAGCTGTTTAGCAAATTGTTTGTGTATGGTGTTCGCAGTTAAAAACACAAAGAAAAGGCCTAGCGCTCGTGTACGCGTGCCTCGAGCGCGCGTTCGTCAAGCTAAGCATACCCACTTATGGAGGTGGGCCAACATCGGTCACAAAAAAACTCCAGCGTTCGCCGTATCGTGGCAGCACTTGCTCGGAACGAGAAACGCATGAGCGTACGCCCTCATTCGTTCGTCCTCGTGTCGTCGTGCGTATGCGCTCTGTCCCGTAAAAGAGCTGCAACTTCAATGTCGAAGCTGCTGTAGGTGATCACTCACTCTACATGACCCAGCCGCGGATTGTTCGCCCGGCCGAGGAAGAGGCCGCGCTTCGAGAGGCTCGGCGTGCAAAGCATCCGCTAGAGACGATAAGTCGCGCTTGCAGAGTGGCGTACGAACACGCCTACCGAAATGACGAGCTCACTCTGGCCTTGCTCAACATAAGCTCATTGAAATGGCATGCCGCCGACGTCAACCACGACACCACAACGATACTAAAACTCAACTTTGTTTCCGGCAATGATCACCTACAACAGCTTCGCCATTCAAGTCTTGCGCGTGAGTGCAAGCTTCCCTGAACTTTTTTGCTTCGACCGCGGCATGCGGCATGGGGAGGGCGCTGCGGTCGCTGAGGAGTGCGAACATGCTCACATCGGCTCCATAATTAATCTCCAATTACGCAGTGCTGGTTGCTTTAATCACGACGATTTTGTTACCAGTGTGTGCGCGAACGTAACGGTCATCGACCGATACCGGACTTTCAGCAAAAGGTGCGTTTTTAGCCAAAATATTGAGCTCGCACTTTTTCGCCGCTGGTATGGTGAAGCTAAGCCTAACGCACTGAGCGTTTGCTAAGCCTAACCGCCGGCGTGCTGCCGAACACGATGGAAGAAGACGCAGCTACTACGTCATCAAGGGAGGGGTCAACGACCCGGATGTGCGTACAAGTAGACGGGGAGGAAATGACGCCAGAAGAGTTCACGAGATCGACCGGTTGGCTTCACATCAGTGGGCACGGCAAGAAGAATCAGCAGCCGGACCAACGAGACGCCCAAGGGGAGGCGACCTCCATTACCGTCAACAATTGAGCAATTTTTTTTTTCATGGATGATAGTCATGTGCTTAAAAGTGAACTGTTGTCATCTGATTCAGCGCCCCATTGTACGTGAGACGTTTATTGGTTTACTGCTTGTACATAGTTCATTTGTCGCTTTCATTGTCATTCTTAATACCTTCCATATTCATTCCTTTCTCTTTCTGTCCCCAGTACCCTCCCCCCAGAGGGAAGTAACAGGCCCAAGATCAATTTCTCAGGCCGACCTCTTCTCCTTTTTCAATAAACATTTACTCTCTCTCTCTCTCAGAGCTTAACGGCAACGCTACGCGAGGCAACAGCGTGAGGATGGAGGTCATTCGGGCCTCCCGCATGCCGAACATGCCTGCAGAAGAGATCAAGATCGTGCTTAGGCCCCGCGGCGGGCTAGACATCGCGAGAAGAGGCGCAGCGTGCGTCGCGGAGGCCGTCATGGTGGCCGCAGGCATCGAGAGGACGGAGCGGGCCGAAGACATGGCATGCCCCAACTACCAGCAGAATATCACGGTGATCAGTACACTGAACGCAGAACGAGCCGAAGAGTACGTCCGAGATCGAGAGATCGAGGTCCGGGGAACCAACTACGAGGTCAACGCGTATGGGACGGCCGCACACGGCACGGTCAAAGGATCATGAAGGGAATACCGACGCAAGACAGCAAGGCAGATATCTCAGAGAAAATATTGACAGAGCACAACCCAACGGCGGTGGGGGCCAAACGCATCGGCACGTCGATGACGGTGATCGTCGCCTTCGAAAGCGAAAAGGTACCAAGGTACGTGAGGCACGGGTCAACGCTCTACCAGTGTAGCCTGTACAGGAAACAAATCGAGGTGTGCAAATGCTGCGGGAAGGTCGGCCATCGCAGTGACGTATGTCCTACACCGAACGCAAAAGTCTGCCTGGGGTGCGGCGCAAGCAACCCAACAGACCACAAATGCGTCCCCAAGTGCAAGCTATGCGGCGAGGGCCACCACACAGGAGACAAGGCCTGTAGAGCGATATTAAAGATCCCGTTCGTGCTTAGAAGACGAAGATGGGAGCGAAGAAACACCGAGGAATAGTGGAGGCAGCGCGTGCTCTCGCCAGCCTCCTTTCCCCAGCTGGGCGACGTGACGTGACGTGGTGCGGGCGGATCACGCCACGCGGTCGCGGCGTGCGTCACAACGCCCGACGTAACAGCCACGTCAGTCCTCCCTCAGCACCTCACACGGCGGTCAACAACCGTGAGAAGGAGTGAGCTAGGCTGACGCCACGAAAGGAGAGAACAAGATGTGGACGAACGGGCACAAGTACGGCGCAAGCAGAGAAGAAATGACCCGGGAAGGCTCGACATCGAACACATTGAAGCATGAACGACGAAGCTGAAGAAGGCAGTCCTGGGAGCGACCATGAAGGTCGGGACCAGCGACGACATCACATGCGTAGACAGCGAACTGGCGCACCTCATCGAAGTGAAGAGGTCCATCAAGGAGCGCTGGAAGAAGCAGCGATGGATCAGGAAGCTAAAAATGAAGGTGGCGGAGCTAAATCGAACGATTGAAAAACTCAGCGCGTTCCTCTGCAGACAGCAGTGGGACGAGGTGTGCAACCGCATTCACGGCAGCCTCCGACCAGGGCAAGGCCTGGTCTCTTATCAGACATTTGCACGACGAGACGAAAACCAAATCGTTCCAGCAGAACCGCATGGCGCAGGCCATTGCCGAAGCCGAGAAGACCCTTAGCAGAGCCGAGCTGATCAAGAAGCTGAGCGCCAAGTATCTACCGCAGACGACGTCCGAACAACACCCAGGATACGCAGGGACCCCCAACGCCAGGCTGGACTGGGACATCTCGACAGCCGAGGTTGCAAAGACCTTGCGGGAGCTGAACACCAGGTCGGCAGCGGGACCAGACGGAGTCTCGAACAAGGCTTCGAGAAAACTCGACGACTCGTCGATCGAAGCGCTGACAAAATATTACAACAGATGCTGGCGAAGCGGCCGACTACCGAAACAGTGGAAGACAGCTAAAACAGCACTCATTCCAAAACCGGGAAAACCACCGAGCATTGAGAACCTGCTGCCCTTCTCGCTAACATCGTGTGTGGGGAAGGCCATCGAGCACGTGCTGGCGACAGGTGGCAGGACTACCTCGAAGAAGAGGGGCTGTATCCGGACTCGATGATCGGGTTCAGGAAAGGCTTGAGCACCCAAGACGCGATGCTACAACTGAAGAAAGAAATCGAGGACGATACAAGGGACAGCAAGGTGATAGTGGGCCTAGACCTGCAGAGCACCATCGGCCGAATGAGGCACTCGGTCATCCTGCCGCAAGTGTCAAGGCTCAACATGGGAGAGCGGAGTTACAAATACATCAAGGACTTCCTGTCGGGCCGCAAGATCGAGCTGCACGCGGGAGAGATAGATTTACCAGAGCGAGACGTAGGCAGCGTGGGCACGCCTCAAGGGTCGGTGATCTCACCGCTGCTCTTTAATATTGTCATGATCCGAGTCGCCGAAGCGATGTCGAGCGTCGAAGGCGTTCGACACACCATTTATGCAGACGACATCACCCTATGGACGGCCGGTGGCACAGACGCAGGTATCGAGAGAAGGCTGCAGTAGGCGATCTCGGCCATCGAAGACCGGTTTGACGGAGCGGGTCTGCAGTGTTCGCCGCCCAAGTCAGAGCTCCTGGTATACTTGCCTCGCAAGGTGGGTCGGCAGTCGCTGCCCCAACGGAGTGCCATCGCCTGGAGCTGATCACAAAGACAGGCCAGAGAATCCCCGAAGCGCCGGAGATCAGGGTGCTGGGCATGCTTATGAATGGCAACGGTAACAAGGAGAACGGGATGAAGAAACTGTCGACCAAAATGGCAAGTACCCCGAGGCTGCTCCAGCGTGTATCGACCAAAAAGACAGGCATTAGCGAAGAGGGGCTCGCGAGACTGGTGCAGTCTTTCGCGATCAGCTACGTAGGATACACGGCGGCGTACCACAAGTGGACGCAGACCGACAAGGCCAAGATAGACATTATGATCCGAAGAATGTATGAACGAGCACTAGGTCTGAACGAATCGATGAACACCGAACGACTGCTGCAACTGGGCGTCCACAACACGGTGGATGAGCTCATCGAGGCCCAGCTAGAAGCACAACGAGAACGACTGGCAGCGACCAAGACGGGTAGAGCCATCATCGATACCCTGGGATACGGCTACCAGATTACAGGGAGACAACTCCAAGACCTAGACGAAAAGGTGCGGGAGAACGTGCGGGTGAGTCACCATCCGAAGAACATGCACCCAGAACGCAATCAAGAACGAAGACGCGCAAGGGCAAAATACATAATCGAGCAGTACAGTAACGACCCGCGAACACGGTACGTCGATGCGGCAGACTATGGCCAAGGCAGGTATGCGATGGTAACCATGAACGCAATAACGGGATGGGTGGCCAAGTCAGCGAGCGCAAAGTGCGAGAACGCCACCAAGGCAGAAGAGATCGCCATAGCCCTGGCGATGTCCGAAGCCACTTGCGACACGATCCTGAGCGACTCGCAAGATGCCGTCCGCAACCTGGCGAATGGCCGAGTGAGCGGCAAGGCAGCCAAGATCACTGAGAAAACGGGTGTCCAAGAAGAAAGAAGAGTAGAAATCAGATGGATCACGGCACACGCGGGTGAATGCTCACCGTACACAGCGAACCACACCGAGACGGCCCACAGGGAGTCGCGAGCAATAACACACCGCGCCCCAAGTGTGGGGAGTCGTCCCGAGTGGGCATGGTGGGTGGAGACTAAAGACAGACCCAGGGGTTACGGCGAAGCACTCAAGAACATCCACCACCCCACCGGGCTCTGGGTCGCGAAGAGGCAATGTATCTCAGAAGGCTACAGACGGCGTCGGTCACATCACCGGCAGCGCCACACCACATGTATCCCGACGAATACCCCAATGCCCAATGCAGCGTGTGTAAGAAAGGGCCGGCCAACCGGTGACACGTCATGTAGGATTGTGCCTCCTACCCAGATGGTGCAAGTTTCGAAGAATACCCGGCGGAACTCCAAAGAGCCATTCAACCAACCAACAAGACGGATCAAGCATGGGCCATACAACAGGTCTTCTTAGCGCTCGAAAGGCACGCCACGTCGGGGCGGGGTCGTAACAGGTTTTATTGAAATAGTCATTTCCAGTCCAGTCCAGTCCATGCGGCATGCTATAAGGGTAAAGATTAGCGCGCCTCGAAACGGGATCTTAGCAATGCGGGTGTTTCAACCTGAACTCTTCCTTTCTACATTTCCTTCACCACAATGACCCCATAGTAAACAAAAATCTAGGAAAAGCCGCCGCGATAAGCGAACATAATTTTTTTTATCTGTGCAACAGTGAGAAGACGATAACGGTGGGAATGGCACAGCGTTTACGCTGGCCAAGAGGGCTAATCACAGAATAATTTTATGTTCTCCGAAAATGCAGTGAGAGGCGAGGAGTAGTACTATTGTTTGCGAGTTTAATCCATCGCGAAGAATTTCTCCACGGGGTCCGACTACTTCTATAGGTAAACTGCCGCATGCCGCCGTAGCTACAACGTTGCAGCGGGAGATGCATACAGGCCGGCAGCCGCAAGAGGCCCTTCTTTCTGCTCAGCTGCCATTGTGGACGGCCGGGATTAGGGTGCGCCATCAGAGTGGGCAACAGTGGCTCACTCAGCCTGCGCGCCACGCGGCTCGGAGACGTTCCCTGCGTTACAGCTCGTGCACCCGTTAAAGGGGCTTGCTCAATTGCTTGCTTGAGCTCCAGACCAGGTGGCTGTGTGACAGCGTCGGTGGTTCAATTGCAGATGGAGGGGGATCAGGAAAATCTTCGCGCCTTCGACATCAGGGAGAGCGTCTTCGGCGGGAACGGCGTACCAACGGCCATGCTGCAAGAGGACGTCATTGACGCGCAGGCCACCATCAGCAGCTATGACCACGACTACAGCAAGCCTGCTGACTATATTTCCGTCGACTCGTCTGAGCAAGGACACGACGACCATCCCACGGTGAGCGCACAAGGCTCCAGAGTCACGTCACCTTTATCTTGCATCTTTGGACACCGGATTTCATGTCAGAAACACACAGGACATGTAGAAGGCACTGAAAGGAACAAAAGTGTGGGAGGGAACAACAGCCTGGCGACATATAAAACGAAAGGTGGAGAATTTTGACGAGTGAAAGTTGCGCGGTCATGCGCACAGTGGGGACGCCACAAGTATAAAAATCATGGACCTTTCCGTCTAACGACGACGGTGGTAGAACGCGAAGCTTTCTCGTGATGGATTATTTGGTTGGCCAGTCCCACACTGCGAGTATGCGGTACTCTGAAGGTACGCAGCCATATCCAGAATACCCACAGCAAACCTCGGGCGCGCACTCCGTAGGCCTAACGTTTCGGTTTGGGGTGCACGGCGTGAATCGGTACCTGCTGCTTGGCGTTCGCTTCGACCGTGTCGAAATGGAGCAATCGGATAGACGCCGGCTTTATATCGCGAGGGACCCAGGTTTGATTCCGGCCACGGGAAGCGTTTTTTTCTTTCACTTCACCCACGATAATTCACCATGATCGTCAGAGAAAGTTGCTTTCATGCAGGGCGTATTGGCGTACAACGGCTTCAGTGAGGACACTACAGCTTCGCTTTAAAAGGGACCTTGCGATTCTAGTGGCCAAAGCGTTCGACGTGAAATAGCAGCATAGTTACTGTAAGCCTACCCATGCTGTTTATTCTGTTCAATATAGGAAGGCACCTTCAAATGAAAGTAGTAATTGTCGGAGGTTATTGTACTACGGTGTTATGAGTGCGTCATTTTCCACGTAATGAAGACATTTTCGCACTTACTGCTTATACACACTGAGAATACGTTTGGCACTACTGTGATGTGAGCATTGTGAAACAGGACTATTAGAAGCGCCATGTAAAGCGAGGAAAAATACAAAGAAAGGCTCCAAAGGAGTCTAGATCCACTTGACAAGGGAGACAGGTTCTCTGTTGTAAAAGGACAAGCAGACGTGTTTTTGCTCAGTTACGTAAAGCTGATTAGATAGATGCGTGTGTTTTAGAAACTTGAACGGGAGAGTATCTGGCCCATTCCTAATATAGTGAACGGCGACATTTGAGTCGACGAAAAATTCATAGCGCATAAAAAACAAGGACAGAGAAGAGGAGAGACAACACGGAGCGCACTTTCAACTAACTTTATTTGGAAGTCACGTACAAATATATACCCCCACACTTATCGCATCCCCCTCCCCTCTAACGCCCACGTGTTGCAGCCTTGCCAAGGAATTCTGACTCCTTATCAGACAGATTTAGAGACGCCACGCTCACACACGTGGAGCCAGCCCTAAGAATCATTTCTGCCTCCATAATCTCGCGTACAAGCTGTTCCCTATGCCTGGCTCGGACAACGCAAGATTCGAACAGTGGCACGCAGCCGCAGTCATGACAATGAACCGACAGATGGCCATCCCGGTGGTTGCTAACATTTAATCTATGCTCCCTTAACCTGTCGTTAAGGCAACGTCCGGTCTGGCCGATATACTGTCTCCCGCATGACAGCGGCACCTCGTACACAACTCCCACCGCGCATTCCACAAAGGGCGTGCGATGCTGTTTTCCACACAACACCGGCCCTTTGCGGTACGGGTTAGTCATACTGCACAGTCGATTCATTTTGTTAGGAGCAGATAGTACCACTCTCACATTTATCCGACCGGCTATCTTCTTGAGACGGTGCGATGTGTTGTGCAAGTACGGAATTACGGCTACTTTTTTCTTTTCTGTATTCTCCGACAGGCACTTTTCAACGTTTAAGTTCTAGAGAACCCTCAGCTACAGAAACAAGAACAGCCGCAGGGTACCCAGCTGCCAGTAGGCGTTCCGATTGTTCCTTAAAACTACTCTGTATGGTATGACAGCAGGATCTACTCAGGGCGTTCTTAAAACACATACTGGCAATGCCTCGTTTCGTCAATTTAGAATGCGCCGAATGATAGGGTAGCAGAGGCTTGTTTGCCCGGGGATGATAAGACCAACACACATGCTGCTCAGATAGCGTTAGGGAGATATCAAGAAATTGTAGCACCTTGTTTTGTGGAACTTCGTGCGTTAATTCCAACGGGTTAAAACATTGCCGAAACACGTTTAAAAGCTTATCAACTGCCTCAGGGAATTTAGCAACGTTGTTGTCAAAGAGAACTAAAAAATCATCAACGTACCTAAAAATCTTTACAACGTGCAGACCCTCTAGGCGGTCTGCGAGGCATCTGTCAAGGTGGGATAGAAACAAATTGCTTAAAACCGGCGCCAAACATGACCCTATGCATACCCCTTGTTTCTGGACATAATAGACGGACATCGCACCGTCTCAAGAAGATAGCCGGTCGGATAAATGTGAGAGTGGTACTATCTGCTCCTAACAAAATGAATCGACTGTGCAGTATGACTAACCCGTACCGCAAAGGGCCGGTGTTGTGTGGAAAACAGCATCGCACGCCCTTTGTGGAATGCGCGGTGGGAGTTGTGTACGAGGTGCCGCTGTCATGCGGGAGACAGTATATCGGCCAGACCGGACGTTGCCTTAACGACAGGTTAAGGGAGCATAGATTAAATGTTAGCAACCACCGGGATGGCCATCTGTCGGTTCATTGTCATGACTGCGGCTGCGTGCCACTGTTCGAATCTTGCGTTGTCCGAGCCAGGCATAGGGAACAGCTTGTACGCGAGATTATGGAGGCAGAAATGATTCTTAGGGCTGGCTCCACGTGTGTGAGCGTGGCGTCTCTAAATCTGTCTGATAAGGAGTCAGAATTCCTTGGCAAGGCTGCAACACGTGGGCGTTAGAGGGGAGGGGGATGCGATAAGTGTGGGGGTATATATTTGTACGTGACTTCCAAATAAAGTTAGTTGAAAGTGCGCTCCGTGTTGTCTCTCCTCTTCTCTGTCCTTGTTTTTTATGCGCTATGAATTTTTCGTCAAAGCATCACCAACTAGCCCAGAAATCCGTACTCGTGGACATTTGAGTCATGGATGATGGTATCATAGTAAAGTATTCTCCACAAGTCAAAGCTACGTGAGATTGATGAGTCGCGTATAATAGAAAATTTATTATCAGTGGGCGAAAATTCTGTGAAGGCGTCGGGTCGCGGTCCACGCAGGCCCTCCCTCCTTCGTGCCCCGGTAAGCAGAGCTCATGCGCATGCTGCATAGAATAGCGTGTCGGCGCAGTTTTGTCGCAGACAGTGCTGTACCGAAGATGCCGGCATGCAGAGGACCGTGCATCTCCGCTATATACGCTGGCTATTTTTCTTAACAGGTTCAGTTCTAGCGCCAAAGGGAGTGTGGCTTCGGAGAGATTAGAGCTTAATTAAATATTCGCATATAACATCGGCTAGTTGAAGCTTCAATTTTACACGCAAGGTGACCTGCATGGGAAGGCACAATATTATCCGGATAAGTTTAGCATGACTACAAGTGTGGTCGTTCGTACCAATTTGAACGCCCGATGCCCAAAAGCGCATCACACCCAGAGAAAACGCTTTATACGACGTCGAAGGTGTTTTGAATGAAGCAATGTTTTTGCGTATTAGGCACGAAACAAAAACCTTTCGAGAAAATTGGAGGTAATTGCCAGTAGATTGCGAGGGTGGTGAGAACGCCCTCTCTTTAAAAAGCAAATAAATAGAAAGAATAAATCATTGCCTTCAATAAACGACAAAATAATTTGACGGCTAGCAGGCGGGTTGTCGCCCTACCATAGGCGCGGATAACAGCTAGTGATTACTGCGCCTGCGGTGAAATGTAATGAGCCCTGTTCCAAGGACGAAGGCGTACGACAACGGCCCGTCCCGTCGTGGTAGCGTCTTTAGCGAGCAGCTTGCAGGAAAGTTGCCTCGGCCGTTCTGACGACGGAAAGCGAAAGGGCTAAACTTGTTTATTACATGGCGAACGAAGAAAAGCGGTGATACAGGTAGTAGCACACCGTCGTGCCTAAAGCATGGCAACTCGAACGGGCAGAGAAACTTTCTCTGCTGAGCCCAAATACGCACTCTCTGGCTCGTCAAAATGAGCCCATTTAAAGTCACCTGTTCAAACATCGGCAGGTGTTCAGCGTGTTGTGCAGGACAAAAAAGTACCAATACGCAAAACAAACCTCCCACTGCGCTTGTAATGATTGTACCCAGAAGCAGGTGCATGCTGTGCCGGAGGGAGGGCCTAAGGGGGGAGTCCACCGGACGGCGGCCATTGGCAGAAGGCTTGCTCGAACACGACTTTGCTGGAGCTAGTTTGTACCGATTCTCGCCACGGCTTCCACCGTGACTTACAGGCCCTGAGCGGCCGCGCGGCAGCCACGCTTGTTAAAGCTCCTGAAGAGCTGGCTTTACCGCCACACATGAAACTTTCCCGCAATGCAGAAAACTTTGCAGTAGCCGGTGCACCTCGCGCGCACAGGGTAACGGCGAAGCACCTCGCGCTGATTCGTAACAGCCCACAAGAAAGGACAGTTTCAAGTGCCGCACTCTCTTGGCGACGTTGGCTTATGAAAGGAATATATGACACCATCAAGCACGAAGCGATTCTTTGAGAAGCGGCGGCAGCTTATCAAAAGGGACGCATGTACAACTTAGTGGCAGAATTAATGAGTCGATGCGAGCTAGTTGGTATGCCATCAATGAATTAGGTTTAAGCGCCAAGCACAACTTCAGGGGAAAAAAATTGCACCATCTCCCCGAAGGGAACTATGTGGTGATGCAAAACAGAATTGTTGGCGTCCATTCAGCTCATCGGACGGTGCAACTTGTCTCAACCGAAGCAGCAACTGAGGAAGCGTTGCGCGGACCGGGTTTATAATATAGAGCAGATGGAGTGGAGAGGAGGATATGAGAGGATACGTCCGGCTCCACACCGGTGGCAAAGGCACGCAAGTACCGTTGTGTTACGGTGAGTAGGCGGTGGTGCTCGAGGCGCCGAAACTCGTCCATCATGTTCTTGTCGATGTTGTCGTCTCTGTCTGTGGTAGAAGCGGTAGTCTCCGTCAGCGTTGGTGAGGTAAAGGTTGTTGACGTTGGTGCACCGGCTGAGAGCAACGTACACGCCCTCGTCTTCGCAGCTTTGTCTTCTTCTCCTTCTTCTTCTTCAGCGGTTCCCTACGGGAAGATGACGACGGTGGTTGAACGCGAAGCTATCTCGTGATAGATTCTTTGGTTGGCCAGTCCCTAGGGGCATCCTGCCACAATCATCATCCGAGGCGCTGCTGACGGGGCACGGACGCGGGACATCCCCCGAGCAAGAGACGCTAACATCCTCCTCTAAAGTTTTCAGTTCGTCGTTTCTATTGACGATCAGCTTCGCGTGCCTTCGTTGTATCAGTAGCTTCTTGACGTAGTTTGAATGAGTCAAGGACATAAGACGCCTTCGTAGCACTTCCTCCTGTCTCGGTTTTGCAGCGCAGTGGGAAGAGCGCCGCCTATTTCCCGTTGCGGAAAGAGAGTCGTGGGATCGAAACCGGGTGCCGCTAACTATTTCTTTTTTTTTATAGTGTAGGGGGAGAGGTGCGGACAACGGACGGACGCCGGATATAGCCCTGAGCAAGAGATGCTTTGCATCTAAAAAGGATAGAGGCGCAGGACAGAGGCGCACTAACAACTACGCTCGATTTCGCAGTGACAGCGCTTATAAAGCCCTGGAAATACAAGACACAATGCTACAGAAGAAACAAAAACAGAAAAAAAAACAAAAAAAAGAGAAACATGTAAAAGAGTGACGGCAGCAGCACACTTTAATCGTCAAGATAGTCAATCTCGTAAGCAAACAGATCAATGGGAGGCTTGCTAGCACATCTCTCTTTTGTCTTGTTTATAACATAGGCCTCGAAAATTTCCGTTACTTCCTTACTTCCGTTTTCCTCCGGCCACTCCAAGTTGGTGAAGAGAGGAATAGTGAGAGAGGCCTTAAGGAACGCCCTAGTAAGTTCCTGCAGGCACAACGCCCATGAAAGTTATGTGTCGCAGTCAGAGTGGCTGTCTGCGGCGGGCTACCCCGCATCTATGCTATGTGGGCTAGCGGGAGTGCTGTTGGGCGAGCAGCATATGGGGAGCCGTACGCGCAAGCTGGTAGGGTGTTTTTGAAGCAATGAACGCTGGTTGTTGAGTGGTCTGGTTGACCAAGAAGGGTT
Organism: Haemaphysalis longicornis; assembly: GCF_048455015.1. Taxonomy (NCBI): domain Eukaryota; kingdom Metazoa; phylum Arthropoda; class Arachnida; order Ixodida; family Ixodidae; genus Haemaphysalis; species Haemaphysalis longicornis. Next base: position 128,145,826 of record NW_027526203.1, on the reverse strand, counting down.
TGAGTCACTCCTACTCCGCGCCCACTGGATGCACGAAAAACGCCAAAAGTGCACGTACAGGTTCAGGCATAACAGAGGTTGGTGCACAGCGCCGGCGACGTCGGATCGTCACCGTAAATGCGAGAAATAAACCGTGGTCTTGACCAGCCACAGCGTATACAGAACAGCCACCGCTGTAATGACGTAATTAAAGCGCTGCATAACGAGGGAAATTGAAGAAGTTCATCGTACTAGCGAGCATTAACGCAGAGACAAAGCTAAAGAAGAGACGAAACACACGCTAGATGTGTGTTTCGACTCCTCTCTAGCTTTGTTCCTTTGTTAATGTTCGCTTGTACAATAAATTCCTTAGTTAGTAACCAACTCGCCCATCTGTAGGAAATTGAAGAAATCGCGGATAGTTTTCCTGCACTTTTTACTGCGATTTTCGAGCTCACAGTTTCACACGGTCGTGTAGTACTTCGTTCAGGTATTTCTGGCTGTGTAACCCAAACGTCGCGCAGGTTTAGTTGCACTGTTCAGAGCATGCTGCAGGGTCCCTTTAAAGGCGTTGAGACCCCTTACACCCTTTATAGTCAGCTTCACTAATATTCCCAAATGCATTGCTTGGCGGGCATTTTTACTAATATTAGGGGACTGATTATTATTAAATGCCTTTAATGATCTTATCTGGCCCTAAAGAGAACTAGACAATGGGCCCATTTGAAGTCTGCTTCTCCGCTCTACTCCAATGCGTTGGTAGTTTTTCCAGAGGCAATGCACGATGTACGAAAATATGATCTGATGCCTTAAATTTATACTTACTCAAAACCCGTACTTAAAAGCACCATAACCTAGCTTCTTGAAAGTTGAGAGTTCACTCCTGCACAGAAAGCCAATGCAGGTAGAAATTTATTCATGGGCAATATTGAGGGTCTTTTATGAAAATGTGGAGGACGTGGTGTCTTTTGTTATTCGCATTTTGGTTAATGGCAAAAGTGTCGCACATCAAGGGCTAAAGACGAGTTTCCTCACGCAGTTCGCATCGAAATCACAAATGTTCTACATTTTAAAAGAGGAGAAGAGAGAAAAATTGGCTGCGTATCTGCTGCATTCGTGGCAAATGTCGACAAAAGACGATAGTCTTTCGGCGGCATTTGACCAGTAATTGCCGCTCTTCGCTTTCCCCTCACCTCTCATGCTGTTCCTCTCGTCGCTCTCCTCCCAAGGTAAACACGCTAGAGCTTTGCTCAATTTAATTAAAATTTACCACGTTCCACTGCTCCAGGCCGGGTGTCTCGATGCAGCGCTGTCGTACTGCGGAGAAGCGCGGGAATCAATGCGCCCTACTTAATTGAACGTTTACAGAACCACATTGCCCTTCTTTACGTGCGTTCCAAGCGGAACGAGGAACATATCCAGTGGAACCTTTCGTGGCTGTTGCCGCCTGATTTCTTAAAATGCCGTCAGAAGCTATTGTGGCGCGAGCGTCAGCAGGAGACGGAGTGAATTTTTTTCTGCAGTGGATAAAGAATTTGCTATCGCAAAAATCAAGCATCCAAAGCATCCATGAATTTTTATAACAGAAAACTGCAAATATCGCTTATGTATTGATTTTTTACCTGATATGTGCGGAATTTTCTGTTCTTGTTCAACAATGTTAACAAGTATGAGCATTGCCACCGGACTTGCGACGTTTAGATTTGGCTGTGCGTATATAAACCTATTGCGCAGCTTCTGTTTCACTTTGGCTGGGTAGCTGAATCGAGGGACAGACAGACAGACCAATCTTCCTGCCTTGAAGTAGCTCAAGAAAGACTATCGTCTTTAAAAAGCATGAGGATGGCGACGGGAGCACACGTTCTGTAAGACCGCGCCGCGCCAACCTTCGGGCTTGCGCCGCAGCCTCTATCTGGGAAGCCGCAGTCACTGGCGAGTCAGGGCGCTGCGGGGGCGCGCTGTATACCGCCGTAATAATTTGACAATGAAAAATGACAGCTTTCGAAACCCCTTCATCGTGAAAAGCGCTTACGGGTCACCGCATCTTCCAGGGCCCTTCACCACAGGTGTTCCAAGCACAGTTTCCGTCCCCGTCACGAGTACTTCAGCCTGCTACAGGCGATGACGAGACAAGGGTAAGAATTGAAGGGCTTTCGAGAAACAATCTCGTCGATATTTATTCCGCCTTTTATTGCAGTTGTTCAACGTAGCGTCGTAATTGTTATAACGCGCTTCCTAAAATTCCTACTGCGTTTTTATTGGAAGTTAGGTACCGAATTTTAATGTAGTTCATATAGTTCAGTCAACCACAGGTCGTAATGTTTCAACGGAGCTTTTTATTCGAGAGATTTGTTAATAGACAAGAATATCCATCGTGCACTGGGTGCCGCCATTTTATAACGATCGAAGCGCCACCTGGCGGGCATTTGTGGGGACTGCGGAACGAGCAGACGACGCCGCTGTGTCACCACGTTGTTGCTCCGTGCCGCGCGTGGACATCAGACGTCCAGGCGGAAATCCGAAATTGGTAAGTGTCATTTTATTCGGTACATCAGCAGCGACAACTTCAACAGTGCTTTAAGGAGAACGTTCAAAGCGTCCGAGAGCGGTCAGGTTTGCCTATAAATTCTGTTCCCAGCCCGCTAAGGCGGCTGGCCACCCCACACCCACTTTGTCCTTACGGGGGTTGCTGAGGCTGCGTTTCGCCGTGCCAGAAGGACGCCCGACTTTTCATCCCCAATTGATGTTTATTATCTTAATTGTGAGCAAGTTGCCGTCATTGCCTTTACTTGGCGATGTACAGAAGCTACTCGTCCGGCGGGATTACGCCGTTGTTGGCTGCACCAACAAATAGCGTTAGCGCAAAGTGTTCATGCAAGAAACGTGTGAAGTGCACCACGACTTGTCGTGGTGTCTGCATCTGCGGAATCTATTCGCTGCACAAATTTCCTACGTCCCTTGAGTGCCGGCGCGAATTGGCCTTCATGCTGAATCGGAAAGACTTCGAACCAAGCAAATTTTCCAGAATACGCACGATCGCACGCTGCTTTTGGGAGCGTTGTGTATTCACCCTCATGCTCTCTGGAGGTATGTTCTGTTCATCTCATCGACGGGAAGCCGACAAAAATCGATCGGACACCTATGCTGCAGTTGTGGTAGGCGAGAACGTTTAGCCGAAACGTCGCAGTAACGGTGCACGCCCGGTCGTGTCGGCAAATATGCCTCCTACGTACGCTCAGAAGTAGGTGGGTTGGCGCGATCAGCGAATGCCTCCGGTCGCGCGCGCGGCATGCAGTGGAAATTTTCAAGCATGGCTTGCTGCTGTCGGTGCGCGAACGTGTTAACATTTAATACGCGCACCCATACCTCATCTTGAGTTGGTTGTTAAACCAGGCCCTGAAATACTCCTTTAACTGTGCAGGTAGTAGACGTACATGCTCATAAAAGTAAAATGTTGGCCGCCGCACAACACTATTTCCTGCTGCCAAACAGGGGCAACTTATTTGTTACACCAATATTTCACGGCGGTTTGCTTGCTTAAAAGAATTTTAGCGTTTCAGCGGCGGGTGGGAACCGCGAACAGCCTTTTCGTGACACGACCGGGCGTTCTCCGCCACCGCGACACTTTTAATTTCCTTTCAGCTCAACGTTTTCGCATACCCGAGCTCCAGCATAGGTGTCTGGACGATTTTTGTCGGCTTCCCGTCGATGAGATGAACAGAACATACCTCCAGAGAACAGAAACGTGCGATAGGGATTGCGCATGGGGGTGAATACATGACGCTTCCAAAAGCAGCGTACGACCGTACGTATTCTGGCAGATCTGATTGGTTCGAAGTCTTCCATATTCAGCACGACGACCAATTCGCGGCGGCACTCAAGGGACGCGGGAAATTTGTGCAGCGAATAGACTCCTGCACATCCAGGCACTTCTTTTGTCATGGCCACTTCACACGTTTCTTGCATGAGCACTTTGCGCTAACGCTGATTGTTGGTGCAGCCAACAACGGCGTAATCACGTCCGGACGAGTAGCTCCTGTACATCGCCAAGTAAAGACAATGACGGAAACCTGCCCAAAATTAAGAAAATAAACATTAATTGGGGAGGAAAAGTCGGGCGTCCTGCTGGCACGGCGAAACGCGGCCTCACAGAAACCCCCGTAAGGACAAAGCGCGTGTGGGGTGGCCCGCCGCCTTAGCGGGTTGGGAACGGAATTTATGGGCAAACCTTCAAGCTCTCGGACGCTTTGAACGTTCTCCTTAAAGCACTGTTGAAGTTGTCGCTGGTGATGTACCGAATAAATGACACTTAACGATTTTGGATTCCCACCTGGACGCCTGATGTCCACGCGCGGCACGGAACAACAGATTGGTGACACAGCGGCGTCGTCTGCTCGCCCCGCAGTCCCCCCGAAATGCCCGCCAGGTGGTGCCTCGATCGCTAGAAACTGGCCGACCCAGCAAAATTCTGGTCTATAAAACTTATATTCATAAAAATTCGGTTGACTTTTTTTATCCATGTGAGAAAATCTGCTTATTTGCAGAGTTTACAATGAATCGATTTTTATATCAACTGGGTGCCAATGGACCCCTTACCCCCGTGTCCAAACAAAAATAGGACTCTTGAAAGAGTTCGTTCTTCCAGTTTTAACACACATTCAAAGCTTACCTTACCACGACCAGCCAATATGGAGAGACTCTACAACATTGCCTGAAGGTTTCTAGCTTTTCTTTCGTTGTCGTGATATTTGGTGTGACGTTGCTAATATGTCGCGTCATTCTAATGTAATTTTCTACTGTAGCTCTGCATGATCACTTCCAGTTAATCTCCACAGCTTTATGGTACTCACAATTCTCTTGCTTGTCGGTGGCAAGTCACCGTCGTTCAATTCACTTGTTGGACAAGCCAGCGTCGGTGTTTCAATTGTATTATGGCGCCTTGCGTGCCAAGATGTTGGAGGAAGCCTATGATGGACGGTGGGTAGATCCCTTTCTGCTCCATGTACACTTGCGATCGGTTGAGCAGTGCGTGCTCCATGACTGACAACGCACGATGTCATCTATATGGGGCAAAGGTTGTCAAGGCTTCGGCGGTTTTACGGGTATGGGGATTACGATCGCCTTCGCGGTCTTCTACTGACGCGGGTGGCTGCCTTATCGCCAGCAGGTATTGATGTCGTCTGTCAGTTGTTCCACCGAGCGGTCGTCAAGATTCTTCAGTGCGTGGTTCGACACCCGGTCGGGGCTCGGTGCCGACCTGCTGTTGAGTTCGTGCAGTGCTGTTCTTATCTCTTCCATGCTAAACTCTCTGTCTAATTCTTCGTTGGGCTCGACCGTGGACTGGCCGGGCTGGACGGACGGGGCCTGCAGCAGGTATTTTGCGCGCAGGCGGGCGGCCACCGCATCTTTTCCGCATTCCCCGAGCTCCCTGTGTAGCACCAGTGCGAGGAGGTCCTTCTGCTGATTCTTGGTGTTTGTTGAGTACAGAAACTCTACGCTTTGCCGTTGTGCAACTGGCCGTCCACCATGTTGCACAGCTTATCCCACTGGTGGCGGTTGAGCGTACGGCAGGGACCCTCGATGCTACGGTTGAGCTGCGCAACCTTCTTTCTGAGTCTCCTGTTGAATCTCTGTTTCTTCCGTCTGGCCAAGATCGAATCCTTCGCCTCGATGAGGTACCCCAGGCGGCTCCATCTTGTCGTTGTCGCCGTCGGTCTCGATCGTCTTGGTCGACGTTTTGGCGTCCTCGACGAAAGCGTGGGACCACGCTTCGATGTCCGTGATCTCTTCTACTTCGTGTAATTGTTGTCGGTCGCGTTGATTTCTAAAGTCCTCCCAATCCGTCCACGTAAAGGTGCGCTTGCTGCCTTGCATTATGTATGGTGTTGGGAGGTGTATCTCAACGATCGCGTGGTCGCTACCAAGGTCGACCGTCGTGTTGGTCCACGTGACGGTCGCCGCCACCGCGTTTCTGACGAACGTCAGATCCGGGGTCATGTGGCCGAGTCGTATGGCCAAGTGTAAGTCGTGCGGCCCTGGTGGCCGAGCTGCCCAGTTTCGTCGGGTGCGCCCGGCCCGTGATGAGCGCGAAGTGTAGCTCCTGCACGTCTTGTGCGAGATTTCTCCCCTTGGTCGTGCTGTAACCGTAACCCCATGCTGGCTCTGCCGCGTTGAAGTCGCCCACCGCGATCAGCGTCGGGGACCCGACGGTCTTGATTGCCTTCTGGAACATCGCCCGGAAACTCTGGCAGCATTCGGGCGGGTTGCTCTATACATTTAGTACGAATACTTCATGAATTGGTGGGTTTATATAGGGAATGAACGGCGGGTTCACGGCGTTTGATCCCTTTCAACCAACGTCGAATGATCCCGCCACTGTAACGAAAGAGGCATGGTTCATTTCCGAAATAATATGCTGGGCTTAGAATGCGAGCCCTGGGAACTTCGTTCCGCGGGCCTTAGCCATCGTCACTGCCGGGAAGAACACACACGAATGAGCTCCTAGGAAATAGTGAATGCAAGCCGAGTGGCTGGTAATCGTACCTTGTTCAGACTGTCGAGGATGGGCAATTCGTGACAACAGGCTTTATCCCATCCTCTCCATTCGCACACTGATGCACAATAGGAGATTAAAGTGGTAGTACTTCAATTCACGGGTTGTTTCTGGATGTCCACTTCCCGACGCCTGCCCCCTGCATTTAAAATGGGCGATTAGGGAGACCGTTGCAGTGCTGAGACAGAAACGGTTAGCCGCTCATTATCTTGCTTCGTTGGCAGCCTAAGGGGGAAAATGATTGTGGAGCCAAAACCTCGCGTTGTTTTAATTTATGTGTGCTGCTCGCCTGTGCTAAATTATCGAGTCCTGAGACCCGGGGGCTCAGTGTACCGCTTTCGCTTGCTTCGAAGACATTTGAATGCTTCTTGTGATTTAGCAATGCTACGTACTTATAAGCTCAAGAGTACGTAACAGAACAACAGGACAAAACAAGTTCCTTGTATTGTAATAAAATGTATGAAGGCAATGTGTCGCCTGGCTGGAAGCAAAGTTGTCCATCCAGCAAAGTTGTCCATCCAGTCTTTTTTGGGCTACTGAAACACAAAAATTTTGGTCTGTCTGTCTGTCTGTCTGTCTGTCCTTCCCTTGATTCAGCCCTGCCGCCAAAAGTTAAATAAATACTTCAACGAGGGGTTTATACAGGCAAGAGATTCCAAACCACCAAATCTGGATACAAACTTCATACTTGTCAACATTGTTCAGCAAAAAGAAAACATTAGGCATATTTGGGACAACACATAAATATATGAGTGAAATTTGCAGTGTTTTTTAATTAAACATACATGACTGCTTGATTTTCGTGATAGGAAATGAAAAAAAAAATTACGTTGAAAACAATGTTTTGACCGAAAAATACGAAAGCGCTCGCGCCCAGGCCCGAGACGCCATGCGGCAATCGAAGTCCTGCTGCAAAAAAAGTTCCTGTAGATGACGCGCGAGCAGTGGTACTCGGGAAAATTGAATTGAACTGAGTAAACCTCCACCGCGTTTATCGTGAAAGGAGTGAGACGGGGGTTGGGGCGGGTGGTGAGGGGGGAGAAGAAGGCATTGGACGACATTTGCAGAGAAGTGAGCAATTGCGCGTCGAGTTTCTTTTTTCTGAAAGCACGGCTGGTCGGCACTATTACGCACCTCGGTTGGTCTTGGTCGCCCCCACTTTTTGCATTGTCTTCCATGTCACTAGAAAAAACTAGCGAAATAACAGCTGAGAGAGGCATCACGTTGATGTATTTTTCTTAAATTTACAAATACTTCAGGCCCTTCTCGAGCCCATGCAGAAGTGAACACATTTAGTTCTTAACCGAATATCATTTGCATCAGGATAGAATGCCGGATTCTTCAGTTGAAGAAAAACGTATATGAACCAACAATTTATGTAGGACGGGGGGAAAAGATGCACCTGTGTCAGGCTTGTTGGTGCAATTCGCTCCGTGCCTCTTCCTGGTCTCTGAATACTCCATACCACATACGTTTATACAAAGCAGCCCCTTCCGTCGTTGTTTGGTGTACAATTACGGCCCATTTTAGTGCCCATTCTTTCGTGGCTAAACCATATTTCGCTTTCTAGATGATGTCGGAAAACATGGAAATTCGGAGGACAACCCACATTTAACAGCTGAAACAGATGCACGACATAACGTACCCATGCTGCATTTTAGGGCGTGATGATATAGACAAATGGTCTTCAGACTATATACAAAACTTCCTGCATAGGAAATTATAAGGCACGGCCGATATTTTCATGTTAAAAGCACAATTTACCGAGTAAACTACCGGTAGAAACACTGCGTTCGCTTCTAAACCGTTGGTGGCTACGCGCTCAGTCTAACACACGGGGTTGCGCTCTGCTTTATGCTATTCTTCCTTGCCCCGTTTTTGTAACGTGAGAAGTTACGCACTCTATCAGAAACAGGATTCTGCTCTCGTAAAGCTGTATCATCGGCCAACTACATCGTAGCGAGTACAGTTAACGTAAAATTAAATCCCAAGCAAGCGTCAAGCTCACGTCACGACAAGATGGATGTCGTCTCTGATGACAAGACGCTATACTTGAAGACAGTGTAAAAACACTCCATATCTATCCCATCCCCCATTTCTCCTAAGCGGAGGTAATGCCTTTGTCGAGTTCATTTACGCCTTGTGTTAAGGAACAAGGGACCCTGCGGCAGTACGCACAGTGTTGGTTGCTGTAGTAAAGCTTATGATTCGTCCCTCGTGATTTCGCAACCTCGGCTGCCAACAGAACCCCCCCATTAAGGCCGGTACGTCAATCAGACATGAGGCGAGCAGTAAGAGTGGAGCGCCGTTCATACTGTGCCCCTCTGCAAAGTTTCCTGCGTGTACAATCGCCTAGGGGTGAAAAGGCATTTTAACCGCCTCGCATCACTTGTCAAATCTATGCGTTTCTTATGGTTGAACGAGGCACTATACGCAGCTTGACGTGCTGCACTGTTTGCCTCGAAAAAGCATGGCGTCGAGACTGCGCTTACATTGACATGCCAGAACAGAATAGAGCAGAGGCCCACAGAACCGCGGTTCAGCCTGCTTGCGCTACTATGTGCCCAGCACTTAAAAACTAACACGAAATGCCTCTTTTCAGCTGCATCTCGGCACCGCGTACGGCCCAGCGTACCACCAGCCGTATTTAGCCCCAGTTCCCCAGGACTACGCCTCGCCAGCCACCACCTGGACTCCTTTCCAGCTGGCCCCACCACAGGCGAGTAGAACGTCGAGGCCGATGCAGCGCGTTTTCCCAAACAACCCACGCATTGAGAACAGACGCGGCGCCATAGACGACCTACTCTATACAACACGGCCGACAAAAAAAGCCTGGAAGTTGTAGAGAGAGTTTTGTCACGCTCATCGAGAGCGTGTTTGTCACGCTGATCAAATAACATTCGCTGAACGACGCACTCTGTGTGGTGTGGGTGACGAGACGACGTGTTAATAGCACTCCCGTAGGCAATTTCGTGACGACAACGCCGAGTGCATGACGTAGACACCAAAAGGGGACATAGCTCATCTCAGAGGCAAAAGCCTCTGAAAAGGTACCGAGTCCGAGGCCGAAATACGGCTAACCCGTAGGCAGCACACACACCACTCCATACAGGCCCGTAGCGCGATGTACTAGAATATTTTGTGTGGGGAAAAAGCGCATAGAAAAGTTGACGCAAAAAAGAAATCCGCGCGGGGCGTTGCTGTCGAAAGAAGTCGGAATACTTTAGTGGACCGTCTCCATCTTCCCCTCCGCTCTGTGCGTGCGAGCGCGTGTAGCGCGCACACATCTTGTGGTACTCTCGAGGTGTTGGGGCTTCAGATGCATTGTGCAGACTCCATCGGGGATCTCCTCCCAAAACACAGGAAACCGCGAAAGAGCGGCAGTGCGAAAGGAAACCATGACAGATGGGCGAAACTGAAAAATGCGTCACCATTGAGGAAGGAATCCCTATGGTCGCGACCATGGTCGCGGCAGACGATATCATCACGCCACCACGGCAAGTGCAAGTAGAAGCTTGACTTCCTACGGCAGTTCGACCTGTTGCAGGGTGCATTCTTCGCTACAGGTATATAGGATGCATTTCGCTAGGGCTGACAAAACATCCGAGGAAGAAGCGGCCGTGGTAGCCAGCGTCATCGGGATTATAAACTGCGAAGATTAGGTCTGTTTGCTGGTCCTTGAAGTACTGCAAAAACAGGACCCAACAAATTGGGTTCCACAAAGAAAACGGTAGTATAGAAGATGGGCCGAATTCGGTTGAGGGGCGACTTTAGACTGAATCCCGTCCGTTGGGCCCCTCTTGCAGTAGGAAGAAACAATGGCGCAGCTTACACTTGTGGTGCAAGGCCGGAGAACCAGCAGAGCTAACGGCCCTTCTCCCCTCGTCGGAGACCCGGCTGTTGCACCTCTCGTGGATTTCCGAACTTGCGCTGAAAGTTCTCCAGGACTGGCACGCCAGGATCATTACGTCCGCAGACTTTCACATCTCTCCCAATGTGGACCGCACCGAGTTAGCACGCGCTCGAAGCCGCGGCCAAGTCCAAATCCCACGTCCGCGCTACGCACCCAAAGGAAATGGTGTGCGCCTGGAATAGGATAGTTCAATCGGATAGACGCCCGTTTCATAACGCGAGGGACCTGGGTTCGATTGCGACCACGGTAAGCGTTTTTAATGCGATAGCGTTATTACACCCATTTTTCAACTTCTCCGTGGCCACTTGCCGTCCGCCACAGCCGTGCTCATCAAGCAATCATGGAAACCCGTCATCGCTGCCACCAGGACTGAGGCAGCTGCAGATGCGAAGGCTCGCCAGAATATGGAACTTGGGGGAGCGGCAACTGTAGAGTGGAAAGGAGGACAATGGTAATGCGGCGGACTCGGGCGAAATAAAGGACACGCACATTGAGCAGGTGCCGCGCACGCAGTGAAGTTGGATTCTACGCTGGTGGTACCCCGGGAAATTGAAAAATTAAATTTTTCGGCGATTTACGTGCCGAATTCCTGGGCGACGTAGTTGAGGGCTCCGGATTATTATGGACCACCTGGGCATTTTGAACCTGCTCCTAAATATCGGAACACGGGCGTTTTTGTTTTCTGTTTCCATCATATAAACGGCCTCGGGGCCGGTAATCGCACCCGCGCCCTTGGGCTCACCAGTGCAACGTCTGACTTACTGAGCCACTGCGCCTTTTCCACCGGAACTGATACCGGCACCAACACTGGGTCACCTAACTTGAACATGGGGCAAAGATTAACGGCACTCAAAAATCAACGAAGGCATAGAATATGAGAAAAAACTAAGAAAATCAAAAGACAGTTAGGGCGTTTTATTACACAAATCTTCACACTACTTTTCTATACTCCCGCATTTCTGTCCCCGCCGCAAGCCCCGTTTGGCAAACGACGGATGGTTCCAAGCGGCCAGGGTAAAAATCCTCCTAAAAATAGGTATGCATGTTTTTCCAGAAAACAGTACCGTAAGAATGTTGGGCATGCCTCGAGAGTCAAGCAGCATAGCCGATCTCACAATCGTCAAAATAGAGAAAGTCTCACCCGATTGCCCACATTATAAAACGCCTAACCAAGAGACGAGCAGGAATGCGAGAAGAAGAAACGATAACAGTGGGCCTAATTAGGCTGTTTATGATGGTGGAAAGGTCCTCAAATTGGGTCTTCTCAGTGCCTAAGGCGTTGTGCTGCTGAGCCCAAAGACGCGGGCTCGATTCCCGGCCGCGGCAGCGGTATCTCTGATGGAGGCGAAAAGCGAAAACGCTAGTGTGTTCGAGATTTCGGCACACGTTAAAGATCGGCAGGTGGCCAAAAATAATCCGGAGCCCTCCACTACGGCGCCCCTCATCGCCTGTGTAATGGCGACGCGTTAAATCACATAATGCATATATCAAATTGGGTCTTTATGACGCCTTTGAAGAAATGAGAGAAACCGCTCTCGTAGTACCAAGTGAGCGGCTGGGAAAACGAAATCGGGACGGCCCATCGTGTGGACCACAGGACCCCCCTCCCCTCTTCTGGGAAAAGGAACCACTGGACGCCATGGTGGTTATGTCACCGATCCCGCGACTCGGCATAAAATTTCTTCTTTACCACAACCATAGATCCAAATCTACGCAAGGACAGGCTATATGGCATGATCAAGTTCATTGGAGGTAAGTTCCGGAATCACGAGACCGCAGCATACACAGACTCAAGGATGTACGAAAGTACGAGGCAGTAATCGCCGTGATTTACAACCTAGGCAATCTCCGTGACTGCATGACCCTCCTTCTTACAAGAACGAAGAAGCGGATGTCGGAGCCATCCTCTTGGCAATCCGACTAGCGGAAGTATCATAGACTCTCAAAGAGGAATAGACTGTTGGCTTAAGGTAGAATACCTAATGACTCGTAAGATACTCCCATCTCTAGTGAAGAAAGTTGACGTCCCGTGGACACCGACACAAGGGTTTGACGAGAACGAGGCGCCGACCAACAGGCACGCGAACTCGAATAATGTGCCCCTTGCGACCACGGCACACGACTACAGCTCTCCGCTCCCCTAAACCCGCCAAGAACCCTCCAATACGATCCTTTTCCGTTGTGCAAGAATGCCTCAATGCCGAAGAATCGAAAACGGTGTGGAGAATAAACAAGCACAAGTATGTACACATTTATGCGGACGAAGATGTTCGATGGATGGGAGCATCAGACATAAACTTGAAGCTGGGCTAAATTCGACGAAAATTCGACCGTCTTTTATATACGCAACCTAGCCGTGTCCAAGGGGAGAACAACTCAAGCGTACCATATTCCACTTCCATCGAGTCATGGGAGGCAGCTTTGACCAGCTCGTTACCTCAAAATCAGCGTGACCTGATTGAGACGGAAACGGAAGGAGCTCATGCATATAGGGCCCTTGAGGTCCCCACCATTTGCTTACCCCCTTTTCCTAAACCCCCCTTTCCTAAACCCCAACTATTTCTTCTTCAACAAAGTTCTTCTCTCTATCTCTCTGTCAGCAAAAAGGCGAAAACGTTCAGTCCGGCCAAGACATTAGAGAATAAACACCTTGAAACAGGGACACTTCCGCATTCTCGTCCGAACTGACCAACACCCCACAGCCGGCCTCAACCTTCACGCTCATATCTTAAGCTACAGAAGTGCAGAGGGCCTCTGTCTCTTCCAGGCCGCGGAGATTAAAACCCGTGGTCTGACCTTCAGTGCTCGTAATGCATGAATCGTAAATGCAGCAACTCCGTTCGAAAGCGCTCACTGGGCGTCGAAGTAACGCTATCGCGTCGCTCATCTTAAGACCCAAACGTAGATGTCGCCTGCAACTTTATTTACATCTGTTTTCAATTTAGGTACTTCTCTATTTACTTTGGCATAGATTTCACACTGTTGTGACGGCATGCGCCATCTAAAGGCATGGCAGGCACCTACATAAATACTTCCTATTTATTTTCAGCGCGGCCGCCTGCAAGTCGAAGGAAATAGAATTTCTTACACCACGCCTGTTATAAGTTATACCAGAGTCCTTCATTGCTCTGGTTATACCCTCCTCTCTGATTTTTCTCCACCCGTGGTCTAATATCCTTTCTGAAAATCTTCGCAGTTCTCTTTGTGCGCGTGCTATTCAAATCTCCGGACTTCTGGCGAGCGAAAGCTTCCGTCGCAAGGATTCCGATGGATGCTATCGCCTTCTCACAGAGTGCCCGAATCCTTTGCTTCCTTTCGACAGACCATAGGTCCTACTGTTCGGCGTGTACTTCCTTACAACGCTCCTCTTTCCCAAACACCGTGCTCTAGCTATATAAAGCGTTAAGCGGCAACCACATGAAGCGTTTTGCTCGCATCTGGCGGCCGTCAGCGTCTCCTAGCAGCGACGTGAAACAGACGTTGCAGAGGACCAAATTAAAGAAAAGCTAGAGCCAATTCGACCAATTAGCCAATTTTTAGCTAACAAACCAATCTGGCAGATGGTGGTGGGGTAAATTGTGCTCTCCGAAGTTTCTGGCGGCGACGCCGACAGCCGCCAGACGCGAGCAAAGCGCTCCAAGTGGTTGCCGCTGCCGTTATCGCTTGACCTGTGTTTCAGGCAGTCGCTGGCATCGCGCGCGCTCTGCAGCAGAGAGATGGGTGTAGGCCTGTTCGTCACATGGCGTTTCGTAATAGGCCGGTTACTGATAGGCCGTTTGGTCACATAGGATCATTTTTCGGAGGACATTTTTTCACTTAGGCAAGTTCGTCACAGGAACGGTAAAACAAAATTTGCGGTCTTTTTCAGACGTAAGTGGTGATAAGGTATCACTCATTATCGTTTGTACATGTTGTAGAATGGTTTCTGAGTAAAAAAGTCTAATTATAACTAACTTGCACGCGTTGTTCTCACAAATTACGTGATTCGCGCATTCCTTTTTAAGCAATGTGGGGTTAAATAGTTTTGTACTATATCTTTCCCTACCCGTCTGACAAATTTCTTTTGCAAAAAGGAGCAGTATGATAAGAAAGAGACAGCGTGTTAAACCAAAAAAATTATTTTAACCACCACCTGCAAAAAAATCAAAGGGAAGGCTGACCCAACAACTGCCAAAGGGTCAACGTGGTACGAATTATCAGAGTTAAAGCAACTACCCCACCCCCTATCCTTCCATACGTCCACCCAAAATGAAACTTCCAGACGACATTTCCAAGAACGAGAAGGTCGGTGCTACCACTTTGCCTATTACAGGACCACTTAGAACCAGATGCCTCTTTGACTAGTTTTCCCATGACGAGTCGGCTGTGATGAGTGGGCACGCTCCCATGCAGGGTGCCCAAGTCGGCCGCAACACTGAAAAGGGGGGCGCGCGTTCTTCTTTGTAGCCCGGCTTCCAAGAACTTTATTAGGCTACGCCCCTACCTCACTTTTCTGTCTAGGGTTGTTGAACTCGTATCGATATTTTTGATCAACGCAGGTAACCCTACTTGCCCACTTCGGCTTGCATTCTCTGCTGAACTTTCCCAGATGTATGGCCGAAAAGAGAGAGAGAAAAAAAGGAAAACATGTGCTTCGCTCCTCTTTTGAGTCGCCGTCCTATCTACATCGCTGAGACACACATGCATACAAAAAAAAAAAAAAGCACGTGGACATGGGTTTCGTGCACACATGACGAACTTTCCCATTTGTCGAACCGGCCTATGACGAATGACCTTATGTGACCGAAAGGCCTATTACGAACCGGCCTATGACGAAAGGCCATGTGACGAACGGGCCGTATTCCGAGAGACAAACCGAGCCACAGACTCTCCCTTATTCCTTCCAACGTGTTTAATTTTTAATTTTTGTTTCACGCATGCTAATGGGGGGTTCGACCGAAGAGCTTTATGCGAAAACGGAACCGCCGAATTTTTCTTTCGCCTAGCCATATAAAGGTTCGCTTTAAAACAGCTACAGATTAGGTTAACGTGTGACGACTCTCTTTCGGCATTGCTACAACATTGCTAGAACCCTGTCGCGACTTCGCTACGCTTGTAATACGTCTTTGCCATACCCTACAGCACTTGGTCCGACCCCGTGTACTTCATAGACCACGTGCTTCTTATGGCGAGTCGTCTGACGCGATTCTATGGCTGTCGTGTTGTGCGATTTCACAATGACCACATCTTGTGCTAGTAGTCTCCAACGCGTGATTTCATCTGTGCAGCCTATCGTCGTCGCTATAGGGCTCCTGCGCTGCCCAGGGAGCGCTGCACAACCGACTTACGGTTAGTACTTTTGGGTTGTACGAAGCTGCGGGGGTCCCATAGGATTCCGTGTTGACAGAAGCAAAATCAGCTCAATATTCCCGATTGTTTTGCGACATGGTCTCCAGCCCATCCCTGACGCGTCCGATCTCTTCCGGCGATCAACTTGGCATTAGGGAAAAAAGCTTTGCAGCGCTAAATACGTTTCCGGCGTCGACAAAAGTGCTGGGACAGTGACGGCGCTCTGCCACTCGCAGGTTTACACGAGTACACTCGCTGACAAGGACTTAACAACAGCCGATCAACCGTGGTTGGGGTTCCTGATAGAGGAACGCCAAGAAGGGACGCGGAGAGAGAGAGAGAGAGAGAGAGAGAGAGAGAGAGAGAGAGAGAGAGAGAGAGAGAGAGAGAGAGAGAGAGAGAGAGAGAGAGAGAGAGAGAGAGAGAAACTTTTATTGCCGCAAGGGCTAATTCGGGGAAGGGGTGGTGACCGAGGGAGGAGGGTCCCCGGTGACTTTGGCAGCCCGGGCGACGATGGCATTTTGCACCGCCGAATCCGAGCTGCCCAACGCCCTCGCCCAGTGTTCACCGTCTCGATACTCCTCGCTGGGGACGCGGAGTGCGCGCTTCTTCGCCGCTCTTACGGACGTCGGCGACGGCAGCCGCATATCACCACTGTCACCTCCGAATACGTCAGGCGGAAGTGACTCGTTTAGACCTGATACTGACACAGTGAGAAGTTGGTTTCGTTTTTCAGCGCGGGCAACGAATGCGGCTTTGTTTCGAATATATACGTCGTAGAACAATATGATTCGGGGATGTGATTACCTAATACCTGACAATTAACTTGTGCCTTTTATGGGAATAGAGGCCACGCAAAAATGTAAAGTATATTACAAGGCTCTCCGTTGTGAAATATGTGCCCATTAACGCCTTGCAGCAAGAACCAAGGTGGGTAATGAAACGACAGAAAAATAAATGGTCTGCAACTCCAGGAGAAACAAAATAGCTCGTACGGGAATTTAAAAAAAAAAACGGTGTAGGTTCGGAAATGCTAAAGAACTTCGTTTAAAATTAATCCAGGTAGAACTTACCAGACCACTAGATGCGAAATGCGCTGCTACTTCGCAAGACCTAGGGGCGGGGGGGGGGGGGTTGTACGGGATGGGGACGCTTAATGATCGTGGTGTTCAAATTAGGAGCTAAATCAAGGAATGGATGTTTCAGTAATCACAAACACACAAGCTGCGCGTTCAATTTAATTAAGTTTTTCGACTTTAACGAACAGCTGATCACCTCAGCGGACGCATTTTTCGAACTATACAGTAAGTATACAGGGTTTTCCAGCTATCATGCACCAAGAATAAAAGAAAGAGTAATGGCGTAACTCGAAGAAAACCTAGTGCATAATGTTTGCAGTAATGTGGAGAAGCGGACACTATTTTTTTCGTAAATGAGACCTAACTTATTAATTGTAATTAATTACCTAACTCGGGAAGTACTGTCCTAATCACTAAAGTGTCAATGAGGCACTTGTAGGTACCCACGAGGGGCAGATCTAACTGCGGTATTTTCAGCGACGAAATAATTGCGTACTCATTTATTGTGACTGATAAAGAAAACCCGTGAAATATGTAAGACACCACGTGACGGCGCCTCCGCGCGCATCGTAAAGCAACGCCCTCAGACAGTCTGGCTCTCAGTTACCCAGAATGAAATAAACAAAAGAAAGAAAGGAGAAATCGCTGCCGAGTTTCTGCCTTATCCAAAGAGTTTCTTACAGTATACACTAGCGAGGAATCTGGCGCTAGCATCTATGCGGCTCACATCAAGGTCGTCTGTGTCGTCATGGGCCACCATTATACATCGCGGTCGCCTTAGTTTCATCATTGGCCTGGATTGAAACGTTTTAGTGACCTCAAATTTAAACAAAGTGCCACAAAAACGCGAAGAATAGTGTGCAATTATGTAAGTGGAAAATAAAAACAGGCTGTTTTAAAACTAAGGAAAAAAGAAGTAAAGCGTATTTTTGCCGGAACGGTTGTGCCTGATATTCCGCAGGCCAAGGTTGTAGTTACGAACAATGTTAATATTTTGTGGGTAACTCTTTAGAGACTGACATTTTAATAATTTTACCATTACTTCAAATAATAGGTTGTTTGAAGAGTTTCGAAAGTTTTTTGAGAGTGCCTATAAAAACGTTGCCTTCGTGGTGAACCGGTGCACCGACCGCCAGCTAGTTTAACTAGAAAAAAGAAAACGTGGCGTTAAACAGTCGTGGACGATGACAAGATAGGACGCATACAAGCGCCCGTATCTGCCGTATCTTGTCTTCGTTGAAGTACGTTTTGTTTCTTCTTTTCGTCGGCTACAAATTTTGCGGCGGCATATTACCCGCTCACTCATACGTCCTTCGACTGCGGCATGAGCAACGTCACGTGCGATCACGCATTGCCTGCTGTTTCACTGAACACGGCTACCACAGAAACGGGAGGATTTCAGCATCCTTGTAGCTCGTATACGTGTTAATGCATAGTGAAGAAAGCAAATCCCAAAAACCGTTTAAGAATCCAAGGCTTACGAGGCGCAGTTTCCTCTCTAGTATACTTACTAAGAAACTCTATGGCCTTATCTGCACACGAGCACCGCGAATATTGCTGTGGCTGCTCCTTCCATGCATGCCATTATCAAGGTAATGCGCTGTCTCTTCGGGCAGGTGACAGGGGAAGCAGTTGCTTTCAATCAGCTTATTTGGGGACGCTGCTTTACAATGCGCGCGGAAGCGCCGTCACGTGGTATTTTTCATATTTCGCGGGTTTTCTTTATCAGTCAGAATAAATGAGTAGGCAATTAGTTTGTCGCTGAAAATACCGCAGTTAGATGATGCCCCTCGTGGGTACCTACAAGTTCCTCATTGACACTTCAGTGATGAGGACAGTAATTCTCGAGTTAAGTAATTAATTACAATCAATGAGTTAAGTACCATAAACGAAAAAAAATTACTGTACGCTTCTCCTCAGTACTGCAAACATTGGGCACTAGGTTTTCTTCGAGTAACGCCATTGCTCTTTTTTTTAATCTTGGTGCATGATAGCTGGGACAGCCTGTATACGTAGTCACAAGCGATAAAAGGTGTCGTTGGAAGAGTGTGGTATCTGATAAGGCCTTCTGATTTCACTTTTTTGCTAGATTCTGCAGGCTGCCTATGTCATATGACGATGTTTCGAGGAAGCGTTTAGTCGAGGACGCGGATATATAAGCCGAGGATATACGTAGCAGTTGATGAATGTTCGCGAGTGCTCACCTCGCGACAAGACGACCTAGCAGTAAATTCTTTGTCGTGCGCTGATTCCCGCATATAATTTTGCATTATCCCTCGTACTTATTTCGTAGAATGTCCGTTAAATTTATGCCACATTGGCTTGTTTAAGGTAGGGATCAATATGTGAGATATGAAACGTAACTGGTGAGCTGTACTCCGCTAGATTGTTTAAGCACACGAAACCGATTTACATCGTAATGTATAGCCGCAATGAATGCTGCTTACGAAGGTACTGTTGGTAGATTTCAGGGCCGTGGAATTACAATCAGCTTCATGCATATGCCGATTTCGCGAGGCCGGCCTGTGACACACACCTGGCGCTTATGCGGACCTAATGTACCACACTAACATTGCGTCAGAAGCATTTCATCATCATCATCATCACCAGCCTATCTACGCCCACTGCAGGGCAAAAGCCTCTCCCATTATTCTCCAATTACCTCGGTCCTGTGCCAACTGTGACCAATTTATCCCCGCAAACTTCTTGATCTCATCTGCCCATCTAACTTTCTGCCGCCCCCTGCAACGCTTGCCTTCTCTTGGGATCCACTCTGTTACCCTTAATGACCAACAGTTATCTTGCCTTCGCATTACATGCCCTGCCCACGTCCATTTCTACTTCTTAATTTCTACTAATATGTCTTTAAGACCAGTTTGCTCCCTGACACACTCCGCTCTCTTCTTGTCCCTTAATGTTACACCTATCATTTTCCGCTCCATTGCCCGCTGAGTCGTTCTCAATTTAAGTTGAACCCTCTTAGTGAGCCTCCAAGTTTCTGCCCCGTAGGTGAGTACCGGTAAGATGCAGCTGTCATACACTTTCTTCTTCAGCGACAATGGTAGTCTGCTATTCATTATCTGAGAATGTCTGCTATATGCCCCCCACCCCATTCTGATCCTTCTAATTATCTCTGCCTCATGGTTGGGATCTGGGGTCACAACGTGGCCTAAGTAGATATATTCGCTTACCACTTCCACTGCCTCGCCACCTATCTCAAACCGCTGTGCTGTCCTGAGGCTATTGATCATTACTTTAGTTTTCTGCATATTAATTTTCAGGCCCACGGTTCTACTCTGTTTGCCCAGTGCGGAAAGCATGCTTTGCAATTCGTCCCCCGAGTTACTTAACATGGCAACGTCATCAGCAAATCTGAGGTTACTGAGGTATTCTCCATTAACCCTTATTCGCAATCCAATGTTCGCAATCCAATGTTCTGAATACTTCTTGTAAACATGCTGTGAATAACGTCTGTCAGAAGCATTTACTCTCTCGTAAAAACACATTTGCGAAAAAAGTGACTGCTCCACATAAATATGTATTTCCAATGCATACAAACCGAAAATATCAATCTCGAATGGGCCGCAAAAACAACGGCGACAGTGGCGAGCGCTCCGGAAACTCCCGCGACTGCTTTCGAAACGGGCCGCTAGGGGGATTTAACTGGCGCCCCTATAGGCAGCGCTCGAGGCGTATAGCAATGGCGGCGGCTCTCGCTGTTGCGGCGCAGCAGACGCTCTCTTGGTTGCCATAGCATTGGCGCTCGATGAATCTGAACAAGACTGGTTCCTCCGAAGTGCGCCAGTAGCATTATACAGCAGCAAATTGTAATTGCTGACTGCGTAAAGCGCATTCTGTACTTTTACAGCCCCAAACTGTCATTAGCGCACTACAGCAGGCCATACCTGCTATGGCGGTGATTACTGAATAATATTTCTCACTCCAGCCATAACCGCCCACAGCTGCCACTAAATGTTACAACAGGTCTATAGTGATTGTCTTGCCCTTTTTTGCGGCGGCGAATTGCTCCAGGCGCAACTCACGAGGCGTGTCCGGTTTTCCCTTCATGAAGCGTCGTTTCCATGCCGACGTTGGTTGAGCCAAGAACGAAGCAATTCCGCCGGAAGAAATCACTGTACGTCTCGCAGGGGGGATGGAGCGGGTGTGGTTTTGCAAAACCTGAGCCAGAAAACAGGGCAGGACCAGTTCAGGAGCAACTTATGCTCGTCCAGTTCAGGAGCAACTTATATCACACCCATAATAAATAACTCAGCGCATAATCAGGACACCTTGCGCACTTTGTCCGTTCATCAGTTCGTATATTCGGGTTGCGATACCCCACCTCCCGTCTTTTACAAAAGCACGATACTCTCGTTATTCTTGGTGCAGACCCACGAGTGAGTGCCCTGCAGCTTCCCGGGCATGAGGCTACCGTTTTAACTGTCCATTATGATATGCTTCATTTTGCACTTTCTCGTGCAATATGCGCGCCGTTGGTTACGTTTGCGCGTTGCTTCCGTTAAATATATTTTTACCTACGATCCTTCGTGACTGACTTTTGGCAATGGCCAACAATGCGTTTAAGTTATGGCAACTTTTACGATCTTCATGCACTTGAAGGCGGTAGAAGTGTAGATATAGAAGTCCTCGCTCATGTCTCAACGCTCTCATGTGCAGGCGTACCAACAGGTGGGCGTCGCGGCCACAGAAGCGGGAGGCCCGGGTTCGAGCAGCGGCGCGGGTGCGTCACAGTCCATCGACATGAGTGGCGGATGCCTCGGCGCCGTAGCTTCCGCTTACGGGATGGGTGCCGCGGCTGGCCCGTCGGGGCCCACCAAGATCTTGGCGGGCGGGGTGCCCATCGACTGCCCTCAAGACCGGCGGGACATCCACAACGCGAAGGAGCGTGTGCGAAGGTACGCCGTTTGCCCTCACGCTGTGTGGCACTGCAGATGGGGGTGGCTCTTGATGAGGTCTGTGAAGGACCAAGCGAACGAAATGGTCAAGAAAATTGATTGCGCAGGTTTGTAAGGTACCGTTTGAAGAAACAGATATCTACATTGTACATGGCGTACCAGTCAACAGAAGGAATGACATTAACCTCATTGCTAGGTTTACTACGCGATCTAAACGTAACTTGATCCTTGCGGCTGCGCGGAAACTGAGACTGACAACCTCGACGTTAGGTTTCTCCGGGCCCACGCAAAATATCTATGTCAACGAACACCTGACCCCCGAAACCACGCGGCCTCTGGGTGCAACTATCGCTCGAAAGAATGAGGTGTTCTGGAAGCATGTATGGACGAGGAATGGGGCAATTCTTGCGCGCAAGACGGATGACTCTGACCAAATTCGGATCCGATCATTAGCTGACCTTCCAAAGATGACCTAAGCTCCGCCCGTTGTCATAGATGCAACGTTTTCCCACAAGCTCAAATGGAAAGTACACCGCTTTATTCCCTAGACTTGATACTTGCACATAACGACCACAAATGTTTTCCTGGACGCATTGCCGCTGATATCAGTGACCACCTCCCTGTTTTTGTGTTTCTTGAAAAGCATGTACCTAAAACCACAGTTAGCAACTGGCGCAGCCGATAACTCGGGCATCACTTGATCTTTTCAAAAGCCGTGTCCCACTTGTAAGCTGGGAACCTGTTTATAATGAAACGTCAGCTGAAAACGTGAGTCAATGTTTGTTGAGCCAACAGACATAGCAGAAGTTTTTTCTACCATGAAAACACTGAGGGACTCAAGCAGCTTAGATTGTAACAACATTCAAAGCCGGCCAGTAAGATTTGTACTTGAAATAATAGCACCGTGTCTCACACACATATACAATATCTCGTTATCGACAGGAGAATTCCCATCTGATATGCAACTCGCAAAAGTAGCCGCTATTTTTAAAAAAGGTGACAGAAATATTTTCGGTAATTATCGTCCGATTTCCGTACTCCCGTTCTTTTCAAAGGGGCTTGAAAAAATTATCCATCGGCGTATTCATAAATTCTTGCTACAAAACTCCGTTATAACTCGTAGTCAGTACGGATTCACTCCTAACAGATCGACTGAACATGCCTTACTTGCTCAAAAAGAATACATACTCGAAAACTTTGAAGAACAGCGCTTTGTACTTGGTATATTTGTTGACTTCAGTAAGGCATTTGATACGATTAACCATAATATACTTCTTTCTAAATTGGAACACTATGGCGTACGGGGTCACGCCTCAAAACTTATGTCCTATTTGGCATCCCGACACCAATATGTAGAAATTAACCAATGCCCCTCAGATACCATAAAAATTTCAAACGGTGTACCCCAGGGAAGTATTTTGGGTCCGCTTCTGTTCAATGTTTACATAAATGATATCATTAACGTAAGTAAGGAGGCTAAATTTATCATGTATGCCGATGACAGCAGTATTTTTCTCTCTTCTCCTGACGTATACCAATTTTAAACAAACTGAAGACAAAAGCTGTGATTTTTCATGCAAAAGGAAAGCAAGTAATAAACCCACCAGCCCTTTACCTAGGTGACACCCTTATTGAATATGTAGAAAAGTTCTGCTCTCTCGGAGTCCTGTTCATACCAACTTTGTCGTGGGACGACCATGCAAGCCAGACATGTGCGAAGCTTTCTAGGGTAATTGGCATCACATACCGGAACAAAGACCTACTGCCTGTGCAAACAAAACTTCTGTTGTATTATACGATTTTCTACTCTAGTCTCAATTACTGTTTTTTGGTGTGGGGCAGCACTAAATTGTAAAATATATTAAAGCTACAAACCTTGCAAAAGCGCATGCTCCGCACAATTTGCAACGCATCATACGACGCCCCAACCCGGCCAATTTATCTAAAATATAATATTGTACCTGTTCACCGGTTTCTAGATTACAGGTTCGCATGTTTCTGTAAAAGAGCTACGCAAAGAAATAATTTTTTTCCAGCCTTGTTACACTCCAGCCACATGACACACCTTATGCCACAAGAAATCCCCACACTTTCGTGGTGCCCCGATGTAGAACGAATTATGGGTTGTATATGCTAAAAGATGTTTTACCTAAATTTCTTAACACTGCGTTTTGTCATGATTTGCCCAATATGTCTTTTTCTATGCTCCGTAGTCATTTCATTCGTGATTTTTGATGCATTGTTACACCCCTCAAAAACATTTGCCTATTATATATGTGTGCATCTTTTTCTATTGATTATGCTAAATATTTTTTTTGTTAATGTACCGAAGTTTGGTGGTTAATTGTGACCACTTCCGACAAAAACGGGTGGCGAGGCCTGTCAAGCGGTGGCTTAACACTGCTTTTTTCTCGCTGCCCCAGTTTTTCCGACTTGTTTCTGTTGTGGAAAAGCTGAAATAAAGTTTCAAAGTTTCAAAGTTTCAAAGTCTTTTTTGACGGCAACCTCATTCACATGCTTACTTGCGTGAACCCGTATCCGCTTCCTTTGGCCGTGTTTTGGTAACGTGTGGGTCGTTGTGCGTGCTATTGCCGTCAGTGCCACAGACTACGACCGGGCTATGCAGGGCTCGTCTGAGAGATTCCTGGGCCCAACTTCGGCAAATCGTGCCAGGGCTGAACGAAAACAGTGACAACGCTACCGTTTGCGAACGGGTAGCGGAGTTCACGCGGGAAATGAACCAGGCCCTGTCGGCGATGTACGACCTGGTACGTACATTTTCTCTTTACAGAGAACTCTGTTCAACAAGGAATTAGCCTTCTATTTTCTCGCCGAGCCTAATTGGCATTATTTGGTGTAGGCAATGATGCTGAAACAAATCCCTTCAGCTGTACCTCCTCGAGAACGCTAGGCGAGGGCTTTGTCGTCTGAATGCTGTCACCAGATCCACATACCCCATATTCTTGCGCCTGTTGAGTCATACAACGTTTGCGAAAGTATTGAGTCTGTACTAAGCTGGGTCCGGATATTATGCTTTGCTACGTACAGGCCTGAAACTACTTCGATAGAGACATTTTACGAACATTACACTTCGCATTCATCCACTCTCACATTACACATTCCATTGAATCTTGGGGATGGACTTATAAGAGTTACCTAGAACCTATTCGGAAATTACAGAAACGATCTTTAAAAGCAATAACATACTCGAAGTATGATCATCCGAGTCAACCGCTGTTTCACGATATGCAAATTTCACCTTTTGATGCACTGCGCCAAGCAAAGGCGGTCAGCTGTGTAATTAACATCATACGACACAGTAACCTTTTCCACGCATCCTTGTTTTACACTACTTCTCGGCCCACTAGAAACGCTGCATCTGGTAATTTCAATCTGTCACCCACAAACAATGCGTACGGAGAACTTCAGTTGTCGTTTATAGGAGCAAAAATATGAAACAGCTTGCCACCTGAAATAAAGAAAGCCCAAAACTTTAACACCTCGATAAAAATTTTTTATCTAAGCCTAAATGATGCGAGATTTGAGTTTTTTCCCTGATATGTCGTTTTGTGCTCACGAAATACCATACGGCCCGCCGACGCCCGCCAGCTTGGCACGGACTGCATCCATGGCCGCCTGCAGTTGCCGTACAATGTCTCGGCCCTGACCCTTGGGCCCCAGCACCCACAGGGTGATGTCGTCGGCGTGTACACTCGGTGGCCCCCTCCTCTGGGCAGGCAGCCTGGCAGGGCTGCCATCACCAGGTTGAAGAAAAAGGGGCTGATGACGGAGCCCTGTGGGGTACCCACGCCCACCGGCCGGGGGGCCGACAGGGCGTCCCCCACCTGCACCTGCGCTGTTCGGCCCGTCAGGAACGCCTCGACGAAGCCCCGCAGCTTGCCCGCAATGCCAGCCTCCTCCATGGCCAGGGAGATGGCATGACGCTGCAGGTTGTCGAAGGCGCCCTTCACGTCCAGCAGCACCAGGGCCACCACCTGCTTGGTGGCCCTGGCGTGTTCAAGGGCCGCCATGACGTCGGTGATGGAGTCGGTGGCTGCTCGGTGCCTCCGGAAGCCCGTCAGCTGCTCGGGGATGGCCTCTTCCTCCGCAGCGATGGCCTCCATCCTCCGCAGTGCCACCCGTTCGAGCAGCTTGCAGCCGCAGGATGTGAGGGCCACCGGCCGGTACGCCGTGACTACCACAAGGCCCTTGCCTGGTTTTGGTATGGGCCGCAAGATGGCCAGCAGCCATTCAGGTGGCAGTTGGCCCGTGTCCCATATGACGTTACGCTTGCAGCTGCGGAGGGCACTGCGGAGCTCAGTCTCTGTGATGGGGGCGTTGTTGAGGGGGTGGTGCACCTCCCCCGTCCCAGCAACAGCAGCAGCGGGCCCTGATTCCGCCTGGTGTGGCGGCAGGAAGTGTGCAGCGAAGAGGTCGGCCAACTCCGCAAAGCTGGCCTGCTTGCGGATGGCCATGGCAGCCAGGGGGTTGCGGTTTCTCTGGGTTTCAGGATGGAGTTGAAGATGCCCCAGAGGGGCGGGAGCGTGGGTCGGCCTCCGAGCTGACGCAAAGCTCGGGCCAGCGCTGCCGGCTCAGGCGGTTGGAGTGACGGCGGCACGCCGCATCCACTCGCCGTTACGCCGTCCAGTCCGCCCGCTCCCCAGATCGCTGTGCCTTCCTCTCTGCGCGGTTGCGCACAGCCCACAGCTGCAGCAGCTTCAGGTCCGGCGTGGTGGCCCCCTCGGCTACTGTGCAGCTCTGTGTGGCTTCCCTGGCGCAGCAAACCAGGCCCCGGAACAGCTCGGCTCCTTCCCCCAGGTCCTGCTCGGCGAGGCAGCGCCGGAACCGGTCCCAGTGGGTGACGTGGTGCAGTGCGGCTCGCTTGGCTGTCCTGTCGGGTGGTGCGATGGGCAGTGGGTAGTGGTTGGAGCCCCACGTGCTGGACTGCCTCCTCCAGGTGGCCTCAACCCCGGCTGAGACTAGGGTGAGATCAATGGCGGTGGCTGTGGAATTGCCACGCCGGAAGGTGCTCTCACCAGTGTACAGCGCAGACAGGTTGAGGCGTAGCATGGCGTCCCACAGATGCTCACCGCGAGCGTCCATCCGGCCATCTCCCCACGCAGTGTGGTGTGCGTTGAAGTCACCACAGAGGAGATGGCGGGCTGCGCACAGGGACACCAGCCGATCCAGGAGGCACGCGTCCCAGCGCTGACCAGGGCGCACGTACGCACTGCACCCTGTAATGTCTGCACCACCCGCACTGAGCCTTAACGTCACTGCCACGCACTCCTGCACCACTGTCGTCACCGCACTGGTATCCAGCTCTGCGTGCTGCACATCGTTCCTCACAAACAGAGAGGCATGCGAGGTTCCTGGGGGCTGGGACGGGTCGCCCCACACCACCGCCGAGCACTGGGCACTGTCACACGCCGTGGGGCTGTGATAGCCGATGTAGCCCGGCAGGCGAATCCCCCCCGAGCCGTCCCTTCCCACTCGCACATAGCTCTCCTGTAGAGCCACGACATGGGGCTCGTGCTGCAGCAGAAACGCACTCAACTCCGCACGACGCGGTCGCAGAGAATTGACGTTCCACTGCAGCACTGTAGGCACCAGATGCTGTGTACCGCGGCTCCTAGCCATGGGGGGGCTCGGTGTGTGGCCGCGAGGGCGGCTGCTTGCACCCGCTCTTCCGACCTCGCTTCGACCGCGCCGGGGCTGCCTGGCTGCTGGGCTGTCGCTGGGCTGTCTGCTGCGTCCCGGCGGCATTGCTGCTGCCGCCTGGCTGCTGGCGCATCGTAGCGGGAGCGACAGGCGTTGGCTGGGGCTGGGTGGCCCCTCGCAAGGCCGCACGGACGTCAAAGCGAGAGGCAGGTGCCGGGGCTCGTGCTAGTTCTGCACACACACGGCTCTCCTCCTGCCAGCGCGGGCAGGAGTGGTCGAGCACGACGTGGGGGCCCCCGCAGTTGGTGAAATAAGGCTTCGCGGCCTTGCACGCTGCCTTCAGGTGGGAACCCTCGCATCGCCAGCACCTCCTCTCGCGATTGCAGCTCGCGGTGGCGTGGTCCAGCCTGCCACACCTGCCACACTGCAGTGGTCGCGGTCGGCACATTCTCACCGGCCGTCGGGGCTTGTGCAGCGCAACCTCCGCAGGGGGGATGGTCGCCGAAAAGCGCATGTATACTGTAGTCCGCCTGCGAACAGCTGACTGCACCGGCACGGGCGTTCCGAGGCTGGTGGCAATTGCCTCGTCCGTGATCGCCATGTCGTCGACCACGATGACGCCCGTGCTGCTCGACGACGGCTCTCGCGGGCTCACGTCGATACCACAGATGGTGGTAATGGCCAGGAGCACCTCCATGGCCTCCTCGGTGCCCGCGTCCGCCGCCACGACGTTACGGCGCGCATTCACACGCACGTCCAACACGCCAGGCTGCGCCGTGAGCTGCCCAGCGATTGCGTCGCGCGCCAGCTTCGCGAACGTTGCCCTCGGCGACAAAGACCGACGCCATGCTGGTGCATCCGGACGCCGCCGCCCGTGAATGGACCCGGCGCCTGACCATCGATGGCGAGGAGCTCCAGTGGAGGACCAGGGTGCGGTACCTGGGGCTCACCCTGGACCACCGACTGAACTTCCGGCAGCCGGCCAAGGAGCTCCGAGCCAGGGCGCAGCTGGCCACCACGGCAGTGCACAAGATGGTGGCCCGGGACAGCGGCTGCTCGCAGCGGACGGCCCTCCGGCTGTACAGTGCCTCGGCGGTGGGTCTCCTTATGTACGCGCTCCCACTGGTGACCCTGCGGAAACCCACCTGGCGGCAGCTGGAGGGAGACCACAGCAAGGGGGTCCGCGCTTGCCTCGGCCTGCCCCAGAGATCGCCATGCGAGAAGACGCTGGCCAAGGCGGGGGCGTGGACCCTAGAGACGGCAACTGACTTGCGGGCACTTGGCCAGATTGACCGGCTGAGACGCGCCGAGGGGGGCGGTCCATTGCTGCGGCGGCTGAAGAGCCACCACCACTCGCGCATGGGGCGCATGCTGCTGCTCTACGAGGAGGTGGTGGCCCCCGTGGACGCGGGACCTCGTGGCCCCGCTCCTGTTCCGGCAGCTGACGTGCTGCGGGACATTCCGGGGCTGCACAGCAAGCGGCGGACACCCCACTGCGGGCAACTGCAGCTGGCCCGGGGTGTCGTCTGGGGCGACCTAGACGGCCACGTGGTAGTATACACAGATGGCTCGGTGCGGCAGCAGCAGGAGTCGGCCGCAGCGGCCGCCGTGCTGGGAAAGGCCACCCGACAGGCGCGGCTGTCCTATGCCTCTTCTTCGGCCACAGCTGAGCTGGTGGGGGTCGGACTGGGCCTGGACCTGCTGCTGGAGATGGAGCCCTTGCCCGAGCGCTGCGCCCTGCTGTGCGACTCCCGAGTGGCCCTGGTGCGTCTTCAGGACGGAGACTCGCACTCCCGGTTGGTACGTGGCATCCGGGAGAAGGCGGCAGAGCTGGCGGACCGGGGCACTCATCTGTGCCTGCAGTGGGTCCCCGCCCACATTGGTCTGAATGGCAACGAGCGGGCGGACGAGCTGGCCGCCGGGGCACACGCGCTGCCTTCGTCGGACATGGTGGCTCAGGCGGCAGCGGACGACGCCCGCCTGCTCATCGAGCGACACATCCGGACCAGGCACCCGGACCCGCGGCTGCGTGTCGGAGGGGGCCCGCCGCCTGTGCGGGCCTGCCTCGACGACTGCGCTCGGCCATCCTGCGCCTCCGCGTGGGGGACGTGTGGACGGCGGAGCGGAAGCACCGTATGGGGCGGGCGGCCAGCCCCGCCTGCACTCTGCCAAGCGGCCGTGCAGTCCCTGCCGCACGTACTATACGAGTGCCCCAAGTTTTCGGCAGGGCGGGCAGAGCTGCTGGTCGTGCTTCACGGAGTGCGGCCACTTGAGGAGCTGCTTTGTCCCCCGGGCAGTGCTAGGGAGTGAGACAAAGTGCACGAGGCCCTGGGTACATACCTGCGGGCCTCGGGGCTGCACAGCGCACTCCACTACAACTCTGCCTAGCTGCCCAGATTGTGGTGGAGTGCTGCTGCTGAAGCAGCTTTACTTGTGTGTGCGTGTGTTTGTGTGTGACCCCTTTTACATGTGTACTAAACATTGTCCTTTGTAGATTCATGTGTTGTCTATATCTGTAGTGTTTCTTGGTAATGTTAATGTTCTCAATGTGTAACTCCTTTTTTTTTCTGATTCCCCTTTTTCCTGTTTTTCTCTTTTGTGTTTTATATTTACCCTTGTGTGTGTTATATACATTGTAATGTCAACCTTCTCCCCTATCCTCCTATTCTTATGTATTCTTTTCTCCCTGTCCTCCCCCCCCCTACACCAGCAGGCGTTCCGGCAGGCGTCCCCCTAGGCGAGACAATTTACGCCTGTTGGTGGATTTTCCTTTTCCTAAGAACAATAAATACATACATACATATTTGGTTTGTGCATTCTATGACTGCTGTGCTGGTGATCTAGATTGTAAATCTTGTGACCTGGCATTGATTGTTTGTATTCGTATTGTAATTGTAAATACCGGCATTCGTATTGTATGGCTACTTCAATGTTTGTTAGTTGTTTTTTTTTAATATGTCCATTATAGTGATTTGCCTGCGTTGGTGCACCTGTTCAGACTATCTCTATTATAAATTTTATTCTTGCTAGGCACCTAAGTCTGTATTTTCGAGTGTTACTGGTTTTAAATTTTCTGCAGCAGAAAGCCTGCATCACTGCATACCTTTTTTTTGCACCCAGGACTAGCCATTTGCCACGGGTCCCAACAGTCTGATGAGCCTTGGTATTATAATATTTGACAAATAAAATAAAATAAAAATGAAACCTCTCTTTTAAGCTTTTTTATTTAGGATTAGGATTAGGAAAAACTTTATTTGTGCCTGCAAAACGACTAAGCGCCGCGACGCGGGCCTGGCGTCGTCCTAGGGATTGCCGTTACTAGGCGCAGCGCCAACGCTTCCCGTCACCGGGTCGCCTGGTCTGTGCTTTTCGAGCGCACCCCGGACTTGCTGGACGGCCCAGAGTTGAGTGTCCTTGTCGCTACTGCGTGCAGCGTCCTGGAGCTGCGGCGGATAAGTTCTTGATTGAGCTTCGTTTGGAAACCGGGCACAGTCCCAGAAGATGTGCCACTGGTCTGCCGGACCCACACCACACACTTTACACACGTCCGTCGAATAAAGCTCTGGATGAAATCTGTGCAGCGTCGCCGGGGCGAGGATGGACCCGGTCTGGAGCTGTCGTAGTAGAACTGCTTCCTCCCGGCTCAGGCCCTGGTGGGGGGGTGGCATGACCCGTCGAGCCAGGCGGTAAGCCTTGGTGATCTCGTTGTAGCTCACGAGGCGATCTTTGTTCGCGAACCACCACGGACGGTCGGTCTCGGAGGAGCGGAGGGTAAGTGCTCGCGCCTCCGAGTGTGCCGTCTCGTTGTGGTTGGGTGTGGTTGCGCATTCGCCCATGTGCGCCGGAAACCACTTGACACGAACTTCTCTGCCCTGGAGCCTTGCCTTGCCGATGATGGCGGCCGCCTTGGCGCAAACGCGACCTTTCGCGTAGTTGCGTACGGCCATTCTCGAGTCACAGAGCACTGTGCGGCACTCAACCTCAGAGATGGCCAGGGCGATGGCGACCTCCTCGGCGTCCGTGGCTTCGGTGCACCGTACACTCGCAGTCGTCGTCTTAGTGCCCGTGGAGGCCTTAACGGCGACCGCGACGTAACCTTCGTGCTGGTACTCTGCTGCGTCGACGTAACGCGCGTGCCCGTCTTCGGCATGCATCTTGATGAGGGCTTTGGCCCGCGCTGCACGCCTCTCCTTGTTGTGCTCCGGGTGCACGTTTCTAGGTATTGGGTCAACGCATATGTGTGCCATCGCTTCCTCGTTTATATCGCGCTGTTGCTGGTCCGGCGTGCGAGGGTTGTAGCCAAGGTTCTCGAGGATTTGGCGTCCCGTCTTAGTCATGGAGAGACGTTCCATCTGTGCCGCCAACTGCGCCTCCGTGATTTCTTCCAGGGTATTGTGCACTCCTAGCTGTAGTAAGCGCGCAGTGCTCGTGGTTTCCATAAGGCCCAGTGCCGATTTGTAAGCTTTACGTATGAGTGTATTGATCTTGGCCCGTTCCATGACCTTCCAGTTATGGTACGCGGCCACATACGTAATGTGGCTGATCACGAAGGACTGGACGAGTCTCACGAGGTTGTCCTCCTTCATGCCCGTTCTTCTCGAAGAAATGCGGCGAATGAGGCGAATTGCCTCGGCCGTCTTGCTGTTGAGCTTGGCAAGGGTTTCACCGTTGCTGTTGTTCTTGTCAATGATCATGCCCAAAACCTTGAGTCTTGTTACTTCGGGGATGCGTTGCCCCGATGCGGTGACTATTTTGATACGGTTGGCTTCGCGCTGCGGCGTATTTCCCCTGCGTTTCGGTGCTAGCACGAGTAGTTCAGACTTGCTAGGCGAACAGAGCAGGCCGGTACCAACGAGATGCTGCTCGATGGTGGTGACTGCCGCTTGCAGTTGGCTCTCGATGTATGCGTCGCTGCCGCCGGCGACCCAGAGCGTGATGTCGTCGGCGTATATAGTATGCCGGATGCCCGTTCGCGCTAGCGCCTCCGCAACCCCAATCATGACGAGGTTGAAGAGGAACGGTGAGACGACCGATCCTTGCGGTGTGCCTGTGCTTCCGAGCATCTTCTTTTTAAGCTGCAGGTCCCCCGCGTGGAGTTCTACCATCCGATCCGTAAGGAAGTCCTTGATATAGTTATAGCTGGTTTCGCCCATGTTCAACTTGGAAACTTGTGCCAAGATCGCCGAATGCTTTACCTTGTCGAAAGCACTCTGGAGATCCAGCCCAAGGATTACTCTGTTATCTCTCGTGCCTTCCTTGTCGATTATTTCCGCCTTAAGCTGGAGCATGGCGTCTTGCGTGCTCAGCTTGTGTCGAAATCCTATCATGGAGTCTGGATATAGGCCTTCCTTTTCGAGGTAGTCTTGCCATCTGCGCGCGAGCACGCGCTCCAGCACCTTGCCCACGCAGGACGTGAGCGCGATTGGACGGAGGTTGTTGGTGTCTGGCGGCTTGCCCGGTTTAGGGATCAGGATGGTCTTGGCACATTTCCACTGGCACGGCAGCCTGCCCGATCGCCAGCACTCATTGTAGTATTGGGTAAGGGCCTCTATCGATGGGTCGTCTAGGTTTTTAAGCATCTTGTTCGTGACCAGGTCCGGGCCGGCTGCCGAGCGGGTGTTTAGCTCGTGCAGCGCAGCTCGCACCTCCGCCATAGTGATGTCCCGGTCTAGCCACGCATTGGGTGACCCTGCGTACGGTGGGTGGCGCTCCGTGGGGGTAGCAGGTAGGTATTTGTCCTCCAGCTTCTTGAGCACAGCGTCTTTACCTTCCTGCTGCACCGCTGTGTGCATGAGCCTAGCGAGGCGGTCTCGTTGGTGTGACTTGGTTTTAGCCTCGTCAAGCAGGTGTCGTAGGAGGTTCCACGTTCTTCCACGATGTAATTGTCCATCGGCTTTGTTACAGATCTCGTTCCACTGCTGTCTGCAGAGAAGTTTGCAGTGGATCTCGATGGCCCGATTTAACTCGGCCACTTTCTTGCGCAGTTTACGGTTCAGTCTCTGTTTCTTCCAGCGTTCCATG
This sequence comes from Haemaphysalis longicornis, assembly GCF_048455015.1. NCBI lineage: Eukaryota > Metazoa > Arthropoda > Arachnida > Ixodida > Ixodidae > Haemaphysalis > Haemaphysalis longicornis. The sequence continues at coordinate 128,112,376 of NW_027526203.1, read as the reverse complement.
ATTGAGTGTTTGGCCTCGATGAGGTTGGCAAGGCGGCTATCCACGCTTACTATGTCTTCGTCGGTCTCCACGGTTTTGGTGGCTGATTGCACGGCTTTGCGAAGCGCGGCGGACCACTCACCTATGTCTCGGATGACCGGACATTCCTTGGGTTGGTTCTGTCGGAAACAGTCCCAATCTGTCCATTTGTGCAGCACGGTGTTACCCCCGATCGGGCTGGGTATTGTGATCTCGAGAATGTAGTGGTCACTGCCAAGATCAACTCCGGTGTTTGCCCACGCAATCTTGCCCGTTCGATCGTTCTTGACAAAAGTGAGATCTGGTGTAGTGTCCCTTGCCACGGAGTTGCCTATCCTGGTGGGGTTGGTGGGGTCCGTGATGAGTACGTAGTCGTTGTCCAGGGCGCTTTGTAGCAGGTCTCTGCCCTTGATCGTGTCTCGGAGGTAGCCCCATGCTGTGTGCGACGCGTTAAAGTCGCCACCGATCACGAGCGTGCTGCCCCTGGTCTTTGTGCTGGCCTGGTGGAGGAGGGAGCGGAATTTCTGGTGTATGTGCTTGGGGTTGCTGTAAACGTTGAGCAGGAACAGGCTGCCCTTGCGTTGCTTGCTCGGTATGATCTCCGTAAAGGTGTACTGAATCTTGATGTTTCCTTGCTTTATCGTGTGCTCCACAAAGGTGAGACCCTTGCGAACGAAAGTACACACGCCACGGCCTTGGTCGGGGCTAACGTGTGCTTTGTACCCGGGGAGGGAGGGGGCCGCCGAGACCGTCTCTTGGAGCATGATCACGTCTGGTTTCCTGTTAACCATCGCTATGTGCTGTTGTATTACCGCCTTCTTGTGATCAAAGCTGTGGCAATTCCACTGCCAGATCGTGAGATCTGACCGCGGGTTTACTGCTGCTGTTGGGTTGGCGGCCATGATTGCGTTAAGGTGAAGGGTTGCTGTTGCTCTTGGTTATAAGGGTGGTTCACGAACATTGGTGCAAAGGTCGGGTGGCGTACGATTGGGCGTAAGGTCTGCTCGATGAACTCGAACTTTGCTTCGATTTTCTTGAAAGACGTGATAATGAGCTCCTCCAGCTTGTTGAATCTTGCGTCAAACTTGGCTTCTAGCTTGGCCTCAAGCGTTGCTTCGAGCTGTTCCGCTTCTTTGCGGGATCTCCGCGACTCGAGCGCGCGTTTCTTGGTTACGGGCTCAGTCTCCATTTCATCGTGGGGTTCGGTCGTTGACATTTCCTCCTCGGGCATAATCTGCGGCCTTGACTCTGTAACCGGCGGTGGGGTTGGTGGCGACTGAGTCGGGGATGGCGACGGTGCAGGGGTGGGGTTCGTAGCGGCGGGTTTCGATATACGCAGTAACTTGCGTATCTCGGCGATTTCCTTGGTCAGGTTGTTAACTGAGGCTTCCAGTTCAATGTTTCGTTTTCGTAGCGAGTCATTTGCTGCCTTGAGACGGTCCATTGCTTCGTCATTTCGCCTCGGTGGCGGCGCGGTCGGCGTGCTTCTGCCGCTGTAGCTCTTAGTTACGTCGGCCCAACTCACGCGATCGCGTGACGGTGACCTGTTGCGGCTGAGGCTCCGTTTGTTTTTGTCGCAGCTGCTGTTTCTTCGTGACGATGCGCGACTCCTGGAAGGAGCCCTTGACTTGCTTGGGGAACGTGACCCTTCCAGGCGCGGGAACGAGCTTGCCGAGAGCTGCTGCTGTTGCTGCTGCTCGGCGGCGCGACGCTCCCACTGCCGGCGCCGGACGACGTACGGCGTCTTGAATTTGCCCTTGCAAAATCGGTCGCCCGTTGGGTGAGCGCCTCCGCACAGTTTACACTTGGGGGTACATGTGTGGTCCTCCGTGGGGTTGGTCGCGCCGCACGCAAGACACGCGCGGATGGTCGGTGTGGGGCATACGTCGCGCCGGTGGCCGACTTTGCCGCACTGCTGACACACGTCTATTTGCTTGCGATACAGGCTGCACGGGATTAGGGTTACGCCGTAACGAACGAAGTTCGGTACCCTGTGACCTTGAAACGCGATGATAACTGTGGTCGTATTTCCGATGCGCTTGGCTCCGACCGCGAGGGGGTTGCGGTCGTTCACGATGTTCCTGTCTATTTCGGCGGCGCCGTCGTCCGTCGGGATGCCGCGTATGACGCCCTTGACGGTGTCGTGGGGCGCCGTGCGATAAGCGCCAACTTCGTGGAGCTTGCCTTGTACTTGTATCGCTTGAATTCGGGAGTATTTTGCTGCGTTTTCCTCGCTAGGAGTGCTCACTACCATGATGTTTTGCTGGACGTTGGGGCATATAGTGTCCCTGGTCCCCGCCGCACTCTCGATGCCTGCCGCTGCCAAAATCGCCGCGGCCACGTTGGTGGTGCCGGCCTTGAGAATGTCGAGGCCGCCCCTTGGCCTCACCACTATCTTGATTTCCTCCGTAGGCATGGCGGGCATGCGTGCCGCACGAATCGCCGATACACGGGCGCTGGTGGAGAACTTCGATTTCGAGCTCGTAGTGCCGTCTCGACGGTTAGGCTTACCGTTCGAAGCGCGTTGCCGAAGTCTTGACATGCGATCGCAGGCCTGGGTCCAGCCAGCTTCATCGTGGTATTCTTCGGGCGAAATATCCTCGCCCTGCACTTGCACGCACATTTTGGAGTCCGAAGGCCCCGCATATTGAGCGGAAGTCTCCATGTCGTTGTCGAAGAGTACGGGCTATGCCAAGCGAGCCCTGGGTTCGCTTAGGCTTAGCGAGTCCATGTGGCGCCGGAGTAGGTAAAGTTCGATAAATCGGCGAAAAACGCACCTTTCGATAAAAAATTGGTATCGGTCGAAGCCAATCACCTTCGCGCACACATTGATAATACGAAAACCGAAGTTTGATCCAAATAGCACTGCGTAATTAGGTATGGAAGACAGAGCCGATGTGAAAACGACTGCTCACCTCGGCGATCGCAGCGCCCTCCTCGGCACCCCCATGTTTATGATTTCATGTTTTTTGATTAGGCTCTTTTTGAGGAAATCAGAAAGCGACGAAGAAAAGGAGCCACACAGCCAGTCGCCCGGTTCCTGGGGCAGAACACGAGCCACTGCCACGAGCGCGAGGAGCGAGATATGCCCGTGCCTTGCCCGTGCGAGCCGCCTCTTTATTATCATTATCATTATAATACTCCCCGCGCCGCCAAGATACAAACGTCCAGGAGGACGAACCAACTAAAAGGCGTCAGCCGAATAGAGCAAATGTGCTAATGTCGAGTACGAAAACTGATGGTCCGGAGCAGCGCTACGACGTTAAGGGGAAGCACGGCGACGACTGTGCGGCAGTCAAAGGAAGAAAAGTACTTGTAAAGCTTAAAGACACATGAACATCTGGTTCCGCACCCCCAGTTCGCCCAAACAGTTCAGGGTGTCCATGTTCAGGGAGTGGGAAACATCTTTCATCAGAATGCAGGGTTGAGTTCTTTAGGATGATGCCGTTCGCGCAATTACCAGGTCAGCAAAAATGTGAGGATAACCACGAAGCGGTGCAGCTTGCCCGTCAGTAGCAGATCGATGTAGTACAGCCAGCCGCTGCCTAGCCATCCAGAGCAACAGGCACCGCAGTAGCACGCCACGTGCTGTCATCTTGTTCAACTTGTGCGTCAAGCTTCCATCTCGGCTGCGGCATCCTCTTCACCATACTCATTGGAGATGTTGGTCTAGGTGATAGGTAGTTGCGCGGGTAAGTAGGCAGTGCACCCTGGTCGTGGCTGGCACGATGATGATGCTCGGTACGTCGATCACCACCCTGGTCGCCTCCTGGACTGCCGTAGCCGCCGGGATCGGAAATCCTCCCTGCCTGGTGCAGTCTTCGGTTAACAAGCTCCGTCTCGTGCCCCTTGCATGCATATGCGTAGCCAGCGCAGGTTACCATGGGTGGCAGCTGGCCACCTGAGGTCACTTGTCGTGAGCTGCAACGCGGATCAGGATGGTGAGCTGCGCCCAGTGCCCCCGGGACGACGATCGCACCAGCAGAGAGGGGAGCTTCCAGGACCCTTTTGGCGGGCCGTCGAGCGCGGTTACTGAAGCTGCCGGGCTTCCTTTCACGAGCCCTCCGCAACTAGGTTCATCTGATAGTTCATGTGATGCAAATCGGGACGCCGGTGCACCGATCAGAGGTGGATATACCAGCAGACGTAAACGCCATCGGAGGTGCCAGAGGAAATGCCAGCGCCGGGGGAAACATGCCCACCGCCTTTAAAGTGCACGAGCGCCCGCCTGCGACGGTCACCGACACGGTGTTTTGGCAGGAAACGTCCACAAGCGGCAGCGGCGTCTGAACCGTCGAAGAAAATTTACACCATCTTCCCGCGAGGCGAACCATGGGCTAGATGCGACGCATCGGGGGTTGCCGTTGCGGTTCTGTTATGTTAGCGATGTCAGCGTGTGGATTGCTGTTGTTGTGTATCCTATTTACGCAGCGTGTTCACCCCCGATGCGTCGCATCTACCCCATGGTTCCCCTCGCGGGAAGATGGTGTAAATTTTTAACCGAGCGCAAGCTGCGCGCTAACGCACAGCTGACACGGCGACGGGAGCGAGCGCAGCCGAGCGCAAGCTGCACGCTGACCGCGCTGACGCACAGATGGCGCTGCGGTGAGAGCGGCGGAGCGCGCAGCTACCGCGGCGAGGAGAATGGGGGAGGGATGCGGACTACGCCGCGACAACGCGGGACAAGGCGAGTTAAAGAGATGCGTTGCATCTAAAATCAAGTTGGGTGGGTCTGGGACGGCCGCATCCTTGCACGTCGTAGTCAACGGGTCCTTGGAGAGTCCTACACCCTGGCCGTCCGTGAGGACGTCACAGTCATCGCTAGGCGGGCTGCTAGGTACACCAAGTTGTCAATCGAGGGAAGATGTCGCGAGCTCTGCCAGTTGTTGATGGCGATCAGAATCCTCACCAGGAGTGCAGACGCGCGGCTCACACACAGCGTGCACGTTGGTCACCTTCTCGGCTACCACGGTTGTGCCACCGGGAAGCTCCGTGGTCTTGCCGTGCCGATGGTGAAATCAGGGTTCGGCGCTCCAGTACTCTGAGCAGCAGCTTGGGAAGGAACCGCGGAGGGTCTGGCGAAAAAGACGTGGGAGCGAATAAAGGTGACCGTTTCGTGGTATTCATAACTAGTGAAGAAGTCGGCTTCTAACTCGTCCAAGTTGATTGTCTCTTGAATGCACTTATCGTTCATTTTCATTTTGTCGTACCTGCTGTTGATGCCGCGCAGGTGGGAGCGGATCAGGTCGGTCGGTGAGTCTGGATCCTGCAGCAGCGATTCAATTGCAGCTACGCCCCTTGTGAAGGCTTGCCTCACGAAGTCACGGCGGCGGCGCAGCTCCTCCATAGTAGACGGAAGCGAAGCCGGGCGACCTGGTGGCTTCGGCACAAGCACGAGCGGTGAGCTGCGTTTGAGGACGAGGCGTCCCAAATCAGCTGGATCCGAAGGAATCCCGAGCCTAGCGTACATCGGCGTCTGCGCCCCGTCAAGTCGAGTCTGCTCGTGGTTCGATCTCCCGGGTTTGACGGCACAGGATGTAGCGGAAAGCGACGGAGAAAACAGTCAAGCAGCCGGTCGCCCGATTTCTGGGGCAGAACACGAGCCACTGGCACGAGCGCGAGGGGCGAGCTATGCTGGTGTCCCCGGGCCCGGGCGAGCCGCCCCTTTAGTATCATTATCATTAACAGATGTCTCGGCGTTCATCTCAGCTATAATGCCGTTAATAAGTACTGGGTTATCGCTTCGGATTCGGCTTCGTCGTTTGTACAGGGCCTCGAAGTCCGCGCTCGGCGTCGTTAATGTCTGTGGGTCGTCAAGACTATTCATGGTAGGTCAAAAATCGAATCCCGTTTTTCCGCTGGTTCCCGCAAGGCGTCCGCCAGGAATCGGTAACGTCGTTGAGAGTGTGGGATAAGGTAACAGTTTGGCGCGTCTTCAATTCCTTCTTGGTTCTTCTTCACGACCGCCTACGTTCAGTGGTCACTGGTAGAGGGTAAGTCCAAACGTTGCAGTCCCTCACGTCAATGTTGTGGCGGTCCGCAGTCAGTTCTTCAACTGTGTAGTCGTTTAATGCTGGTCACGACACTATTTTGTTGAAGAAACAGAGGCACGGGTCGCGGGACGGGGGTGGTTCTTTAATGGCGGTTGGAACTGCTATCAAATGATAGTGATATCGGGAGGAGCGGCTGCCAATAGCCACCTCGTCTTTCTGTGATATTTTCACCAATATCCATGTTGTTCGGCACATCCAATAATTCAGCTTAACCGAGTTCTTCTTATCGGAAGTCTACTGTAGATGTTTTAGTGAAGAGATGCAGCGACACGCATTGCAATTGGGGCACCCGTCCACTTATTATCGATCACCAATTCGTGGGTATTCACCAGCGTCATCGAGGAATGGTCATGACTATACGGTCACGTTCGTTGGTCTCGAGCGCTGATCGTGGTGGTTGGATCTCGCTCGGTTTAGTTCCTGCTCGCCGCCCCACCTGTGTATCGCGTTAATACGCCCTCGCAAGAAACACCGTTGTATTTGTTGGAGCTGCTAGGTAAAGCCACACTACACCCCAGCCTGCGAGCCATTTCTGTTCCCGCCACGTATGTTCCTCGCCGATTCGCCACTGCGGCACTGACGACCACGACGTCGAAGATCGGCTTGCGTCTTACAAGAGGGTACGTGAACACAGTAGGTGGTGTGATGTTATAAAGTTAAATTACGTGATATTCTACGTAACAGGTGTCGCCGAACTTTGGCCTAAAAACCACGAAACCACGAAACAGAAGTAGACACGTGGACTATGGATCATTTTTCTGATCAGCTTTGTGCAGGCCTTCTGCAGGCCTTTGGCAGGCCTGCCGTGCGCAAGCTTTGTGCTGCGCAGGGCATACGAGGAAGGGCGCAGCAGGCAGGTGAAACATTCACCAGCTATAAGAAGACGTCGTTTATCGCTGCAAGCGCGTGAACGCCTCAATTCCCGAGCCCTAAAAGATGAAGCACATTCTGAAGGCATCGATGAGGACGCTCTTCAGATCTTCCTTGGTAAAAACACTGAAAATTTTATGGACGTGATTAGGTTGTATCAGAGCTATGGCAAGCTGCAAAAACAGCTCGTCTTCGCTTGCAGCCGGCTGTCTGCGACTGAAGCGTCTCTTTCGGCATTCTCCTTTGATGACTCGCTTGAGAAAAATGTCTGCACCGCTGGAGAAAATACTCCGGGACCAAGCAGTTGAAACTCTTCCATTCGCCTGTCAGCCAACACCCCTGACCGTGCCCCTTGCTTACGCTGAATTTGTGGCCATAGCTGCCCGCACAAGCCCTTCTATGCTGTCGCAATCGCAGACCCGTGGCATACTGCCCGATATGCTTTTCACGTGGCATTGCTGGTCACGTCACTCGTTTCTGGCTTAGCCAAGCTATACCATCTGATTATGCGAATCGCCGTCCCACCTACGACAGCAGTGCCTACAGAATCCGCCAGCCATAAAGCCAGCCGGCTGCCGAAACACCATGCAACTTGTCTCCACCCGACGAACAGGACTGATCCCCGCCGCTGCTCCTCGTCTCGGATGCGTCGTCGCCCCAACGCCACGCCCAAGGAAACTGATCAGCGCAGTTTCGTAGGCAAGAGCTGTGTCGCCGTCGAACTACCCGAGTCCTCACCTAACCCCTACGAATTATCCAATAGACACCGGATATGCCATATCCACAATGCATCCAAGCCTCTGCCGCAGAATAAGAACAGTGGCAATTCCGGTATTTGGACTTCTGCCTACGCACGAAGAGCGCGCAACACATTGATCCTTTGGCTTTGTGCACGCCCACAGTTGTCGTCTAGGATGCGCTGAGTTTATTGAATTTGCAGTGTTGCAGTCGTGCTGTCATGAAGTCATATTTGTACCCTCGACGCATACCCCCGCCTAAGCCTCAAGTGCGCGTGCCGTTACAGCCACAGCCGCTACCTTGCACGGAACACCGCTTCGACCGCGTTGGCATTGACTTATACGGCCGACTACCTTTTCCCGCAGCCGAAAACCGTCGGGCTATTGTCGCAAGCGATCATCTTACGCGCTACGCCGAGCTGGCTGCGCTACCGGCCGCTACAGCGCGGGACGCGGCTTCGTTTCTCTTACGTCGCTTAAATCTTTGGCATGGCGCCCCTCGGGAGTTACTTAGCGACCGAGGTTGCGTTTTCCTGTCGGAAGTGGTTAAAGCTCTACATGCTGAAGGCCACATCATTCATCGTACCTGTACAGCCTACCACCCAGACGAACGGGTCACCAAACTATTTAATCTCACCCTTGTGGATACGCCAGCTATGTATTTATCTTAATATCGTACAAGTTGGGACCCGGCCTCTCCCTTCGCCTCGTATGGTTATAACACGGCGACGCAGTCTACAACAGGCCGTTCTTTCTTGTGTATGGCCATGAGCCATCCTGCCCCCTGTAAGTTATTCTACCATATCGACCGGGGGCCTTCGGGTTCTCACCGGTTTCCCAAGTCTCGATGAACGCAGAAGAGTGCAACCAACATTCCCGCTAGAGCGGATCAATTCAAGCAAAGGCAGCACCATGACAGCACCGTGCCATCTGCTACTTTCTCGTCCGGTTCTCTCGTCTCGCGGTGGGTGCCGCCAACAACCGCCGGAAAATATAGCAAGTTTCAGGCTACCACGACCCGTATCAGGTAGTAGAACGCACGTCACTCGCCAACTACGTCGTTGAACCACTGGAGCCTTCATAAGCCCTTTGCCGTTGGAGAAAAAAAGCTCATGCGCAGCACCTGAAGTCGTTTTATGGCTGCCTTGTTGTGTAGTGAGCTATAAATATCCAGGAATTTGATTAAATTAAATATATATATATATAAATCTAGAGAAAGATAAACTCACAAAGCGCGCAGAAATAGTATAAGTAACGAGTCGGATACACAGCAAGAACAATAACAAACAAGGTTTACTTACGTAGCGGCAACGGGACTTGCCTGCATCAGAGTACAGTTACATGATTTTGCTGTCACAAACATTTGGAACACATTTTTTATATAGCTTTGCAGAAAACTGTGAGGAGGAGCGGAAAATGTTTCGGAAATGGAGAGTATGCATACAGTCGGGCTACGCCTATGTTACAACAACAAACCAAAAAGAAAAAAGAAAAAAAGGGAAAAAAAAGAGGGGGGGGGGAGCGAGAGAGACAAAGGGGTCGTGTTAACAAAGCAGCGTTCAAGGTTGCACCATGACGGGTCAACGTATGCCGCGTGGGCTGCAAGTTCAGACAATGCGGGAAACTGGACAACCGCGGTTTCAAAAGAAAGGCAAGAGTATACAGTAAGGTATTCAGTGGCTGGGGAGACTGGTTGGGGCGGAAGCGAAGATGGGTGTGCCCCCCGCGGATGAAGAGAATAGATACGGGGCACAAAAGAGCATGTCGCAGAAGCTAGCAACTGAACAGGAAATAGGTAGGGTCACAAAAAGTTAAACATGAATAGATCACAAAGAGTTAAACATTCTTAAGTGTAGGTGGGAACGAGGCCTCCTTCCCCAGGACAAATGGCATTGTTGAGCCGCATTAGGCTAATAAAGCTGCTGTATTAGGAGAGTTTCTGCGAATTCTGATGACGGTTGACACTCTTGGAGCGGAGGATGAGTGAGTTAAAACTAAGTTAGTTTGCGGGTTCCCGTTCGGGGCTTTTTTCTTACAGATTACGTTACGGTCTAATTGGTTGGCTCGCACAATAGCGTCGCCGATAACTTTTTCCGGGTATTTTTTATTCAGGAGGGGCGGTCTTGAGTTCTCGACCGTTTGAGTCAAAGTCGGCTTGGTTTGGGCAAATTCTCCTAAATCGGTGGCTTGGCTGTAAGGTATTGCTGTCTTGCAGTGTCTGACATGGCTACTTCGGAAGTGCAAATACTGCCGCGTGTCTGTCGGTTTTCTATACAGTTTAGTTTGAAGCCGACCTTGGAAGGTAGTAACGGTGAGGTCCAGAAAGTTTACACTGTGTTCGGAATAGGAATGACCAAGGGAAATACTAGGATGGGCTAGGTTAAATGCCTCAATGAAGGTGAGGAGCTCCGCCTCACCGTGTTGCCAGATCATCAATATGTCATCAATATACCTTTTATAGTTCATTGGCTTTAAATTTTGGGTGTCAAGAAAGTTTGATTCGAGGTGAGCCATAAAGATATTGGCGTAGTTAGGTCCGATTCTAGTACCCATTCACGTTCCGCTGACTTGCACGTAATGAACTCCGTCGAACGCAAAATTGTTAAGTTCAAGAATAAGCCTAAGGAAGGTTTGGAGAGCAGAAGAATCGATAGGTTTGTCGCACGATGACTGCTCATACGCAAGGGATACAGCGGCGATGCCATCTTCATGGGGGATGTTAGTATACAGTGACGCAACATCAAGGGTGACTAGAAGGCAGTTATCAGGAATTTCAATTTTTGAGATGTCTGACAGAAAGTCATTGGTATCCTTAATGAAGGAGGGAAAAGCTGGGCGGAATGTCGCAAATGAGGTTATCCACATAGCGCGAGAGGTTTTCGGTAACAGTGCCAATGCCAGAAACAATGGGGCGCCCTGGGTTGTACACCTTGTGAATCTTTGGGAGAAGATAGAATTTACCGGCTACTGGGCTTAAGGGGATCAGGGAACGAGCCGTGGTTTCATTTATTGTTTTATTTTTAACAAGCTCAGCAAGTTTATCTTTGACAATTTGCTTATAGTCTTGAGTGGGATCATTGGGTAGTGCTTTATCGAACGTCGATACTGATAGTTGCTTATTGGCCTCGTTAAACATAGTCGGTTTTGTCAAGGATTACGATTGCGCCTCCATTGTCGGCAGGTTTAATAATTATGTCGGGACAGCTTGCGAGTTCCTCTAGGGCTTTCTTTTCGTTGGTAGTCATGTTGTGGTGGAAAGAAATTTGTGTTTGGTATGCTTTTCGCACATCGCGTTGGACAGCTTGATGTACATGTCGAGGCAACTATCACGCTGTGTGGGAGGGGTCCAGTGCTTATAGCTAGGTAGGGTTTCTGCGGGCTTCTTCTGTCGCGGGTGATCGTAGAAGTATGCTCGTAGCCTCATGTTTCTGGCGAAGTTATCCAAGTCCTTAAAAAGTTGAAATTCATCAAAACCACCAGTAGCCGGGCAAAAGTGTAGGCCCTTTGACAAGACGTTCATCTGAGCTGGGGAGAGGGTTATACTTGAAAGGCTCATTACATTCCCGGTAAGGTTTTCTTTTGTGACAGCAGGCGAGGGAAAATTATTAGTATAGGGGTTTAACTGAACTGTTTGGGGTGCAGTAGTCGAAGCATTTATAACAGTCGTAGTGACATTATCGGTCGTATTGTCAGAGTGGGGGCAGTTACTAGTGCCGGAGCTTGTTAGGTTCTTACGCGTGTGGCCAGTGTTAGAAATCTTATCTCGGTTAAACTTTCGGTCCTTTGTTCGGAATATGGCGGAGGCCGTCTTAGATTCGTAGTTGCTTAAAAGGTTCAACTCTCTTTTGCTTAGTTCCTGACTAAGTAGTTCCTCTTTCTTTCGGAGAGAATGGGCCGTAGTTTCGTAGTGATTGAGGATTATTTCAGTTAATTGTAAATATGCTTTATCGAGTACCTGTTTCCACTTATTCGTGTTGGACGGGGAGAGTTCGGTAGTAGCAGGTTTTATTCTAATCCTAAGACCCCTGGGAGCGACCGCGGCAGTCAAGTACTGTGAAAGAGCGGAAACGTGCAATTCGGAACGTATGCGCTTTTCGGTGATTTTTCTTAGCTTTAAAAACTGTCTTGAAACGGGGAAGAAGGCCGCGTTACCTGTTTTTTTGTGTTGTAGTCAGTTGCTGCTATGCTGATTCTTTCGAAGATTGTAAGGGCATGTGGCACGGAGGGCTGGATTTTGGACCCCGGAAGGTCCGGCAGACGCGCTGCTGTTGGTTTTCGTGGGCTCGGCGGTCGCTGAAGATGCGGAGGTTGGGCGTGACATGCTGTTGTTGCGGCGCTGGTCAGGGAGCTTCGTAGTGTCGCCGCGAGCGTTCCCTCGGGGCGTTGTGGCCGCTGCAGGTTTGCCAGTAGGGGTTGGCATGTCGCTGGCGCGACGCTCGTCCATAGACTTCGGGGTTGGGGCGCGGGCGCTCGCCCGGGGTGCCGTGGTTGCGGTGGATCTGGGGAGCGGTGGCGGTGGGATGATGGCACGACACTGCTCCGGGGTCCTTACACTGGATAGAATTGGAGGCAGTGGTGGAAAGTCGCTGTCATTTGGCAAGATAGCCGGGGCTGCAATGGGTCGGCGGTGCATGCGAAGTCGCGCCAGCCCAGAGGATTGCAGCGCTGTTGCATGAAGCAGATGTGCACGAATATGGCCGGCCAGCAAGGCCACACCCTCGAAGCTCGGGTGTAAGCCGTCCACAGCGAATATAAAAGGTAACTTTAACTGTGACTACGCTAATGTCGTATATCTTCTAGAGTGCACTGCTTGTAGGCAACATAATATAGGCCAAACTGAAACGCCCTTCCGGATACGGTTCAATAATCACCGCTCTCATGCAAAAAGCTGCCCTTATTTGCCCCTGTCAAGACATGTGAACAGTCCCGGGCATGCATTTGAACATCTTAAAGCAACGATTTTACAATCCGCCTTCAAAACGCACCACGACCGCGAGGTTCGGGAATCTTATCTCATTTATAAGTTTGGGTCAGCCACACTTGGGATTAATGAAAGTTACGGAAAACTAACGTGCTTATCCCTCGATTAAAATAGGCGGTTTCATAATGTTAAATGCAGAGCATTTCAGTAACTCACGATGTCACCCGCGTTGACGTTCGTAGTCCGCACCGCACCCCTCCCTACTATATAAAAAAAATACTACCCGGCGCCCGGTTTCGATTCCTCGACCCTGCGGGCGGAACGCAATGTACATGGTGCTCTACCCACCGCGCCACAAAGCCGACACAGAATGGGACGCTATGAACGCGCCTTATATCGTTGACTCATTCAAATTACTGCTGACGAGCGCTCTCTCGTCAGCAGTTGCCACAAGTGCAACAACATTAACGTAACGCAAACTACTTAACGTCGTGCGCCCCCGGAAATGCTCTGCATTTGATCGTGCCCCTCGCGAGGGGGATGTTTCACTGCGTCTTCTCTCGGTCGCGGGACCCGTGGCGACATCTGGCGGAGGTGCGGCACAACTCGTAGCACTTTCTTTGAAAAAGCGCCTCGAAAGCGCGGCAAATATGAAATAGGGATGACGCGCTTTCCTGCCTGGTGCGTTTCCAGTCATCCCGGGCAAACGGTCGCCTCGCTGGCGGTTCTTGCGCCGATATTTGTGGAAGTCAAGCGAGCCACATTGTCGTTGTCCAAGCAGTCTGCAAAACACAAAGTGGAAGACGAGAAGAGATACTTTCAGGAGCGATGGGAACTTTCTCGCCTGTGGAACCTTATTTATAATTCTACCCTTGAGTTTCCCATCAGAATTCGCAGAAACTCTCCTAATACAGCAGCTTTATTAGCCTAATGCGGCTCAACAATGCCATTTGTCCTGGGGAAGGAGGCCTCGTTCCCACCACCACTTAAGAATGATTAACTCTTTGTGATCTATTCATCTTTACCCTTTTGTGACCCTACCTATTTTCTGTTCAGTTGCTAGCTTCTGTGGAATGCTCTTTTGCGCCCCGTATCTACTCTCTTCACCCGTGGGGGGCACACCCATCTTCGCTTCCGCCCCAACCAGTCTCCCCAGCCACTGAATACCTTACTGTATACTCTTCCCTTTCTTTTGAAACCGCGGTTGCCCAGTTTCCCGCATTGTCTGAACTTGCAGCCCACGCGGCATACGTTGACCCGTCATGGTGCAACCTTGAACGCTGCTTTGTTAACACGACCACTTTCTCTCTCTCGCTCCCCCCCCACTGCTTTTTTTTACTTTTTTTGTTTTTTCTTTTTGGTTTGTTGTTGTTGTAACATCGGCGTAGCCCGACTGTATGCATACTCTCCATTTCCGAAACATTTTCCGCTCCTTCTCACAGTTTTCTGCAAAGCTATATAAGAAATGTGTTCCAAATGTTTGCGACAGCAAAATCATGCAACTGTAATCTGATGAAGGCAAGTGCCGTTGCCGCTACGTAAGTAAACCTTGTTTGTTATTGCTCTTGCTGTGTATCCGACTCTTTACTTATACTATATACATATAACACAGAAATAAGATTTGGCAGTCAATAAAACCTGGGAAAGCAAAGGGGAGGATGTGGTAGCTTATTGAAACAGATAAAGACTTTGGAAAGAAAGTGGAGAAAAAATGCCCGCCACGTGGGATCCGGATCCACGACCTCCAGAATACCGGTCTGGTGCGATAACCACTACGCTACCGGCGGGGCAATTTTCCCTCGACTTTCTGGGGTATTTATGTTAAGGTATTTTTGTTTCCTGTGCTTGGGGTGGAGGCCAGCGCCACTCGGAATACTCGGGATGAAGGGGGCCTTCTTTTTAACCCCCGCGCCGTGACTCGAGTGTCTACGACATGTCCAGAGTGGTCGACCAGCATTGAACCCTCTTACGCTTCCTATGGCACCAAGACTGCCAGAACCGAGGCCATCGCTATGCATGTAGCGAATCAGAATAGGAAATGAGGGGCTCGTTGAAAATAACACAGAAATAAGATTTGGCAGTCAACAAAACCTCGGAAAGCAAAGGGGAGGATGTGGTAGCTTATTGAAACAGATAAAGAATTTGGAAAGAAAGAAAGAAAGTTTCCCAAGCACAGCAAACAAAAATACCTTAACATAAATACCCCAGAAAGTCGAGAGGAAATTGCCCCGCTGGTAGCGTAGTGGTTATCGCAGCAGACCGGTATTCTGGAGGTCGTGGGGTCGGATCCCACGTGGCGGGCATTTTTTCTCCACTGTCTTTCTTTCTTTCCAAATTCTTTATCTGTTTCAATAAGCTACCACATCCTCCCATTTGCTTTCCAAGGTTTTCTTGACTGCCAAATCTTATTTCTGTATTCTGTATTATTTTCAACGAGCCCCTCATTTCCTATTCTGATTCGCTATATATATATATATATATATATATATATATATAGAAAATAAGGGTTGGCAGTCAAGAAAACCTCGGAAAGCAAAGGGGAGGTTGTGGTGGGTCATAGAAAGAGATGAAGAATTTTTTGAGTCGAAAAGAAAGTGGTGAAAAAATGCCCGCCGGGTGGGATCCGAACCCACTACCTCCAGAATACCGGTCTGGTGCGATAACCACTACGCTACCGGCGGGGCTGTTTCCCCAGCACTTTCTCGGGTATTTATGTTAAGGTATTTTTGTTTCCTGCACTTGGGGGTGGTAGCCAGCGCCACTCGGACTACTCGGGGTGAAGGGGACCTTCTTTTCAACCCCGGGGCCGTGACTCAAGTGTCTACGACATGTCGAGAGTGGTAGGCCAGCGTTGAACCCTCTTAAGCTCCCTTTGGCACCAAGACTGCCAGAACAGAGGCCCTTGCTAAGCATGTAGCGAATCAGAAAATGGGAAATGAAGGGCTCCGTGAAAATAACACAGAAAATAAGGGTTGGCAGTCAAGAAAACCTCGGAAAGCAAAGGGGAGGTTGTGGTGGGTCATAGAAAGAGATGAAGAATTTTTTGAGTCGAAAAGAAAGTGGTGAAAAAATGCCCGCCGGGTGGGATCCGAACCCACGACCTCCAGAATACCGGTCTGGTGCGATAACCACTACGCTACCGGCGGGGCTGTTTCCCCAGCACTTTCTCGGGTATTTATGTTAAGGTATTTTTGTTTCCTGCACTTGGGGGTGGTAGCCAGCGCCACTCGGACTACTCGGGGTGAAGGGGACCTTCTTTTCAACCCCGGGGCCGTGACTCAAGTGTCTACGACATGTCGAGAGTGGTAGGCCAGCGTTGAACCCTCTTAAGCTCCCTTTGGCACCAAGACTGCCAGAACAGAGGCCCTTGCTAAGCATGTAGCGAATCAGAAAATGGGAAATGAAGGGCTCCGTGAAAATAACACAGAAAATAAGGGTTGGCAGTCAAGAAAACCTCGGAAAGCAAAGGGGAGGTTGTGGTGGGTCATAGAAAGAGATGAATAATTTTTTGAGTCGAAAAGAAAGTGGTGAAAAAATGCCCGCCGGGTGGGATCCGAACCCACGACCTCCAGTATACCGGTCTGGTGCGATAACCACTACGCTACCGGCGGGGCTGTTTCCCCAGCACTTTCTCGGGTATTTATGTTAAGGTATTTTTGTTTCCTGCACTTGGGGGTGGTAGCCAGCGCCACTCGGACTACTCGGGGTGAAGGGGACCTTCTTTTCAACCCCGGGGCCGTGACTCAAGTGTCTACGACATGTCGAGAGTGGTAGGCCAGCGTTGAACCCTCTTAAGCTCCCTTTGGCACCAAGACTGCCAGAACAGAGGCCCTTGCTAAGCATGTAGCGAATCAGAAAATGGGAAATGAAGGGCTCCGTGAAAATAACACAGAAAATAAGGGTTGGCAGTCAAGAAAACCTCGGAAAGCAAAGGGGAGGTTGTGGTGGGTCATAGAAAGAGATGAAGAATTTTTTGAGTCGAAAAGAAAGTGGTGAAAAAATGCCCGCCGGGTGGGATCCGAACCCACGACCTCCAGAATACCGGTCTGGTGCGATAACCACTACGCTACCGGCGGGGCTGTTTCCCCAGCACTTTCTCGGGTATTTATGTTAAGGTATTTTTGTTTCCTGCACTTGGGGGTATATATATATATATATATATATATATATATATATATATATATATATATATATATATATATATATATATATATATATATATATATATATATATATATAAGCAGTAGAAGAAACTTCTCGAGGAGCCAGAAGAAATAGTTGAGAAAATGGTAGAAGCACGATTAAAAACAAAAAAAAACAGTGGTTTGCTGACGTTTCGACTGGAGCACCAGTCTTCATCTTGAGTAACATACAACGTAGAAGCACGCACGCTTATATAGGTGCAGGTGTGCTACAGTGCACCCTTGTTAAGAACATTGGAAGGTTGGGGCGAGGGAACAGGGAAGGGAGGGCACTATACATGTGCGTACAAACTTTCGCACGGTTCTGCTCCTCACAAACTCTCCACACCAACAAAAATGAAGAAAGAAGATGCGGTACCGCAGAAGACAAACTCTTTTCTAAAAAGCCCAGCAATATACAACTTCATCCATAAAAAAAACGAAAAAAAAGACAGGGTAGGGAGCCGTTGAAAAACACTTTTCGTACGAATTACACGAATAAATGAATGGTGTATAGACGTTTTATGCACCATTCATGCACCATTCCATGCACCATTTTTTCACCACTTTCTTTGTGACTCAAAAAAGTCATCTGTTTCTATGACCTACCGCATTCCCCCCTTTGCTTTCCGAGGTTTTCTTGACTGCCAACCCTTATTCTGTATTTATTCACCGAGCCCCTCATTTCCCATTTCTGATTCGCTACATATATATATTGTCAAGAAGACAGCCGACACGCCGGCAGCCGGTTGAGGTTGTTTAATTGCAGGAGTGAAGCCGCTGGATAACGCAGGTCTGAGCGTTGCAGTCACCAAGCGCGTTTCTGGCGCATGCACTTCCTCGGGTTCATCGTCTTCCCTGACACCTCTTTAACGCATATCCCCTTGTGTGGATTGGGCATAGCCCTATATGGGCTATGCTGGTGAGGCACATACTCCGATGTCTTAACATATTGCGTCTATTCCATATGGTCACTACCCTCGCTATAATATATATATATATATATATATATATATATATATATATATATATAGCGAATCAGAAATGGGAAATGAGGGGCTCTGTGAAATAACACAGAATAAGGTTTGGCAGTCAAGAAAACCTCGGAAATGTCCTCCAGAAAACCGGTCTGGGGCGATAACCACTACGCTACCGGCGGGGCTATTTCCCCACCACTTTCTTGGGTATTTATGTTAAGGTATTTTTTTGTTTAGTGCACTTGGGGGTGGTAGCCAGCGCCACTCGGACTGGTATATATATATATATATATATATATATATATATATATATATATATATATATATATATATATATATATATATATATGTATATATATATATATATATATATATATATACCCGCGTACACACATCTCATGCACATATACAAACATGCATACATATATACACACATACATACGAACATACATACATACATACATACATACATGCATACATACATACATAAATACCTACAAACATGCACACATACATACACACGTGCATACATACATACATTCATGCATAATAAACGCTGACGTGGACGGAAGCGATAGGTTGTTGCGAATGGTTAAGGCAGAAGGCTGGGCTAGTTGGTGATTCATTGACTGAATTTCACCAGCGAAAAAATTGGGCCGATCTCCCCGCGAGGGGGACTCGAGTAAATGCGTCGCATAGGGGGTGGGTGTATTGCGTTAACGTTTAGTGTTTGGGGAGTTGGTGGTAGTGAATGCGTTGTATCACCAGCTTCTTGACGTAGTTTGAATGAGTCAAGGATATAAGGCGCTTTCGTAGCCTCCCATTCTGTGTCGGCTTTGTGGCGCACTGGGTAGAGCACCACATACATTGCGTTCCGCCCGCAGGGTCGAGGGATCGAAACCAGGCGCCGGATAGTATTTTTTTTATATAGTGTAGGGGGAGGGGTGCGGACTACGACTACGGACGTCAACGCGGGTGACATCGTGAGTTACTGAAATGCTCTGCATTTAAAAAGGAACGAGGACGACGAATAACAATAAACACACAGGACAAGCGCGCGTCCCGCGTGCTTCTTCGTCCCGATCCCTTTTCGTCGGCGAAATTCACTTGTTCTGAATGCTCTGATTAAACTCCTCCGAAGCGAAGTTCTGTGAACATGTTGACGCTCAGATCTTTGTGTTCTTCGGCAGCTTGCAATTAAATACAACGTTCATCCACCGTAAGATGGCCTTCATAATCCACATTGTTTTTAAGCTCTCGGCGTGGTTGGCCAAGATGCAATATTCGCACTTGGTAATGTCCCCGTTACTGGCGTCCCGCAAGGAGGGAGCTTGATTCATTAGTTTCATATTGCTAGCTTTTTGCGTCGCGCTCTTGAAGTGCTCCATTGAGTTATTAGACGCCTGAGGGCGGCGCCGTTACATGATTCCTCCCCCACTTGCGGTATGAAGCGGCTAACCAGAGGAGAGACCATGCCCTTCGGCTCGTGCGTATAGGGCAGGCGTTGCCGCAAGGGACTCCGGCACCAAATGTAAAAAAGCCCTGCAAAGAGAAGACATGAGAGGCTACACTGCCGATCGTTCAGGGAGCTGCGATTTCTTTGCTCGCGTTCGTTTCCTCAGTTTCTTTTACACACCTGCGAAGAGCAGGTCATGTACCTTCGGCTTGGTGGTGAGGCGCTTCTTCAAGCATGGAAATTCACTGCTGCTTTTGTGCCTCGAGAAGCTTAGGTGTCTGCAAAGGGTATCGCACGTTACAGCACGGATCTACAGGTTCATGGAACATGGTCGACACACGCAATGTTCCCTTCCACCGTCGATCCCTGCGGAGTACACTTTAGCTTTCGCATAGTTATTCTTTTGACACAAGCAGTCTTGGATGACCTTCAGCTATTCGTCGACGATAACAGTTATTCTCTTAAGCGGTCGGCTTCATGCGATGAAAACGGCATATAAGGAAATCATGTGATCCTACTACTCCAGCGTCATTAATATACAAGGTTAATTATTGTTGAAGACCTGCAGTAAAGTTTTCCTTCGCACTCCTCCCCCAAAGGTGGCTCCGCTGGTACCGCCGTCAGCCGATGAGGACCAGCAGCGAGATGTTCGCCAGTGCGGCCGACGACCTGTTAAGCCGCCGGAGGCGGCCGTCGAGGAGTCGATGGGTTCGGTGGTTGCTGGATTCCGGTAGCCATTAGACGCAGGCTTGGGTACGATATAACTTGGAGTTTATAGGCAGTACTATTTACAAGAGAAGTTTACAATATTTACATAAAATGGGGTAACTCGTTACAACTCTCGGCATAGCCGAAGGTACAGGGTACCTACAAACGAGGATGGACCGAAGTGGTGGATCTTAGAAGAACGCTCGGCATAGCCGATGGCGCGAAGCGCCTGCAAGAAGTAAAATCCGACCCCCGGTAATGGGGTTCCTAGCATTTATAGGATTTGGGCAGCGCCCCTGCTGGTGCGAGAGTGCACATGATGTCAGGCGGATATCCGGGCTGACATCAGGGTGACATCAGCTCTCAAAGCTCCGATTGGTCCACTACAAACAAATAAAACACACACACAAAAAAAGAACTAACCAATCGTAAACATGTCACCCCCGCGGTCACATGACCCGATAATCTCTCTCACGCCACTCCTAGTCAGCTTTCCGCGAACGCTATTGCCACCGCTAAGCCAAGGCAAGGCCTCGGCTACCTAAAGTCGCATACCGTGAGGAGCGGCCACCCCACTAGGTTGAACGGGCGGTATCTTGTTCAAAAGCCAACCCCGGACGGCTTAGAGCGGTCTAGACTAACGCCTTACAGTAACGTCTTAACGTCTCGCCGCCTCGCCTTCGTCTACGGGCGCTCGCCGGCACAATGAGGGAGTCGGGACTAATCCCCTCCCGAAGCCAAGGACGGCCGCCGCCCGACCCGCGGGGAGAGCTGACCGCATACCAGCGCAACAAAGGTTATCGGGAAAGCACAAAAGGAAGGAACGCGAGGCATGCACTCGCGGCTTCCAACTTCGCGTCCCGCCGGTAAACAAAACGAGAATTCCGCAGCGGGCTTACACCTGCATTGTGTGCTTTCTCGGAGCGTGGCGGCCAGTATAATCCAGCTACGCCAATTATTTGTTACTCAGTACCGGCGAGAGGCGAAGAAAGTTATTCATGCCTCCTTCTTTTGTAAAATATCCAACAGCAGACCTGTAACGTGCAACATACTCCTTTGCGGGAAAACATACAAGTGGCATGAAGACTGTTTGAGGTAACTAGACTCGACTTTGCTGGTGCCCTTTATATGGAAAATGGGGAGGCTGCACAGCATAATGAATGACTTATGATCTTCACACGCGCTACCACAAGGGCTGTACACCTAGCGTTAACAACTATGCTCACTTCGGACGAATTTCCTTTCGCTTTCTGTTGGTTTTGAGTGCACAGAAGAGTGCCGGGCACTTTGCACTCTGACAGCACCCTCGCGTCCAAAAGAGCCTCATGTGATTTAACATAGTTAGAGAACCATGAACACTTCTCCATTAGATTCATTTCTGTTCTTATTCATGTCTTTAACTTCACACACACAAATGCAAAGGAACGCTCGCCTCATGCCCTGCCATTCTTGTTGGAATATCTCTACTGATCACACCTGACCCATTCAAACAGGACAACTCGCACATCAACCAAGCGACACGTCAAAGCACAATTACAAACTTCGGCACCGACAGAAGCTTTTGGACCACTTGTAGAATCGGTGTACGGGAGAATATATCCTGGTGCTAAGGTCCTTTCATCATCGTCGACGCGCGTGCTACCGCAATTTCAATTTAAGGGACGTGGTTATGTTGGAGGCAGCTAAGATCCCTATAGGAGACGTTGGTTGCTAACCCGTATTATCAAAATTTCTTTGGGCGAGACAGGCTCACCTACTAGTAGTCTAATAGGGAAGACTATCAGAAAACCTGAGCAGACAGTTTATTTTCTAGAAATGGAGACAGTACCTTCCGAAGGGAGAAAGTACGAACGGTAGTAAAATAAAGGGGAAAAAGTAGCTCCTCAAAGTACGGTCGGCAGCCCACCGCATGTCTTCTCTTTTCCGGACGATTTTAAAGACGCGATTTATGATCATGCATCAAGTGTGTAGCAATGCATTTTTGGGTACGCACAGCGACACCCGCTGCAGTAAGGCGCTAACACGTGAGTCCACGGACAATATGCGTGCGTTTATTTCAGCCTTTGAGACACAAAAAGTAATGAACCATCAACGCATATACGCGACGATGGAAGTTCCACTGTTACCATAAACTTTTCAGGAAGAAGCTTGGCAGTTTGAGTAAAGACACCACCTGTTGCCTTTTCTGGCTCCGGAGTCGTTGACATTGTGAATCGTTTAGTCTTGCTGTAGAAGCTGAGTACTTATGAGGATGTTGGAGGCAGCCTTGATGGAGAAACGTCATGCGTAGGGAAGAACTTTGCGGAAGTTGGCTTGCACGTCGCTGGGCGGGCTTCGACACGCAGCAAAGAAATGAAGCCGCTAGGAGGAAAGAGCGACTTTTGTTTGCAAATGTGCGACAGCTTTAACGCGCCTGCTTAACAGGGGCCGGCGCAGAGACGCAAAAATTATTTTGTCAGTGATCGACCGGGTAATAATAAATGCGAGTCACGTGGAGGAGCGGGAAGTTTCCATCCGCCGTGAAGCCCGCCGAGTGGCGATTACATCTGAACGTCATCGCTCCTCGACGACTAGGTGGTGGCTCGTGGATTGCCCAAACGCGCCTGGCATGCAGTTGGTCCTTGTTTTACGTTTAGTTAGAGTCAGCGAAATACTGGCGGTTCGCTAGTTTTAGCATTCTGCAGATATTGTTAGGGTAAAGTTGTGAAAAGACGCCATGGACGAGTTGCCCGCAACAGGCTTAAGATGTTGCTCGAGTTTGGTAATTTACTCCCGAAAAAAAGAGAATGAGTAGCGCTCTTTCATTGCTCTTGAGGTCGAGTGATGAGCAGTGGTATTTATGTACTGCTTCGGGCCAGAATGCTTGCAGGTAAAAACCTTGTCTGAACCCATGATAGCGTCTATGGCCATCCCAATTTGCAAACCATTAGAAACACCTGGGTATAGAGGGGCGAACAAAAACACAGAACGTGTATGACGTCACGTTTGTGACACCTGCTTTATGTTCTTATTTGCTTCGTTGTGCGCCCCTCTTCGACATTGGCAAAGCTTATGAGAGCACGTGGGTCCCTCCCCCCCGAACGTCCTCAGGTGTCAGACTCGGTGTCATTGTCGTTCTCTTGCTCGTTCCCTCCCTCTCGAGACCCCCGCACTTGGCAAGCCTCACCTCTGTATACGGACCCGGTACTATACGCGAGCTTCCATAGAACCTCCGTTAAGTATTCCCGGAGATGTCCCTGCAGGAAAGCTATAGAGGAAACACCGCCCATGGCTACTTTGAGAGTCAGGTATTATGAGAAAAGTTAGACACTACCACTTCTGCATATTGCCTAACGATAAATATGCGAGAACACAGAAGAAGAATGCGGACGGGATCCTGTGATCATATTTGCGGGGAGCGGGATTAAATCCCGACCTCGCTCCTCGTGGCGGGCTGGATTGTCACGCCTATTCTAGGCTGCGGCGACGATCTGGAATTCCGCGAAATCAAACTATGACCCTTCCCCTGGGAAGGCAGCGGGAAGGTTGCGTTCTTGTGTTTCTGTTTCGGAAAAATATGCAGCGCTGAGTTCTTGCACGTGTTGGGAGATGACGGCGGACACTTTTTTCAGCGTTTGGTGTGAGCGAAGGAGAGGCAGCGTCACTGAGAACATTTCCAGAGGGAATTGCTGTCAATCGCGAGGACGTGAATGTCTCTTACATACCGCGCAAATGAACTGCACATAATATACGAACGATGACCTTTGCTATAGCTGCAAATAATACTCTGGCTTAATGATTGAGAAGCATGTCTTTCCTGACATTCGGGCATCATGACCGCAACTCTGGCAACTTATACAAGAAAATTTTCACTTTGAGCCACCTATACACGATACAACAAATACAGACGGAGATAGAAATACCACGAGCACCTGAGAGGCGCAAAATTTCTTGGGGCTTTTTAGTTTGCTTATGTGTTTGGAATCTGACAGCATTTCGGCTTTCCCTGGCGGTACTTATAAACCCTTTTTCATTGCTACACACATTATATGTCATGGCGTTTCGGGCGTGACAAGCATATTCGAGCACAATGCAGCTACATAAGCTGGATTACCAGCGTTCTGTTGTTAATAATACGCGTTGGATTGGTTTTGCCGATACGCAAAGGAAAGAAACGAGTTGAAAATTGTGTCGAAGTCGCCTCTAGCTGACCCAAGAACAAGAGAAAGAAAGGTACTAATAGATGCCGTGGGACCGCGGCAAAATTGTATTAAAGTGAGCAACCCTTCATTGCATTCATCACGAGAGAACCGAGAGGGCAGAAGAATATCTTGAAAAATTAAACCCAGTTCCACCCAGTGTGAATTCGGCTAAAACAGCGGGGCTGTGGTTCTCTTGTGTCGGCACGAACGTCAACGGGTGCTCGCCCAAGAATTGAAGCGCCGTCGCCGCGCAGATTCTACGGTTCGCGCAAAAAAAAAAAAAAAGAGAAAATATGTAGCTAAACGTCAGCGGCGCGAGGCTCCCTCTCTCCTCCCTCATAGCGCGAGGAAGGAAAAGAAAGCCGCCCCTACGAGGCCACTGTGGGTCTGGGAACGGCTGGGGAGGCGATTCCCCAACCCACCGATAGAAGACGCCAGTGGGTCTGAGAACGCACAACCTACAGAAGACGGACGAAAGGGCTTGACCTACAACAGCTGCGCTATAAAAAGAGAGCGTTTTACGTGGCGGGGGTGGCAGAAGGCGATCCGCATTTCGACGGCATTAAGCAGTGAAGCAAGCAGACACGCGTCAATTCTTTTTCTACCCGCTTTCAGGAGACGAGGAATGCAATCATCCAGGAATTCATCGACACGTTCCACCCGCACTGACGCCCCGTGTGACGCCACGACTGCGCCTGGCCGGTGGCGTGCGGTCTGAAGACGACGGCCACGCGGAGGTCTCCCGTCAGCTTTGTGCTTGAAGCTCTAGGGCTTCGTGAACAAGACTTTTTCCTTCGGTCAAATGTCGTTCCTGGCTCCTTTATTTCATGAACCGTTCATTTTAAGCCTTAGGAGCGCTTGGTAGTGGGATAGTTTGTTGAACATCGTTCGTGCGATTGCGCTGGTTATAATACAAGACGGACTAAAAATCATCCTTGCACTTTACGTGAAAGCTGCACACTGATAACTCTTTATTAAAAATGAAGTGTCAACATATGTATATATATATATATATATATATATATATATATATATATATATATACACAGAAATAAGGGTTGGCAGTCGAGAAAACCTCGGAAAGCAAAGGGGAGGATGTGGTAGATCATTGAAACAGATTAAGAATTTGGAAAGAAAGAAAGAAAGTGAAGAAAAAATGCCCGCCAGGTGGGATCCGAACCCACGACCTCCAGATATAGATATATATATATATATATATATATATATATATATATATATATATATGTTTGATGGACATACATGTTTGATGGATGGCGTAGGTTACTGTGCCAATCACTGCTGTGTTGTTACGCCAATGCTCTAGTCACCTGTCTCCTGCTTCTCCTCTCAGGCGATATTGAACTAAACCCCGGCCCAACTGTCACACTTCAATCCCTTGAAACACTCATTTCCCACTTAGAAGAAAACCACAAGTCTATGTTAGAAGATATTAAACAAATGCGCCCTGCTCAATCTGCTCTAAACGAAAAAGTCACCCTCTTATCATCTCGAATCGATGCGCTCGAAAAGCCTAACGACCCCAGCAACCCATCCTCTAGTGAAATACTGCCCTCCAGTTCTGCCACAATTATTTCCAAGCTGTCTTCCGAACTCAAAGTGCTCAGTGACAAATGCGATGATTCTGAGAACCGCTTGCGGCGCACGAACCTGCTATTCTTCGGAATAGCCGATTCAAAGGAAGAAAGCTGGGAAGAATCAGAAAAACAGGTAGTTGAACTTTGCTCAAGCAAGCTTGAAATAGCCATAAATACCTCTGACATTGAGCGTGCGCATAGGTTAGGCCGCTTTCAAGAAAATAAAAACCGGCCTATAATTGTAAAGCTTGCCCGCTTCAAAGATAAATCGAAAATTTTGTCTGCAACGCCCAAGCTTAAAGATACAGAGTTCTCAGTACGTGAAGATTACTCAGCACGTGTCAGACTTGCTCGAAAGAAGCTGTATCTCTACGCCGAGCCCACAAAAAATCAATTCAAAATTCGCTTTGACAGGCTACGCATGAACAAGAAACAGTTTGTTTACGATGCTGAAAGCGATACCGTAATCGAGTTAAAGGCATAGCGGTCATCGCAGGCTTCCCTCCCTCCGTGTTCCTCTCCTCATCCTCTCCCGTCATTGCCATATCCTCGTACATCACCAGCATGTCACACCTTGAACGTCGCACTAGCTAACGTCAGGAGCTATCTTCCTAAAAAGGAAACTGTGGAAGCCTTCATTGACGATAGCAACACCGACGTCACCGTACTAACAGAGTCTTGGCTCAGCAGCGACATCTCCAACGATGAACTGCTTCACAATCAAATTTCGCCATCTACCGGGCTGACAGGGTTGGACGGAGGGGAGGCGGCGTCTTAGTTCTAATAAAATCTTGCGTAACCTCGTTTCCCGTTCCCATTAACACCAGTCACGAAATTCTATGCGTGAATATCACCCTTCGTACTTCAACGAACATTCTAGTTGCTTGCTACCGTGCGCCCGACTGCGACAGTTCCTTCATCGACGACCTCTCCTCCGTCCTCCTAGACCTTCAGACTCGTTTTCCGCACGCTAACTATATAATCTGCGGTGACTTCAACTTCCCTGATATAGACTGGAATTTTCTTACAGCAACCTCAAGGCAGGCGAAGGAATTCCTTAACCTCACGCTTAACCTAAACTTTACGCAATCAGTTTCCACTCCGACCCGAGGCGCTAACATTCTAGACTTAGTCCTTGTTTCAAAACCTGAGCTTGCCCAGTCATTATCCTGTATTGATGGAATTAGTGATCACCGTATTATCTCATTTACCCTGTCCATCCCCATTCCCCTCCGGCAGCCACCCAGGAAATACATCCGTGATTACAGCAAAGCAAACTTCAATGTCATTAATACTGAACTCGAAAACTTTTACCATATTTTTGCCCGGGGTGCTCCCAGCAGATCTGTTGATGAAAATTGGCTTTTGTTCAAACAAAAAATTACCGCCCTAACTGATAAACACGTGCCCCTCATCTGTATTCGTGGTGACGCAGGCAAGCCTTGGTACACTAATCATTTACGACGACTATCAAAGAAGAAAAAACGCCTTTTTCGCACTGCTAAAAAGTCAAAATCTACCAAACGATGGAAAGATTACTTTGCTTGCCTGCGTCAATATACCAGTTCACTAAAATGCTCCAAAAAGCAATTTTTTCACACCGATCTTCTAAATATACTTCGATCTAACCCAAAAAAATTTTGGAATCTATTAAAACCTGGACTTAATCAGATCGATAACATTTCTTTGATGGCTGCCGACGGTTCACCTGTACCTCTGGAAGAGCGTTCGAATACCATGAACTCGTATTTTTCTTCGGTATTCACTCATGAGCCCCAATCGTTTGTCCCTACCCTTTCCACACCTGAATTCACCCAAATGCCTCCTATCACAATCTCGGTGGACGGTATTGCCAAACTAATCAACAACCTTAAACTTTCCAGTGCACCAGGTCCTGATAACATCAACGCGAAGGTACTCAAAGGCACAATCGCTACCTCGAGCCGCATATTGTTTATTATCTTTAACCAATCCCTTTCTACTGGCATCCTTCCGTCTCATTGGAATATAAGTAAAGTAACACCGATATTTAAGGCAGGCAATCGCTCCGATACCTCTAATTACCGTCCCATCTCACTAACTTGTATAGCTTGTAAATTACTGGAACATATTATATACTCTCACATCTCGTGCCACCTTGAAATCAACCACTTCTTCTACAAAAAAACAACATGGCTTCCGGCCAGGGTTGTCATGCGAAACCCAGCTCTTCGAGTTTACTACTGACCTTCATCTGAACTTAGACTCCTCTTTTCAAACAGATGTCGTCTTTTTAGATTTTTCGAAAGCTTTCGACCGCGTCCCTCACCAAAGACTACTATCCAAACTTTCGTGCCTTCGTCTTGATCCACTAACTATTTCCTGGATTAGAGCTTTTCTAACTAACCGCAGCCAATTCACTGTCATTGCTGGCCAACCTTCATCCCCTGCTCAAGTGTTGTCTGGCGTCCCACAGGGCTCAGTTCTCGGTCCGCTACTATTTTTAATTTATATCAATGACATTTCATCTGGCATTTCATCAACTATCCGCCTCTTCGCCGACGATTGCGTTATTTATCGCCGAATAAGTAACAACGAAGACCAAATCCTACTACAAAAAGATTTACAAAAGATAGAAAATTGGTGCTCTCTTTGGCTAGTGACACTCAACTTATCGAAATACAAATTCATGCACGTAACTTGTAGTCGTTCCGAACTTAATTACACATACACTTAATGTCTACTTGCCTTTCACTAGTAGAATCATACCGATACCTGGGAATTCTGTTAACAACAAACCTAACCTGGTCCGAACACATACTAAAACTCGTTGCCGAAGCATCCCAGGCGCTTGGTTACATTAGAAGAAACCTTTCACTATCGCCCCCAACCATACGCAAAATGGCATACGAGACAGTCATCCGAACAAAGCTATAATACGCTTCTGCTATTTGGAACCCTCATCAGTCGTACCTAATAGACGCCATCGAATCAGTTCAGAACAGCGCAGCCCGCTTCGTCACTTCTAAATATGACTGGCACCTCAGCGTCACCGACATAAAAGCATCCCTCTCCCTCCCCTCTCTGACAATTAGACGTGAAATCGGACAGATATGCCTCTTCCACAAGCTGTATTATCACTTTCACCATCTCCGTACTTCCCTATTGCTCACACCGTCCCGTTACTCACGCCGTCTGTTCAATTCCATGAGCATACAACGATTGCATGGTTCATCTAACGCATTTAATATGTCATTCCTACCACGTGCCATCGAAGAATGGAACAAGCTTTCAGACTCTGTTGTCCGTGAACGGAATCCGACGAAATTCAAAGAATTATTATTATCTCACCTTAGACTTTAATTTTATATAATCCCCAAGACTTGCCGCTGCTGCCTTTTTTAGTTTATTATTATTTTGGTTGTTAAATTATCTAATTAGATTTGTTGTTGTATAAATTGTCTAATGAACCATGTACCCAACCGTATTTTTCTTGCACCACATTTGCACTACTGATGACTCTGCCCCCCCCCCTTATGTAATACCCCTCTGGGGTCCTTAAGGGTTTAATAAATGATGATATATATATATATATATATATATATATATATATATATATTGTAACGTGGCGGCAGGTGACACGAACCATGAGGCGAAGAAGCGATGTATTTACGCAACTATTTACAGGCAGCCATTCCGAGCCCGGGCTCGCTGCACCCCGCAACCATCTTCTTCCTTGTCGTCATTAGTGGTGGGCCATGCCGGCGCGGGTATTGTCCCGTTCCGTGACAATATATATATATATATATATATATATATATATATATACAAAAAGAGGGAAGAAAACATTACAAAAAAAAACGAGATGCCGGAGGATGGAAAGGGTAAGAGGCGATTATTAGGCCTGAAAGATCTTTCTCGTGCGACTTGCTGCATTCACAGTGATTGTTCCAAAAATTGCATCTCACGCTTGGTGAGTGATAGAAGGGGAGCAGACACATTCCCCCTCACACCCGGACAAAATTGAAAATGATTTAGAAATATCCCTTCTGAAATATCTTTCGATCTTAAAAAAGTAGTTGTTTTGTCGAACAGGCCTTCGCATTTCACCTCGCACAGTGTGCGGCCAAGTTGTTTGCGGCAGTTACCTGCTGGAACGGATAACTATGCCGATGTAATAATGACCGCTATCCAGTGACATCTTATAAGCAATTTTATTTTATAAACATTCATTTTATATGCCTGACTAATCAATTCCATTTTATGCCTTGGGAATTTATCTTATTCATTTTTGTGTACAGCCTGTGCGCATAGGGTTGTTTTTAGAAACTTGTGGGACTGCTTCCCACCTTAATTAAGAAATTGGTTGCAATCCGGGGCACACCCATTTGTTACCTTCGCAGAAATGCGCTTGAATGAGGAAACTTCGCGGCCGACGGGCCGAGTTACACGAATGGCGCAGTTTGACATACGGGTCCCCATTCCATGCCAAACGTCCCAGCCGTAAAATCGACCATCACGGATTTGCTCAGTAAAAATTGTGGGTCATCCTCGCATGGCCCACAATGCTCCCTGAAAGCGTTTTTGTCCAAAAAAAAATTTCGTTCTCTTTCTAGCGGCCCTTTTATCTCCAGGGTTTCAAGCAAACTTACGTCTGTGAAAAAATTCATGAAAAAGTAAATTCTCTTACAATGGCCACCATTTTTTTGTGAACATCATTTTGAGGCCCTGGGCTGCTGTATGCCGAATTTTTAAAATATTTTTCCTTTTCTTTGCGGTGATTACGCCATTCATAAAATACACGATGTCGAGCATTTTCAAACATTTTTAGCAAACACAAGCACATTCTCTGTACCTGTATCTCAGCATTGTGGAAAAATGGTAAAAATTATATTTACACTGAAAAAAGGTGAAGTGTGCGAGAAAACGTTTGTCAAACTTGAAGAAATCTCCTTTCTGGCCCATATTCACCTTAGAATTGCGCATTGTTCTGCTCGTAGTAAAAATATCAAATACAAGCCATTCACCAGTACAAATGATCACAGTTTATTTCGGAAAGTTTAATCAGAACAGTTTTTGTTTTAGCAGAGAAAACAAATTTTCAATTTGTTCAGCGACACTACTTCACCCTGTTGTTCCACAGAGCGTCTTCTCTGCACGGCATGCACCTGCCTGCATGAAAGGGGCGCGAGCCAGCGGGTTCGCGCTACAAGAATACCTCTCGCCGCAATGGTAGTTCGTAGCGTCAGTACAGAAAAAAGGAATAATTCGCGTGTTAGTGGGAAAAGTACAACATGCAACTAACGGTGGTGCGCCCATTGTATGAGCGCGGGTAACTCAACGGCCAGCTGGACATGGACGTGCATTTAAAGAAGCAGGGTATGTTATACGCGGTATCTTTTAAGTATGCCGAAAATTACGAAATAAACGGCGGTTGAGTCACCGAGTTAAGCGGATTTATTTGTATGCGTTAGCGGGAATTGCATAACCCGATGCTTTAAATGCACATCTGATGTGCAGCCGCTGAGTTACCCGTACTCATGGAATGGGCGCACCACCGCTAGCTCCACGTTGTACTTTTCCCACTAACACGCGAATTATTCTTTTTTACTGTACTGACGCTACGAATACCATTGCGGCTGAAGGTATTCTTGTAGCGGAAACCCGCTGGCTCGCGCCTCTATCATGCAGCAGGTGCATGCCGTGCAGAGAAGACGCTCTGTGGAAAAAAAAATCGCGCCAATCCACCCCGTGAATGTGGTTGGAAAGCAAAGCTGTAAACGGCACCCATAACGATTACTCATGCGACGTCACTTAAAAGCACTCACATCGCTCTACAAATAGTAAAACCAGAGAGAAGTGAAATGCACTTAACCACACCATTTATTACTTCAAAGAGATATTCTTGGTGAGGTTAAATCAATGCATGATGAATGAACGGTGTTTCGTTGAGTTGTATTGGTGTAGCACTAGAGTGGAAACTTTTTTTTATAAAATCAAAGTGAGCTTCAACCCGATGTTAGACGATCTGACTTCTCCGTCTCTGCGCCGCGGACGGAGGCGACGAGACTTGCGGATGAAGGTGGAGGAAGAAATACTTCTGTACAGATTTCTCAACGGCCCAGAGTGCAGCCCTGGGGAGTGATTCCTTCTTCTGTGGGGCCCATATGCAGTCCGCGCGGCCTGTGTTCTGTCCACCCGCTGAAGCTGGGTAGGTAGAGAGGGCCTGGACAGCAGCATCTCCCATTGCTCTTGTTGGGTAGTTGACGGAAAGAGAGGAGGGTGCTCAGCGCTAAAGTCGCACACCCCCGATTACGGGGCCGAGTATTCCTACTTCTGAAGAAAATTTACATTCAGCGTCGTAGCGATTCGGATGCATTACGTGAAGACGCGTAGGCTGTGGGAAAGAGCCCGGATTATATGAGCCGTAGGGTAGTTTGTTGTTCTCTGGACAGGTCCGGGGAAGGCGAAGGTACGGTCTGTCTCAGAAGGCGATAATGCTGGATTATCTCCCTGGACGTGACAAGCGGGTGATGGTCCTCGTGCAGCTCTATAGCTCGGGAGGTAAAAGCACAGGCTTGTTGGGTAGGCGTATTTGTTGCCCTCCAGCGTGAGGCGGTGTCCAGATAAGCTGAATGGAACCGCTTGGGGAGTGGTTTTTTAGCACGCACAGTGCAGGTCAGGACACCCAACCCGACTGGTAATTCCAGTAGGCTTGCTGGGAATGGGTGACTACCCTCCGAACCCCTGGTTGAGTGAGAGCCAAGGTGATGGCTGCCTCTTCTGCTGCCGTCATTTGTTGGGTCCTAAGCGAGGTACACGCAAGGAGGTTGGCTCGGGAGGTAGCCACGATGATGGCGTATTGCTGCCATCGATGTTTGGAGAAGTCTTTGTCGATAACTGCATGAGCCCCATCGAGGGTGGTGTTTAGCGCTAGAGCCCGTGCTTTTCGTTGACCCTAGTCATGTGAGGGGTTCATATTTCTAAGCAAAGGGAGCATCTTTAGTTTTAGTCACCAAGAGTCTGGGAGTACGTCAAGCGGAGCGACATTCTGGGCAGCCCAGCCAATCTGGTGAAGCATGCGGTTACCCACCGCAGTTCTGAGTCGGACCTTCTGGTTAGAAAGATGGCCTTCTATCAGCTCTTCCACCGTGTTGTGGAGCCCGTGCTAAGCAGCCTCAGTGTGGACGCACTCATTAGAAGACCAATGGCCTGCTCAACCGCCTTTCTAATCATTATATAAAGCATCTCTATGTCTTCCTCGTCGAGAAGAAGATAGGGGTTTTGTCGTAAGTAACTCTCGAGAGGACAAGAGCTTCAATTAATCGAAAGGTACCGGATTCTTTTAGGCCTCGCTTCTTCGTGGCAACTCGCCTGATCATGTGTATGATTAGATTAATGCTGTTTTTTGAGGCGCTGCAAGGAGACGTCACTCTTGGTGTTGGCCTGGAAATGTAGGCCCAGGATCTTGATGCTGGGGTTTGGAGTGATGGCCTAGTCATCAAGGAGTATTTGAATGTATTCCTTGATTTGGCGTGAGGGCGGACCACAAGGAGCTGTGATTTTTGACGTGAACACTGGAGGCCACAGGCTTTAGCATTGCGCTGCTGAGCACAAGGTCGCGGGTTCGATTCCCGGCCGCGGCGGCCGCTTTTCTGATGGAGGCGAAAAGCAAAAACGCCCATGTGTACGAGATTTCGGCGCACGATAAAGATCCCCAGGTGGTCAAAATTAATCCTGAGCCCTCCACTACGGCGCGGCTCATCGCCTGCGTTGCGTCGGCGCGTTAAACCCCACAATCAATCAATCACAGGCTTTAGAACATTGGCGTAATAAAAGTGAGATTCCATGGATTGGTGTGAGCTTCCTTCAATTTTTGTAACTCTTAGCACATGAGCAAGGTGCGCACAGGACCGCTAGACGAGCGTGAGTGGTCGTGTGACGCTTTCACGTGGCATTCAGCGAGAAGGCAGGGGGTAAACCCATAGATATGCTTGGTCAGTACACCATTTGTCTTCCCGTGTTCGCGTGGGCTCGTAGCTCAATCGGTAAGACAACGGGCTCTCGCTTTGTTATTAGATGCAGAGCATCTGATTCACTCGCCTTGTCCCTCCGGCGTCGTCGTCGTTGTCGTCGTCGGCGTTGTCCACCCCTCCCCCATTCTCCTCGCCGCGCCAGCTGCGCTCTCTGCCGCTCACCCCCTCTCCTCTCCGATAGCGAACACTCTCTCACGAGGGGCATTGGATTGGATTGGATTGGCTTGGCTTGGCTTGGCTTGGCTTGGATTGGATTTGGATTGGATTGGATTAAAGTGGATTGTGTTGGATTGTGTTGCGTCATAGCCGCGGCACGTTGCGTCATAGCCGCGGCAGACGCGCTGGGGCCGGCGCATGTGCAGTACTCTCTCTTCCGCGGTTTCCTCTCCTTCGGGCGCGCTGCGCATATAACCGGTGTGCCGTTCTCCGGCGAAGCAACATCCACGCTTGGCTCAAACACCTAGAGTCCACGCCGCTTTACAAGTACGCCAACGTCGTCATCGACTGGGGCCGGCTTACGCAGTCCCCTCAACGTTATGCGCGCTATAGAACGCGGTCCCTTCGCCGCTCCGCCTATGCGTCGCATCTACACAGGGGTTCCCTTGAGGGGAGGTGGGAGTTTTTCTATTAGTTCCTGGTTCTGTTCCCGGCGGTGCCGGTAAATTCTTTTATTTGTTCGCTGGAGTTTTCTGGTGACACCAACGGTCACGAAAGAACCCTTGGGGGCTAGAGGTAGAAAGCTTTGCTTTAAAACGGGGTGAGGTAGTGTCGCTTTACAAATTGAAAAAAATGTTTTTCTCTGCTAAAACAAAAACTGTTCTGATTAAACATTCTGAAATAAACTGCGATCATTGGTACTAGTGAATGATTTACCTTGGTGAATGGCTCGCATTTGATATTTTTACTACGAGCACAACAATGCGCACTTTCAAGGTGAATATGGGCCATAAGGGAGATTTTCCCAAGTTTGACAAACGTTTTCTCGCACATTTCGCCTTTTTTCAGTGTAAATATAGTTTTCACCAATTGTCCACAATGCTGAGATACAGGCACAAATGCTTCCTTGGCTGAGAGAATGCGCTCGTGTTTGCTAAAAATGTTTGAAAATGCTCGACATCGTGTATTTTCTGAATGGCGCAATCACAGCAAAGAAAAGGAAAAATATTTTAAAAATTCGGCATACAGCAGCCCAGGGCCTCAAAATGATGTTCACAAAAAATGGTGGCCATTGTAAGAGGATTTACTTTTTCATGAATTTTTTCACAGACGTAAGTTTGCTTGAAACCCTGGAGATAAAAGTGCCGCTAGAAACAGAACAAAATTTTTTTGCACAAAAACACTTTCAGGGAGCATTGTCGGCCATGCGAGGATGACCCACAATTTTTACTGAGCAAATCCATGATGGTCGATTTTACGGCTGGGACGTTTGGCATGGAATGACCCATACGCGATTTGCTTTATAATGACTGTCGCACGCACTTTTGGAGTTTTCGAAAAAAAAAAATATTTCTGCACTTTGCAGAAACAACGCACACCAATCTAAAAGTACAGTTGAACCACGTTATCACCAAGTGGTATCGAGACAGCAAATTTGTTCGTTATATCCGATATTTGTAACAGTAGAGGTAAAGATCGGCTCTAACAAATCAACGTCTCGCGCAAAAATACTTGATACAAAAATGCATTTTTTAGGCTTCGAACCCACTATAAATAAGGTAACGCCTACCTTTCTCCTTGTTGCATTTCAAGCTCAATTAACTGGAACATGAGTGCGCGAAATTACAACTGAACAAAGTTTACTTGACAAAACAGGCCTGCGTCTTCATTTGATCTTCATCTGGTGGCTATTCACAGCACTAAGCAGGATGGAATTTTCCACAGTTCCATGTACAAAGGGCCTTTATATTTTTGCAGTTTCGGACGCCGGAGGGTTTTTCCAAGTAGCTCCTCAGCCTCCTGTTCAAACATTTTTTTGTTATATCCGATATCGTGCGCGGGACTCGCGGTTTCAGTTTCGTCAGAAAATAAGTGTCATTGAAATAAAGCCTGAGCAAAGAAAGTTCGTATTTAGTTCACTATGGCCGGCAATTCGCTATATACGTGTTCATTATGACGAGGCTCAACTGTATACAAATTCTCGAGTCGTATCATATCCCACGCAATATAATGACCGTATTCGGTGTCGGTCATTCTGGACAAGTCTTTACCAAACAGTGAAATGTTACGTCGCTACCTGCGATAAATGCCAACGGCGAAAACTCCAAACCTGCTCCAGGCTGGTCTTTTACAACCGCTAGGCATCCCCAGTAAACCATTGTCCCACGTCGGCCTGAACTTGCTTGGTCCGTTTCCAGAATCAACGAATGACAAAAGCTGCTGACTACGCGACCCGCTATGCACTTACTCGAGCACTTTCAACAAGCTTTCCTGCAGATGTTGCGGACTTTCTGCTGGACGACGTCATTCTACGTGATGATATCCCTCAACAACTATTAACAGACCGTGGTCCATGCTTTCTTCCCGAAGTCATTGAGGACATTCTTCGCTCCAGCCCAACTAAACACAAGCTAACGACCGCGTACCACTCCCATACGAACGGCCTCACCGAGCGTTTGAACCGTACCATCACAAACATGCTTTCTATGCTTCACGCGATCA
Source organism: Haemaphysalis longicornis (assembly GCF_048455015.1). NCBI lineage: Eukaryota > Metazoa > Arthropoda > Arachnida > Ixodida > Ixodidae > Haemaphysalis > Haemaphysalis longicornis. The sequence goes on along the minus strand of NW_027526203.1, from coordinate 128,076,006 downwards.
CCGCACTGGAACGAGGCAGTACCATACGCCACATTTCCCTACAATTCTTCTCGGCATGGCACCGGCGGCTATTCTCCCTTCTCTCTATTGTTCGGTGGAAACCCAACATTGCCCTTGCACATCTTGTGCGATTGACTGCGGCTTCGCTCACTGAATACGCGCGCGACAGTATTGCTCGTGCTGAGGCCACTCGAGCCCCAAGTCGGCTCTCTGATTCGCACAAGCATCGCAAGAGAGAGAGAGAAATAACTTTATTGAAACCGATTTTACGACGTCTTCTCCCAGCGTCGTCGATGGGAGTGGTTCCCTATTCTTGAGACCCATTTGCCTCTCTGGCCTATTGTCCCCTGGCAACCAGCTTGGGGCAATTTCGGGTGTAGCGTTCAGGAAACATCTTATTTTGAAGGAGAGGGTGTGGAAAGGACCTAGCCTGTATCTGTCGGTATATTGATTGTTGGTCTTTGTTCAGTGACTTGTGTGGGTCAGGGAACCGCTTTCTTTGTTCTTTATAGTATTGCGTTATGCCGCTATAGCTGGTGATGGCGCGTGGATCTGACTCCTCTGTCCAGTATTCCATTTCTCGGGCGAGTTGGTGGGCTAGTTCATTGCCCTCCAACCCGGAGTGTGCCGGCGTCCATATGAGCTCCACCTTTCCATTGGTGGGAGTGCGGCATTTCTTCAGTACTTTAAGTGCTTTGAGAGACACCCAACCTGCTCTGTAGCTGGCGTATGCCTTTTGGGAATCCGTGATTATTTTCTTTACTTGTGGTTGCGTTAGTGCAAGCGCAATTGCGGTTTCTTCGGCCACTTCTGGATGGAACGTCCTGATGGAGGCGCAGGTGACGAGTTCACTCTGTGTTGTTATCGCCAGGGTGGCCCTTGTGGTGCCCTTAGGTATTGTTGCGTCGGTGTATAGCGTTCTGTAATCTTCTTCTCGGTCTATTTCCTTTGCGATGGTCTTTGTACGCGCTGATCGCAACGTTCTTTACTATAGTCACCATCGCCACGGCCATGTCTCGCCTGATTCTAAGGTGTACCTGTGGTCCCCTACAGATCATGTCGGCCTCTCCACCAAACTGCTGTCACCCTACACGGGCCCTTATCACGCCCTGCGCAAGGTGACCGACGCGACTTGCGAAATCGCTCCGCTCCAATCGACATCGACCCAAAGGGAATCTGACGTCGTCCACGTCCTTCGGCTCAAGCCGTATACTGTCCAGCGACCTCTTCTACAGCACGCATATAGACGCCGCGTCGACGTGTCGTGCGCGGGGGTGTCGTGTAAGGGTGTCACGTCGACATTGCCCCTCCAGTGTCGACGTGACAATGATGATTGACAGAGAGGAAGAGGTTGACTGTGGGCCTGAGCTGCTCACGCCAGCGGCTTCAACGCTCGCTCCTGTGGCACTCGGCCGCTGCCTTGTAAATAGTGTACATATTGGGTGCCTTCTTCCAATGACGATATAGATTTTGTGATAACGCAAGGTTATTATACTGGACACTCAGTGAAATGTATGAAGTCCGCAAACTGCAGAAGCAAGAACAGGCAATCATAGTAAACCTACATAAAAAATAAACGGCGGGCTACGCGCCAGTACGGGCTACGCACCACCGACGCGGTGGCGCGTAGTTCGGGTTCCGTGGCGGAGGTCACTCGCGTTCTAAATCATGGGTTTTCTTATACATAGACTTATGTGGGAGCTGGACCGGAGCATACCTTACAGTTTAAATTACCCATTGAACTGCACGGGAAAATTGAACTCGATTCCGTTTCCTGAGGGCCGTAGTTTATCCCGCTCGCCTCTTTTTAAAGAAAAAATTTAAAAGAAAAAGGAAAAAAAATGTCTTAAAGAAAAAAAACCCGAAATTGGTTTTCGAACATTTGAATGGGTATTTCTTGTGCAACAAAGAATTGTATGCGTTTCCTCTTGCTGAGAAATTCGTAAAAACATGTAACTTTCCTGAAATCCTGATTTTCCCATGAGGTTATAAAAAAACCTTGGAGAACGGTTTTTAGGTTCGGAGTACCTTGGGACCGCACAATGTCCGTCCGTGTCCGTAAGCATAGCATTTATATTCGCAAAAAATCACACAGGCACCAGCGGAATTCCAGCCTGTGTCTAGTAGACCAGACAGAGTTAGTGTCAGTCGTCTTACCCATTGGGCTACGACCGTCGGGCTACGCCCGGCTCTGTTATGTGTGTCCAGAGCGAAGCGCGTCTTCCATTCTTTATGTTTATGCCGCACGGGCTATCTCATTCAGGTAAGCAGACTGTTTCACCCTAACGTCACTAAGCCCAGAATAATCTTCTTTGATCTACAATTTTCTGGATGTGAATTGACGGTTCCAGAAACACTGGCGCCGAAAGATAAAAGCCTGCAGAGCAGACGCCGCGGTATTCAATTCGACGAGACTCACCTGCGCAAGTCACTTTGTTGACCGCTGCTTCGCCGCCTCTGTATTCTTTTGAGTGGTTAGGGCTCCAATAAGTTCGCTCCAATAAACTTATTGTTTATTCAAGACAGCTGCGTCGTCTTTGGCTACGTGACATCTGGTGGAGGTGCCGGGTACGCACCCTTTATGCTAAAAACAACCTCTGGAAGCCACCATCCAACTAGAGCCAGCCGCCGACTGCAAGGCCTCCCGCCCGAGTTTGGTCGCCTTCCAGACGGACCCAAAAGAGCGACCGCTGCAACCACCACCATGATGCAAGAAGCAACATCACCAATCGTCCTGCAGCAGCTACGGAAACCGCCATCATTTTGAGGAGCCCCCTCAGAAGACCCAGAAGAATGGTTGGAGAAACTGGAACGCGTCCGGATCTTCAACGACGCAGAAACGTTCCGGCATGTTTTCTTTTACTTGGAAGATTCAGTTCGCACTTGGTTCGAGAACCGCGAGAGCTCCTTGACCAACTCGGCTCACTTCAAAAGCGAGTTTTTTAAGACCTTTACTACCGTGGTCAGAAAAGAACGCGCAGCGCTTTTGCTTGAAATTCGAACGCAGCACCCCAACGAAGGGGTCATGATTTTCGTCGAGGAGATGAAGCGACGTTTTCGCCGTGCGGACCCAGAAATGACGGAGGAAAAGAAACTAAGGTTTCTGATGCGAGGAGTAAAGCAAGAACTCTTTGCTTGCCTTGTCCGCAACCCCCCTAAAACGGTGGCCGAATTCGCGTCTGAAGCTGCTGCGATGGAGAAGACGCTAGAAATAGTGCGGAAGTCCCAGGGATGTCCATAGGCTGTGTTTTCTTGGACATGAGATTTAGGTCCTTATTTGGGATGTCCTTAGGATGTTTGGTGTTGTCTGGGTAATCCCGCAATGTTTACAAATCACTTCAGTGTCCCTTTAACAGATCGCACCACCACCCTTCACTTGGGTCCCCATGTCTCTGGCAAGTTCAGTACACCAGCCAAAGGTACCCCCCAAGGCTCGGTGATTTCCCCTATGCTTTTTAACATCGTTCTATCGGGGTTACCAGTCCAGCTCAATTCCATAGAGGATGTTTCCCACGCGCTCTACGCAGACGACTTAGCACTGTGGATAACCAAAGGGTCATCAGGCCACCAGCAAGATCAGCTAGAACGAGCTGTCGACACCCCATTGGCATACCTTCAAATGAGCGGCCTGGCGTGCGCACCTTCAACATCTGGCCTACTCATCATGCGCTCGTGGTCACGAGGGCGACCGGTTGCACCAACTCCAGATTCGATTGCGACCATAAAGGGCACTGCCGTTCCCAGAGTGCCAACGCTCCGAATGCTGGGAATTCCATGCCACCATGATGGAAGCGGAGCAGCAGTACTTCCTATGCTTCAGCAGACTCTAGCCCAGCTGACTGATCTTATTCAACTTGTGTGCTCCCGCCGTCATGGACTCAAAGAAGCAGACACATGCAGAATTCTTCAGGTCATGCTGATCAGCAGAATCACTTATGGGACACCCTATGTGGCCCTCAAGACCAAAGAGACCAACAAAATCGATACAATGGTTCGCAAAGCCTTCAAAACAGCTCTTGGCCTACCAGTCTTCACATCAACTCACCGCCTTCTCCCGCTAAGCTTGCTAACTAATTGAAGCCCACACCAACAGTCAGCATCAACGGCTTCGAATAACTGCTACAGGGCGATATGTGCTAAGCACTTTGGGCTACTCCCACCAACAATCGACACCCTGCAGCGCATGACAGCGGTCCAACGAGCTTCCATGCAAGGGCTTCCAGTTCCACAGCACATGCACCCGACTTACAATGCTGGTCGCAGGCGACACCGAGCACGGCTTCTTACAGCGAGATATGCCACGTACCCCGAAGCATGCTACTCGGACTCCGCGAGCTAGCGCTTCCGACATGCACATGCGGCTGCGGTAGTCAGGGGGGACGGTGGCGCACTGGCAACAGCAACATTTCATACCCGCTGTACAAGTACAGCTGAAGAAGCGGCCATCGCATTAGCGGTGGTGCACGCCCCGACATCCAACATTACCCTGCTCACCAACTCACAAACAGCCTGCCGAGGGTTAGCAACGGGGAACATCACCGGCCTTGCAGCTGCCATCCTCCAACAACGACGAGAACTACCACAGACCCCCATTGTATGGATTTCAACCCATACGTCCCTAACTGGGAATGAGGTGGCGCATGCCACTTCCCGCGACCTTACCCACCGCGCATTCCCATAAGGGGAAGAAGACGAACCACTTAGCGGCCGTCCGGTCCTGCAACCACTGTCACAGAGCTACTCCGACATCCTTAATCACTACAGAGCTTCCCGCAGGGATCTACCGCCCCCACATCCATCCCTAGGTATGGTCGATGCACACATTTGGCCACGACTCCCGACCACGGCAAGACTGGGCGCCACTCACTCACACTCACAGAAAAATATATTTTAGATGCGAAGCAGCTTATGGTGGCGCCTGTTCCCTCCGCCGTTGTGTGGGCGCCGTTGTGCGGCGTCCACACCCCCACTGCGCATGCCTGGCCAGGCACCGCTGATGATGATTGTGGCAGGATGCCCCTAGGGATTGGCCAACCAAAAATCCGTCACGAGATAGCTTCGCGTTCAACCACCGTCGTCATCTTCCCGTAGGGGAACCTCCTCTCGCAACGCCGCCGCTAACGCCACCTGCAACGCCAGCGTCAACGCCAGTGTCAGCGCTGCGGACAAGAGGGCACAACAAGAAAAACGAGAAGAAGAAGGAGCACCTCCTCTTCCTGCCGTGATCGTCTACCCGGAACACGAAGACGCCGACCTCATCCCGAGCCCAGACTTGGTGCGCCTGATCAAACACGCGAGTCCGTGCGCGGCCGTGCGCAAGCGCCAGGACATCATGGACCGGGACGAATACGACAACTTGGATGACAAACGCGGAACAACATGAGCCACTGCGCGAGATCATCCACCGGCAGACGACGCCATCAGCACCTCCGTTACGGGTCTTCTTCACCGGACCGGACGGGGTCGGCAAGACGTTCGTCCTCCGACTTGCCATGGAACTCTACAACCGGTACAGCAACACCGGCAACAACACCGCCTACAACGCGTTCGTCATCTGCACGAGCACCGGAAAGGCGGCTGTGGCAGTGGGAGGAACCACGGTGCACGCGGCTTTCAAGCTCTCTCGGGAGACGACCGGCCCCAACAAGGACGGAGGCCTCAGCCCAGCGAGTTGAACACCTTCCGCGTGGTGGCCTTCCGCAACGTGAAATGCGCGATCATAGACGAGGTGAGCATGATGTCTGCGGACAACCTAAACGCAGTCGACTTGAGTCGACCCCATGGCTTCTTCGCATACTACTCAGGGTTCCCGTACGGGAAGATGGTGAATTTTTTTTTCCTTACTCAGTCACTCACACTCACGCTCACTATAGTGAGCGTGAGCGCCCTATAGTGAGAGCTATAGTGAGCGCCCTCCACCACTAGCACTTACTCGCGCTCACGCCCGCCACTAGCCATAACCCCTAGCGCTCACTGGCGCTCACGCTCACCGCTCTCCACTCGCACTGATTCGCGCTCACGCTCACCCCTCGCACTCACTCACGCTCACCATTCGCCGTCACCACTCGCAGTCACTTGCGCTCGCACTCACCAGTCGTCGTCTCCCCTCGCACGCGAGTGTGTGCAGCAGACACTCCATGAGTCATGCAACCGAGCAGTATTAGTGCATTGCGGCGTCAGAAGGCCATCCAAATCATGCTACTAAATCAACGCGACACCCGAGAATTAACTCTAGGGTGCCCCATAGCAGGAGCTCAGTGACATATTTTTGTAGCTAAAAGCAGTCCCGCCATTAACAACCATCACAGCGAGCGGCTCCTGCGACAAATAGCCAACAGCGAGTACAAAGGCAATAGGGGAGCTCACCGCGGTAAGCCCCGAAAATGGCGCGGGTAGTGCTAGTGCTTTCGCGGGTGGTGAACGGGGTTCACGGCGAGTGGTACTCGCACTCGCGAGTGGTAAGCGGGGCTCCCCGCGAGTTGCTCCAACACCACCTAGACTTGTTGGTTGCTCTCGCAGTTGCGAGTGGCGAGTGGGGCTCGCCACGAGTGGTGAGGGGGGCTCACTGTGCATGGGGCTCGCACTCACTCGCACTCACACTCGCCAGCCCGAAGCGATGGCCAGCCTCACTCACCGCTCACTCATGAGTGGTGAGTGGGGGCTGGTGGGTGAGTGCGCTCGTGAGTGAGCCTGCCGAGCTATGCTCCAGACCGATATTTACCACAACCTCACCTTCCTCCGTTGGATTTCCCCAACCGCATACCCCCCCTCCCCCCAGCTGCTTATACTGCCCCAGCACCCCAAATACAACTCATTTGGTTTCGATGTGGCCTGCCACCCCCCACCCCCCCACACACACCCTTGAGCAGTGGGAGAGCTTGCTGCGCAGTGGCCAGCTCGCAGATCACGAGTTTCTTGTGACGCGCCCTGGCCGCCGCAGCAGAGCGTGGACTACCGGACTAGGATGTGCACCTACCCGCTACGGTGGCACTCAATGCGATAATAAAAAACGTTTTCCACGAAGGCAACCACCTGCACCGGAAAGCATCGTAGGGGTTTGTCTAGAACCCTAGGAATCCTGTCTGGGAAGCGCACCTGCCCTGCCTTGGTGGCCCGTTTTTCTTCTGGCATGCCTAACTCCTGTACAAGGCCTTCATCCATAGGGGGGGGGGGGGGGGGGGGAGCTCGCGCTGTCCGTTGGCGATGGACAGTCGCTGCTCAGAACAAACCAGGGGAGATTCGCGGGCGAAACCACAGGTCTGGGTGCTTCAGTACCTCCATGCAACCAGGGACGCCGCCGCAAACCAGTGTGCTAACTACTACAGGCTTCGCCCCCCTCACCCCCCCCCCTCGCACTCTAGGCTCCGCAGCAGCGAATTAGCAAGTAAATTCGCACAGTGTAAAAGGGGCTTTCTCTATAAATGTACACTTTGTTGCCAGAGACACTTTTGTTTCCCTGATCAGAATATAATCTCGCGTTTTTCACGACAAGTGTACATTTTGGCCTATTTTTTGCGTGACTAATTTTTGTGCAGTTATCCCCAGTACACGATGACAAGCTGCTCCTACGCAAGATATTTGAATAAAATACACCGTCCTTATTATTGGTCTCTAACTGTTGCAGTGTGCAAAAATGAAAAAAAAAAGATTCTTGGGTGACAAAGCGAATTTGAAATAAAATGCCACCCACAAGTTGTTTGTTTCGTGCTTTTCACGTTTGTAATATCCGCTCCATGATTTGTTAGTTTTAGATGAATTAGTTCTTTACTTCCAAGTTTTTTTTTTTTTTTTTTTTGCTTCCATGGGTTTCTAAACACATCATCATTTATTATTCCCTTAAAGGCCCCTTTCGAGGTATTACATAAGAATGGGGGCGAGACAACAACATTCCACGTCGCCGATATCCAGTGTGCGCAGTGTCTTGATCGTGTTCAGGGCATAGACAAGGGCTTCAGCACCAAAAAGGCACAGATCGCTCTCAGACGCGCCGATGTACTCCAGGGTGTCGTTCTGCACGAGGCCCTCGGCATTGAAATCCAAGGTACGGATAATCAATCGCGCAGGCTCGAAAGGCAACGAACTCAGCCCTCTGTTCTAGAGGAGTAGGGACGTCAGCAATGGCGTTCCAGGCGAATTGCGGTACGCTGTGTCAAACTCGTAGCCAGCCAATACTAGCCGTTTCAAGGTGGTGTTATTTGGAATTGCCGCCAGAATAATCTTAATGGAAGCGTGCGTACAGACGTGACATGAAAGATCAGCAAGGGATGTGCTCTTCCTCAGCAGATTGGCAACTGTCCTTCACTCCCTTCCTTGAAGTTCAGGCAAAGCTTTTGCAAGTTCTCCGCCATTCGTAGCATTCCGTCCAAAAGCTTGCACCCAGGGAGCTTGCACCACGATGTATTCAGAAAAAAGGTTAGTGTCAGCTTCTCAAGCCTACCGAACTCGGATATGCCGCTCATCAGGCTGTCAAAGTCAGTTTGGTCGAGGCGGACGTTCGAAAAAGTAATCGCCGTGACGGAAGCAGCGTTGGCCGGAAGTTGTTCGGCAAGAATTAAAGCCAATTTGGCGCTGAATATCAGCGCAGTGACTGTAAGGCTCTTGAGTTTCCTGACCGGTCCCAGGGCATCGAGCCCCGCACTCCAATCATACAATTCTGGCAGCCCATTAATGTAGATGCTACGTAGGTGAGAAGGATACTCGTCAATGGAATGAGAAATGCCGTCCAGGGGGACATGTGGATGCAATTGGGTGAATTTGACAGCCTCGACGTAATGATGCTTCCTTGTAGGCCATGTGGTGAAGAAGGTTGCATTGTAGGCAGTCTGCAAAGAAAGATGGCTGTCGTAAGTTATCTTGCGCTGATATTGGATCTTATTGCGGCAATACTTGCGCTCAAAGAAACCTGGAACAAAAAGCAACCGCAACGAAAATAGGCAGGGAATGTCGACGAACCGCTACTGGTATGCGTAATGAACGGACGCAATCCCGCACGCCCTCTCCTCCACTCTTGCGGGGCAACCGATCCAACCGTGCGTATGTGCCAGCGTAATTTTCGGGAGTCACAGGCCACGTTAACATGGCGGTGGCAGAAGCGCAGCTAACCAAGTTGCGGGATAGGCTTAGAAGGCGCAGCGATGCCGTGCGTCAGCTGTCTCGGACGCGCCCCGCATCGGTGCGCTTTTGTCGCACCCAGCAACGCAGCAGGAAACCTTCTCCACGAAGGAATGAACACCAAGGGCGCTTGCAACGTTATATGTCGGCCGCTCCTGACAGGCCTGCATTGATACAGCGCTGTTCCCGTTCCCCGGGCCTAGTCCTCCTCCACTTCTCCTGCTTCCGCTGCAGCTAACGAAGGTGCAGCTTCCACTGCACCTTCGCTGCTACTGTCGTTCACTCTTCGCTGCGCATCGCGTTCGTCCTCTTTCATACCTTTCGAGCCGTGTTATTAAACCGTACGCGCTTACGCTCGGTAACGCCCACGGCGAAACAGATACCAAATCCACGAATGGCGCTTAAAGGGCTACTGAAGCGCTTTTAAACCGGGTACAACTTTACTTTTACAATTATTGCATTAGTAAGTTTATGCCTATAAACTTTCTTTCGGCATTTTTAGCTTGGGGACAGCGGTATTCGCCAATAAAGTTGACCCTACACCGCCCCCCGCCCACTGCTACCTCCAGCATCGCCGGAAAAGCGAGAAATCGAGAGGCAGCGGCCGGAAGTAGCGTCATATTCGGAAGACGGCCAGCGACGTGCGCCGCCGCTTCGCTGTGTCACAGTTTTCTGGGCGAAGTTCCGAATTAAGCAGGCGTGTAATCTGCACTTAATTCATCTTTATTGTCTAGAGTTGCTTCTGCGTCGATGTAATGCTACTGCGTGATTCCTTAAAGCCACTCCTAGATACCAGAGATTTCCTACCCGTGCGCCCGTGGCTACTATACATAGCCTTCACGAGTAGTCGGGGCCGGCCATGTTGTCGCATGCTCTGTGCTTCATACGCAAAGTGACGGGCTAAAACAAATACGAAGATACCCCAAGTACCTGATCCATTATTATAAGGGGATTAGAAAATTTGTGGGACCGCAGCGCTCTGGGCTTCCCGAACTTTTTACTCGTTTTCCTGATCGACGCTGTTGGCTGTGACGACAGCCTAACTAAGCAGGCAGATTTTAAGAAGAAATCAAGCAAGCTGGAAAGCATGAAGAGTTTTCTGCGCGCGGTAGCGCTCCGCACACTCGGCGGTCGTGCATGCCCGTACGGCTCATGAAACGGCTCGAACCACGCATGCCGCGGCAGCAACCGCTGTTCGCTGCTGTCCAGAATCAAGGCCGTCGCGAAAAGCAAGGTAAAGGTGCAAGAGAGTGGATGATAGTGTCGTGAAAAATTGTGCTAGGGATCGTCCTCCAAGGTGATTTTGAAAGAGGTGATCGAATTTGTATCGCGATGCGGAGCGCCGACCGGTCGCGGAGGCTCGTCGACGGCAGCAAATGAACCTGCCCGGGCACGAGATGCGGCGAGAGGCCGATGGATGGTGTTACCTGCACGCAAGAATGAACACAGCACCGATCGCTAGACTGGCTATCAACGTGAAAATATGGTTTCACATGCCAGGAAGGGGTTGATAGTGTGGTGAAAAACTGTGTTAAGGATAGTCATTCATAATTGCAGAGATAGCAGCGACCAAATATCTGCCTCAGTGTTAAGCCTAAATTGACCAACATCCGAGGCGATCCGTGCAACCCAAACCGGCCGGAGCTATATGGGAAGGCGCTCTTTTAAATCTCGTCGCGGATCAGCGTGCTGCGTTTGGGTTCCTCCACCTTTTGGGGGGCCACCAACATTCCGTTCCCCTATTCTAAAACTGCGTATGTGCAGCAATGCCACGTCCCGCTGACCGGCCGAGCAGCGACCCGGCACCAGCACATCCGCGCGACGCGGCGACCGGCGGTGGCCGCATCGCGAGCTGCTGCCTGCGCGCAGGCCGCCGCATGCAGAGCGCTTGTTGCTGCCTGTCCGAATGTAAAAACTAAGTTCCACATTCGAGGTAGGGGATGATGGTGTGTTGAAAAATTGTGCTAGGAATTGTGACTAGCGCTGGTAGTGAAAGCGGCGAACCAATATCTGCACAACTTCCCTGCACCCGAGAAACAGAAGTCGGCCATGAGTCCTTGGGGGAGAACCCCTTTCTAAAGCTCGCGGTGAGCGAACTTGTTGCGTTTATACTTCTCTCAGGCTCTCCTATTCTAAGGAAAGATTGTGTGAGCCTTCCATTCCCCAGAGGACCTTCTGGCCCGTATTTGAACGGGAACAGAATGAAATCTTCAGGCCGAGCAGTCACCGCAGCGCCCGCACTGCCGAATTTGACGCCATCTCTCGCCGGCCAATTGCGAAAGGCAGCCAGGGCTCTGCCGGCGTACCCGGGCAGCGGTCTTTTATTTGGACGAAAAAACATGGTTCGGGTGTATTTAAACATAAAATGAACATGTTTTTTCAATACAGCGTCAAAAAACCATAATGTAATGGCCCCAACAATCTTTTTTTGAAAAGCTCTCCACCAGCCCTAAGAGCCATGAAGACAAAATACAAGTTTGTGTTATTCGAAATATTTCGTGTTTTATAGTGCCCCCACCGCTTGTCCGAATCCAAACGATGACTTATTCACTGTGAAATTAATTAATGTAAGTTAAAATTTGGATTTTCCCGCTGCATCGTGCGTTTTCGTGGTTTGCAATGACATCACAGGAACCGACCGCTCTGCAGCCGATTAGGAAGCTTTGTTTACCGTTAGTGAACCTAGATGGCGCTACTATACCATGGCAAGCCATTTTCTGCCTTTGGTCTGTTTTTGACCGTATTTAAACCTGGCTTGTTTTTGTTCAGGGAGAAAATTATCGTTTCATGAAACATAGTGCTCGCTCGACAAATATGGTCACGTAAGACACCGTTGCTTGAGTCAATCGGCCAGTCGTCTACAACCCCAAAGCCCCGCAGTCATGTGCAGCTAAACCAAGCATAGTGCGCGCAGTAACAACAGCAGTACGCATCGGTACTTCTATGTTTACGCGTGCTTCCGTAACTTCCACTGCTTCACGAGGTCGCGGGTTCGATTCCCGGCCGCGGCGGCCGCTCTTCTGATGGAGGCGAAAAGCAAAAACGCCCGTGTGTACGAGATTTCGGCGCACGTTAAAGGGACACTGAAGTGATATGTAAACATTGCGGGATTACTTGCGCAAATTGTAGTCCGGAGTCCCCATGCCATGTTTCGACCACCCTGGGCTCGTTTACGCGATTTTATTTAGTCGAAAAATTAATTCGAAAATGCTGTCCTCCTCTCTTTACGCTCGCCCATTTTCTGCGGCGTTTTCGTGTTACGTCGAGAGGAGCCGAGCTCGCAATTGGTTGCGCTACTGTACGGCTCCCCGGCCTTCAGACAGAGTCAGTCGGCCCAGCGTTTCGTCCGCCGGCCGCCGACTGGTCATCGCAATTCGTTCGCTCAGTTGAAACGAAGCCAGGACACGTTTGTGAATGGAAGAATCTGCCTTTCTTTACTTGGTTAGTTTGTACACTGTATCTAGCTCCAAGTCAAGGTCGCTTCACACAAGCGCTGCACAAGCGCACATGCGACGTTTCGCTGACTGGTACGCCAGTAGGAAAATATAAGGCCTCTTGAAGGCGGGAGAAGAGTCAGCGAAGTCAATATAGGTACTAAGGAAACAAAATCAACTGATATTTTTACCGTACAGCGTAAAACTAGGGTGCGGGAAGCACTTTTTTGCGCTGGGCGAACAAGCACAGCGGTGAGCAGCACGACTACGCATCTGCGAACGCTTTTCCGTCTACGAAATGCAATTGCTAGACGTGAGCTATTGTGGAAACTCGGGCGACGCTTACTGCACGAGCGCAATACAACAAATAGTCACCTAAGCTGCTTGAAATGCCAAAACTAAATAAAAGTGTAAACTGGTTGTACAATATATACCCTATATTACCAAGGCCAGCAGAGCCCGGCTTGCGTGAGGTGAAGGACCTACTTTACTTCGCACTGTAATTCAGGTTAGGTTAGGTAGATTTCTGCCTCAGTTTGTTATTACGTCATCTTTGTGGTATACCGGAGGACTTCACGGATATCTAAAGGAAGTCGTACAGGCAACACAATTTGTATGTTCACGTTTTTCCATGGAGTATTTGACTTCAGTGTCGAAGAAGAAGTTGTACAAAGATCTCGTTGAAATCTGCTTTCCTGTGCCACTATACAGATCCATGTTTCGAAGTGGACCAGGACAAAATGTTTTGAAACGTGTAAAAGCAATGGTTGTTCCGCCGGGTGTTAAAACGTTTTTCTTTAAGCTTCATGTTGGTGTGCTCCCGGTTAAAACGTGGATGCTTGAGAAGGGTTTGTTCGTGCCCTGGGGAGCAGACTGCTGGCTATGCAAGAAGCCGGAAACTGTTGAACATGTATTTTTGGACTGTTGGGATGCGGTGTTTTTGTGGGATGTACTTCAGAGAACTTTGAAAAAGGAACTCCCCTTGGATCCTCATGGTATACGGTTTCTGGCAGTTGAGAACGATAATGGAGTGCCTTACGACCTATTGATGTTGCTGGTCCTCCACGGAATATGGAGGTCTCGATTGGCAGCTCGTTACTCGGACATTGATGGACGGCCCGCGAGGCAGTATTTCTGTGAAAGCGTTCATCGCATTGTAGAAATGTGGAAGGGTCAACCTTGTACACCCGAGAGGCTGCAGGAAGTAGAGAAAGTGTTGTCTGTGCCCCGTTTTTAGACATAATACGCTGGCTTAGGCAAAGCTAGCGTTTGTTATCTGTACCACGTATTTGTGATGTCTGAAACCAGTAATAAAGAAAAAAAAAAGTGGCCGAGTGGCCTGGGGTGCTAGGTGGCTAGGTATGTCACCGTAAGCATTTTGCAAGTCACGAGTTCGAATCCCCGCGGGTGCGTGCTTTTTTTTTTGTAAGTTAACTTTTTCGTTTTCCGCCGATGTTTTCTACATTGAGTTCACCTTTTTTTGGGCCGCAACGTTCATGGCTCCACGAACTAGTTCACAGAACGCGCGCAGGCTGGCACTGGCGCGCTAGCGAGTTCTCGTTGGCGTGCTGTTGCCATAAGCACCGACTGCTTGCAGGCAGTGGGCACAGGCAAGAATGAACAGACCTTTGGCCTGGTGCGAACACGCTTTTTACGATACAGGCATGAGGGAGGCAAGCTCGAAATATGGGGGAAAAGCGCATGACATTTGGGCGTCTGCGGGTACGCGGAGGGCGTTCATGTACTGCGTAGGTCTCGGCTAGTGAATGCTACGATTCCAAGCCGTCCTGGGAGGCTTATCTTTATGCATTTTTACAGCTGACAATATGGCAGAAGCGCGGTACGATGATTACTGAGTTATTGAGAATGCCCATCCAACAACGCCACCGGTTGTGTTTTACTGAACCGAAACCGAAACTTGTTTGGTTGCTCACCTTGGGCATCGTCCAATCACGGTGCCCGCTCCTCCTAACGTCACAGCTTTAGTTGGTGCGGCCGCCGCAAACCACGCATGGGAGTTTTTATTCTTTCGCGCTTTGTAAAATAATTACCGATTTGTCAACCGGATAAACGATGAAAAGTGTGCTAATTTGAGCCAGTCTACGCAGTGCAAGCAAAAACGGGAGCTTGACAAATTCACTTCAGTGTCCCTTTAAAGATCCCCAGGTGGTCAAAATTAATCCGGAGCCCTCCACTACGGCGCGCCTCATCGCCTGCGTTGCGTCGGCGCGTTAAACCCAACAATCAATCAACTTCCACTGCTTGTCCCACCATTCTTACGGCTTTAAAAATAATGTACCCTAAATTTAAGCGCAAATAGCTCGTTCGGCAAGCTCGTAAGCCCCGCCTAATTTGCGTTTGCTTTTGCCGCCCTCCGCCAATCGCAGAGCTGGCTGGTATGACATCATAGGTTCTGTTGCGGGAAATGAGCTAGTGGGTCGCCTGGCCATTCCTTTTTTTCCTAATTATGTAGCTTATTTGAGCGAAGTTTACGTTAAAAGTGTTGTCAGTATAATTATAAAGAGGCAATATTTTGAATGAACCAAACTTCATGGCTCCTTTAAGTGCTGAGCCCATGCGCGCACTCCCAACTTCCCCGCTTTCCTGTCGCGAGCACTGGTGAAGGAGTAATGTTTTTAGGCGGCTCTGAGGCTTACTTTGGCTGTTGTGGAGCGCATTGGTTAGCGGGATTTCAAGCTAGCTACTTGTCCTGAGCTTAGAACAGCACAAAGATACGGAGCTTTCAACCATAAAGCGGCAGAAACATGTTCACCCGAGCAATCCAGTTTCCGACGCGACGCGGCAAAAGCAGGTTGGACGCGTCAAACCTGTTTTCGAAGCGGGAAACGCGTACGCAGACGCGTTCTTTCCGCTCATTTGTTTCGCCCGGAAAGGACTTCTGGCGTGTTTTCTTGCTGCTATGGGTGCTTACCGGCCCGCTAATCATAGACGCGCACGTTAGGTGGTCGATCTCCGTGGGAACAATTATTTACAGCCTCGTTTATTCATGTCAGTTTCGGTTTCGACGAAACGAACACCGAGGCCGCCACCATGTCAGGAGGGTGCGCTTGACGTCACCACTCTCGTCGCACCACGGCCGGTCGGTACGCGCGGTCCCGGGCAGTATGACGTCAGCCTCCAAACTGTGACGTGATGCACAAGGCGCTGCAGCGCGAGCCAACAGCATCCAGCGCCTAGGCTACGTCACGGAAGCCCTGACGTAGGCATTGGGGGGCAAGGCGCTCAAAGCGTTATGTAAATGCTGATTTCGAAGCAGGATTCGTTGTAAGCTTTCTCGTGCATGCAATGATGAAAATTGATTTAAACTATCTTATATGAACGTCATGATTATAACTTCTTGGGAGATATATATTTCACAGATATGAAATTTCATGTGAGTACTCCTTTCAATGATGCAGCCGATTTCCCCCTTGGTTGGGTGCAGTGCCATCGTTAAGATATGTTCAAATAAAATCATTCGCACGGAGTATTTTTGCGAGAGGTGAGCAGCGCACAAGTATAAAGTATATTAAAGGGACGGACAACCGATTTTTGTGGAGTATATATTCTCTATCCCAAATGAAAGGGCATCCCTTAAAGCACCTTAAAGAGAAACGGCCTTGCTGATAACACCCTAGGACTTTTAAATCGAAATTTTTAGATCTACGAGCTGTATGTGTCTTCACAAAAATAATGCTGGCAACCATGACATACAGTAGCGCGGCAACATACTTTTTTCTGTATGCGAAATGAAAGCGATATTTAAAAACTTGCCCCCAACTAAAAAATGTGTGAATCGCAGGCTTTCTTATTCCTTTGTGTGTTTTTTTTAATTCACAAGTTTATTTTACACGAAGGCACCATCTGTTAGGATGGACAACAGGTAGAATCTGCTTTCACGTTGTGGAGGTCGGAATTTCGATCCTCCCCGGGCGTGTCATTGTTTTTAAGCTGCCGTTGGCGTATTTCGAAACTGAAATCGAATATTTCTGCAGAACAAACGCCCCTGACTCAGGCAGAATCGCCAAAGCTCCTTTACTGGGTCTGTTTACTGAACGCTGCCGTTGATTCTGGGCATGGAGGCTCAGTTAGCCACACTGACAGCATGCCAGCTGCGGCGGGAGGCGTGTCTTAAAATTAAAAAAAATGTTTATAAATACATATGCAAATTAAACTTATACAAATACTTCTGGTAAAAGGTCTTCAATGGCGGAATAAACGTTTCAGCAGTTATAGAGGCTGCTAGGTTTGCAGGTCACATGACACGGACACAACTACGAACCGCCACCCTTCCGATTTCAGAAAGTTTGCTGCCAAATTAAAATTATTTCCCCAATTTGTTTATAAATTGCTTGAGGTTACCGGGCTATATGAAACGTTGGCTTTCATATGAGCTAGAGAACATATACGCGAAAAAAATTGGTTGTCCGTCCCTTTAACAAGCGGGGCGGGTCCGACACCTTGGCGAAGTGGGCCATGACACCGAGCTTGTGCGGGGACGGCTGCCGGTTCAAGAGGACCACGTCGCCGCGGCACAGGTGCCGCTCGACGATGTCGCCCTGCTGGAGGAAGCGCGCCAGCTGGAGCCGGTTGCCGTAGCGCAGGCACTTCTTGGATTCGCTGCCCAGCTTCGTCAGGAAGTTGGCTCCCGGGTGCGCGTTTCTGCCGTTAAGCACCAGCTGCCGCTGCCGCTTCAGGTTGTACGGAATCACTCGCTCAGGGTACGTCAGGACCTTGGCCGCGTGCTCGGGAATGCTGACCTGCAAGGGAGGATGGAGGACACCCCGCTGCGCAATCGGCTCGTACTCCAACAGAACCAGGCGCCGGTTCAACCCGATATGGCAAAGGGCGTAATTAAGGTAACTATACACGCACACATCTCGAACACCCACTCACAGACATCATCAAGATAACAAAAAACATCCCCCTCGCGAGGGGCACGATCAAGTGCAGAGCATTTCCGGGGGAGCACGACGTTAAGTAGTTTGCGTTATACGTTAATGTTGTTGCACTTGTGGCAACTGCTGACGAGAGAGCGCTCGTCAGCAGTAATTTGAATGAGTCAACGATGTAAGGCGCGTTCGTAGCGTCCCATTCTGTGTCGGCTTTGTGGCGCAGTGGGTAGAGCACCATGTACATTGCGTTCCGCCCGCAGGGTCGAGGGATCGAAACCAGGCGCCGGATAGTATTTTCTTTTATATAGTGTAGGGGAGCGGTGCGGACAACGACGGTGCGGACTACGACGGGACAACGCGGGTGACATCGTGAGTTTCTGAAATGCTCTGCATTTAAAATCATCATCACAATTGCTAGGATACAGCAGCAGTAACTCTGCAGATCAACATCACGCCCTCTTTCCTTGCGCGGGGCATGGAGAGCACGCGCTGGCCAATGCGCAGGTTCGGGTCCGGCGAGATGACCGAGTGGCTCGTGAAGTCGACCTTCTTTCCGGACAGGTTTCCCCGGAAGCGGCCCTTTCCTTTCAGACGCTGGAAGAGACCCTGCACGGGCCTGGGCTGCATGCTGACTAGAAGGCTGGGCAGCTCGTTCAGTTACAGTCCGCAGCTCGCCTGCAGCTCTTCCCAGCGGAGCATGATGATTGGCCACGGTCGGTTCTGCTCCAGCTCCCGCCTGAACTCCCAGTTTCTTTTAATTATCTCGGACAGCATCTGGGTGAGGTCACCCTCGGCTATCCTCCGCTCCGATACGTCGAAGACTGAAGGCCACACGGAGAGGGGTAACACGGGAACGCTGGTCAGCAGCAGGCGATCGGAACGTCCGTGCCCACGCTCCATCCCCAACAGCTGCACGTCTTCCTCGGGAATCCGACAAAACTGCTCGAGAACGGTGACTGTGTTCAAGACGTTCCCAGTCAGTTTCTCCAGGCCGCATTCGAGATCAGTGTTGTAGATACGCGCCTCGTCGTACTCTTCGAACAGTTCATCGTCCGGGACGCCGTTGTTGGGGACGGCCTTTCGGTCGTACTGGAACTTGAAAAACCCGCACTTTCTGACGTCGCCGTTGACGGCGCCGCAGTGCACGCCGTTGGCCTGGCTACGGCAGATGTCGGTGATCCTCTTGTGCAGCGCCTTCTTGTTCATCACCGTGAGCACCGGGCTGCGCAGGATGTCCAGGCAGCGGGCTCTCTGCCCTGGCGGCAGCAAGACACGGCCGCACTGCTTGCACACGGTGGGCAGGATGCTGTGGACGGCCTCGAACTAGCCGGTGTGGAGCACGGGCAGCTCCAGCTCCAGTCGACCGAAGTGGCTCGTGCACTCGTTCCAGTCCAGGCCGCACGTATCGAAGCGGGCGGGCGCGGAGTTGGCGCCCATGCGGGTGTCCAGAACGCCGTGCCTGAGTGCCACGCTGCCTCCCGGTTCGTAGCCCTTCTCACTGACGCACAGCACGTGGCTGAGCTTCTTCACGTTCTCCGGGATGAGCACGCCGACTCGGATTCGGTGGACCTTCATTGACGTGGTGTCGCCCTCGCGGAACTCTTCCTTCGCCATCTCGGAGACTGGTGCTGTAAGAAGCAGCAGTAATATTAAATCATAGCGCATTAACATGTCCTAGGCAAGAAGACGGGAGTGTCGCTGTGTCTTCATCGTCCTTCGTGTGAAAATCAACGGCTGTACGTTCACGGTGCAAGGCTGGAAATGCTCTAGCAGCTATGTGGCACTTGCCCTTTTTTTTCCCCTGTAATCTATGTTCCTGTCTTACGGCGGTGACATGCAAGTAAGGCATTTCACTCCTGTGAGCATAGGTCTTTCTATTCTTCGGCAAATCCTGGTTCTGCCCGAAGCATTCCTCCACCCGACCCCGTTTTATCACGCCATTTTACACTATGTGCGCCAGCTGCGTGAAGGATACTTTCGCAACGGGCGCTCAGCCTGCGGCAGATGAAGATTTTAAATAAAGCGCCGTATTTATACCCTCCCGAACGTCTCCAAATGGGCTTTCGAATCACAATATAATAACACGTTTAAATTGCGTCGCCTTTTCGCCAAGTTTTGCTTATCACTCGAGCCATTACTACTTTGCGGGAAGAAAATAAAATCAATAGAGACATAGAGCTGCGTATGACGGGCCCAGAAGTTCGGTCGTCACCTTGAAGCTGCGCGGACCTGTTTTTCACGGTCCTTTTCTTCGGGGAGACTTCTGATTGCTCCCCGTTGTCCACGGGGGCCGTCACTCTGGATTTAAATTTGCCCGATATTCCTCCCTGTGGGTATGGGCCGACGAATGCAAATCCCGCTCACCAATACCCGTCTGTCGGCAACAGTCCAATCCAGCGAACTCCGAAGTGGTTGAAACCACCGCAGACGTCGATTCTCGTCACGGCAAGCTCGCCTCTACGCTACCTCATACCTGAAGGGACTTCCCGTCTCCCGGACGCAACATGAGGCCATTCAGCAGTGTTTGAGGCGTGTTGTGTGTGGAGGGATCGGCCACTGTGGAACTCTTCCCCTCTAACCTCTTCTCTCCTTTCTAATGATTACTTCCTGCCATACTCTATTTTATTATATTCCCACCCTCGGAGTGGGTTGGATGCAGGTAACTCCGCTAATGACTTCAATTATATCCCCAGTTCATTTGTTTTCCCTTTTCCTTTAGAAAACGAACCACCACCAGTACTACCACTACGGTCGGGCTCTTACATAATAGCTAAAGGACCTTTTGTATCTACCGAAAGACATTGTGGCTCACTATCACCAGCGAAAGTTTAGTTAGCTGATGGGATAAACAGTGCTGTGTGTGCTGTGTTAGTAGGACCTTGCGAAGAAGGGTGACCTTCCCTTTTTCCCTTTCCCTCTGGCTCCCGACTCCGTTCATTTGGCTGTTGGACGCACTGGTCCAGGCTTTTTTTGGCGCAGTACGTAAATCATGAGTTTTGTGTGTAATGAACGATCAAAGAAGAATGGCGCACAATGCAAGCAAGAGAGAGAACAAACTTTATCGTTCAAAGGACTTAGTTCCAAGCCCTAATTGGAGTCTTCAATTCACCGGGGCTTTCAGCAGACGATCCGCGCGTGTATCGGCCTGCGCGCGGGTTGCGCATGTGCTGTTTTAACACATTTTGTGCCGTGTTTGCCAGGGGAGAATGCCTCCGGTCAAACAAATAGTGTGGGCGAAAGCGACAAGCGAAAAAAAAAATAAATACACGGCCGCCAATGACCGCCGTCGTCATCGATAGTCACTGCCAATCGCTTGTGGGCCGCTGCCGGCCCGCAAAAAGCGAGCGGCAGCGACGGCCCTGTTATCTCCCGCTGGCTATGCGCCAGTCATGATCATCATCGTGGATTTACCGTGCGAGTAAAGTGAGGATCCCCGTAACGGGCAGCCATGGCTTCGTTCTCGCTTCGGTAGGTCGTCCGTTAACAGGCCCGTCGCCTGCCACTGTAGTCGACCATGGCGGCCTGAGTATAAATTTTTTCGTCTGTCGCTGTCGCGCACAGTACCTGCTCTGTACCCAATGAGGTTGTATAAGCTCCCTGGCTGTACCCAATGAGTTGCGGTTTTTGCGTCGCTCGCCGCCGCATATAGCCACCCCTTTACCCCTCGCGTTGTCCTCCAAAAGTGCACTGCATATCCTGGTGTTCAATGTGGGCCGCCCTGGTCTGCAGTCTGGCCTGTGGAATAAATATTCGTAAACTCGTTGTTCCTCACGCTTAGCCGCGCAAAAGTTCGCAACGTCAAGATTCGCTGCAACGGAAGTCCGACTGCCTACCTTGCCCGTCGGACCGCCTGAATCCAGCGCTATCACCGCTCGACCTCGTATGGTTTCGACGGAGAGGGGTATAACATAATATTCGCATCAAATCTTTCCCGATTGTGGTACTGGTAGACACAGCAATACCTTAATTTACGAGGCTTTCGGCGGGGAACGTCGTGACCCCCGCCGCTGCCGCTCGCGTTAGCAGCGATTTGTTTGGAGCGTCTGCTGAAGGTACTACCAAAAATAAAATGGCGCTCCCACTAGGGCGGCGCCACCTGTCAGTCAAAGCTCCAGCGCAGGTTCCCTATACCGTCTCCCACCAGGACCGGTGACAAGGATATGGGTCGAAGAGCAGGCTAGACTCCATCCCGCCGGGTCGATTCACACAAAGCAGTCGAGGTTTCCACCGTTACGAGTTGCCGTAGGCTCGGCAAAGGCTGCCTACGCGGGGCAGAAGAGAGGGTACTTACCGGGCGGGGTCGATGGCGGCGGCGGAGGGCTCGGCTGCAGCTGCTCGTGGGGGTGGGTGCCAGTGGTGTGGCTCGAGATGCCTGCGCGGAAGAGATTATGATGATGATGATTATAATTATGATGATGACGATACCCTTAAAGTTTTAAGCACGTACCCACAAGAGGCGATTGGCCAGGGCTAAGTACCTTACTGTCATTCATCAGGGTCCTCAAAAGACTAGCTTATCTCTGGAAAGAGAGAGGCCGCAAAATGGAAGTTATATATGATTAAAACCCCACGTGCCCAAGTGCGACCATTCTGCTTCTTCCTCCTTCGGTCCTGTTCTGTCATCGCTCCCCGAAAACAGCCGGTTGAGCTGAGTAGCGGAAACGCCTCGGGCCACGGGATGCTACACGGCCCGTAAGCTCGCTGTGGGGAGAAGCGCTATAAGGGCGTGGAGTATGTTATAAAAGTTGTAACTAGTTATACGGCGATGAGGAAGCCACGAATGCAATTAAAAAATTGGGCCCATCTCCCCGCGAGGGGGACTCGAGTAAATGCGTCGCATAGGGGGTGGGTGTATTGCGTTAACGTTTAGTGTTTGGGGAGTTGGTGGTAGTGAATGCGTTGTATCAGCAGCTTCTTGACGTAGTTTGAATGAGTCAAAGATATAAGGCACGTTCGTAGCCTCCCATTCTGTGTCGGCTTTGTGGCGCAGTGGGTAGAGCACCATGTGCATTGCGTTCCGCCCGCAGGGTCGACGGATCGAAACCAGGCGCCAGATAGTATTTTTTTTATATAGTGTAGGGAGAGGGGTTCGGACTACGACTAGGGACGTCAACGCGGGTGACATCGTGAGTTACTGAAATGCTCTGCATTTAAAACAAGAAGGTGAAGAAGAAACGAAACAAAGCACCGCCACGTGGTGGTGGTGGTGGCCCATATACTGGCGCATGCCCACTCAGGGGGATTGGCTAAGAAGATTTTTAGATGCGACGCATCTCATTCACTCGCCTTGTCCCTGCATCCATCCGGCGTTGTTGTCGGCGTTGTCGGCGTCTACCCCTCCCCCATTCTCCTCGCCGCGCCAGCTGCGCTCTCCGCCGCTCACACCCTCTCCTCTCCGATAGCGAACACTCTCTCGCGAGTGGCATTGGATTGGATTCGATTGGATTGGCTTGGCTTGGCTTGGCTTGGATTGGATTGGATTGGATTGGATTGGAACTCTGCGATGCTTCGCACCACCTCAGGACCCGCCGCGGTGGCTCAGTGGCTAAGGCGTTGCGCTGCTGAGCACGAGGTCGCGGGTTCGATTCCCGGCCGCGGCGGCCGCTTTTCTGATGGAGGCGAAAAGCAAAAACGCCCGTGTGTGCGATATTTCGGCGCACGTTAAAGATCCCCAGGTGGTCAAAATTAATCCGGAGCCCTCCACTACGGCGCGCCTCATCGCCTGCGTTGCGTCGGCGCGTTAAACCCCCACAATCAATCAATCAATCGCACCACCTCAGGGTTCCCCTCGGGAAGATGGTGTAATTTTTTTTCATTAAATAGAACCAGATTATGCAAAACAGTACAGTCGAAGAAAGAATATAGTACGTAGATTCAAGAAAGAAATAGAGAAAGAAAGAGGAACGAGAAAGCTTGATCGGAATCGTTTTAGCAAGGCAGACGAGCCGTTCTGAAATGAAGGAATGGATGGCGTGGAAAACATCCCCATGGCAGCGGCCCAGCTTCGTGCCCCAAATGAGAAAAGCACTGGCAAAGTTAATGGCAGTTCAAGACGCCGTAGGGGAGCCTCCAACAGCCTTCTTCGATGATTAGAGAATCGGCAGCAAGAAAGGAATAAATGTTCATCCGATTCAATTTCATGGCAAAATTGGCACAAGGGTGAGGTTGTTAGATCTGCCCGATATAGGTACCGATTAAGTGGGGGAGACGCCACAACGAAACGAGGTCATGCGAAACTTCGCACAAGCGAGTTTAGCAGAGGCTTCTTTTCCAGCGGACCTGAGATGTTTCAGTTCCGGAGAAGTGGGCAGCCCGTGATCAGGCATGTCTTGGGCCAACAGGTATTGGCGATAACGGGATAGCAAGACGCAAGCAAACGGGGAAAGCACCTCCATAATTGGTAAAGCCAATGCCATTTGTGCTAATTTATCAGCGGCTTCATTAAGGGCTACTCTACAGTGACCAGGCAGCCAAACAAGCCTAATTGCCCGCACATGAATGGGAACGCAGGAGTAGAAAGTTTTAAGCATGGGACTGACAGTTTCCGAGGAAAGGACCATGCACACGGACCATTTCCACAGAACTACTTCCACGTACTTACCCGCCGTGGTGGCTCAGTGGCTAAGGCGTTGCGCTACTGAGCACGAGGGCGCGGGTTCGATTCCCGGCTGCGGTGGCCGCTTTTCTTATGGAGGCGAAAAGCAACAACACCCGTGTGTGCGAGATTTAGGCGCACGTTAAAGATCCCCAGGCGGTCAAAATTAATCCGGAGCCCTTTACTATGGCGCGCCTCATCGTCTGCGTTGCGTCGGCGCGTTAAACCCTATAATCAATCAATCAATCAACTTCCACTTACGTTTGCCCGGGATAATGGAGTTGGGCGCAATTCCGGCACCGCATTGCTGTTAATCAAGATGAAGTAGACGGTCAGACAGTAATTTTTTTCCATCAGAATAACTGCTGGAGTAGCAATCCTTGGCATTGCGAGTAAAAAAGCGGTCCCTGATTTACAAAGCTACTAGCTCGTACGACATGGAAAAGCATCTTTCGTTACCCGGCGTTAGGGCTTAGACTACTTATTTGAATCAAATTTGGACAAAGAAAAATTTGAGTGCAGTTGGCCTTTAATATATTGACCCCTTGGGGAGTATTGCATAAGGGGGTGGGGGGGGGGGCGAAACAACAATATACTCAAAGAAAGAATGGTCAAGTTAAAAAAGCAGCAACTGAAAAAGACACTACAAAACGCGCAGACGAGAAAAAGAACAAAAAGGAAAATAACGAAATAAAATAAAAGAAGAAACGGGCTTTTGCGCGATTAGGATCGGTTATGGGCAGATAATTGCTCTGCCACTGCAACAACGAAACAGTAACAAAAGCATCGGAAAGGTAGTCGTGTAAAAGCAACGGAAAGTAACAAAAAGCAATAACAACCGAGAACTTCACTAAAATGCAAAGCAGTGATGAAAGCATTAAAAAATTGTCTTGTAAAAAGCAACAAAAAGTAACAAGGAACAACAACCAAAAAACTCACCAAAATGCGCGTAGACGAAGGAAACAAGAAACACGGTGTTGTACAATTATTCGTGGATATGGTAAGTTAGTAAATCTCTCAATATTGAAGGGTTACGCTCCGCAACAACGTTGTGAGGCTAGGCTCTCGTTGTGACGGAAAAAGCTACCAGGCAGCCAACCCGAGCGAACGCGCAGCATACGGGCTCCTGGAAAAGTGCTCCAAAGCAACGAATAGGTCCACTGTTCACGAGAGAAAACTCGACGGCCACTTCTATGAAGCTTTAAGGATCACCCCGATGCCAAACTTACGGCTGTGAGTGAGTTTTTCGCAATTCCGCGGTACTTTGAAGATTCAAGGCGATAGCCGCTTTGCTAACCTTAACATCGGCGCGGCCGACACCGGCACGAATACGAAGCGGTGGCGACAGCGGTGATGGGTGCAGGCGCGGCAGCTATGCCCGTCAACGAACAAGATAACGAGATGGAAGCCCAGGAAATACTAGAAACCCCAAGTATGCAAGAAGACAACGAAGAATGGATTGAGGCGGTCAGCAAGGCGACGCGCAGAAAAAACAGAGCAAGCCTGGACTCCAGCGCGCAGCAACTGAGCCAAACCGAACGTAAAACGAGCATTAGGCCGGGTGCCAACGCAACAAAGCCAAGACCACCCACTCTACCGAAAGAACATTTCAAGATGGTAATTCGCCCGAAGAAAGAACTCGCACTACGCAAGCAAAGCCCGGCACTCCTCGCGGAGAGCATTCTCTCGGCCGCCCAAATCACGTGGCGAGAAGCTGAGCTCCGAGTCCGGGTCAACCCGAGCCAGAACATCCTAACTATAAGCACACCACATAAGCAAGCCGCCAGAGCCCTCAACCGCTTCACGCAGCTAATCCTACAAGGGAAAACCTACCCGGTGAGCCTATATGGACTTTCCCCGCACGACTCCTGCAGAGGCATAACACATAATATCCGTCAACACTACTCAATAAAGGACGTCCTCGAAGACCTCTGGCTCCCCGGTACTGAATTTCTAACATGTCGTCGTCTCGGAAGTACTTCCACGGTACTGATAACGATTCTAGGCAACAAGGTACCCTTCTACGTATACTATAAAGGAGTGGATACCAGGTGCTACTTATACAAGCAAACAGTTCCTTACTGCCACAACTGCCATGAGACAGGCCACCGCACTGGTGTTTGCCCAACACCTAATGCCAGTGCCTGCGCCAAGTGTGGAAGACGAAATCCAGAGCCGGACCACCCATGCTCCCCCAAATGCTCACTCTGTCAGGGTGAGCACTTCACAGCGAGCAAAGACTGCCAGCGACGTTTCAAGGAGTCCTACTACCTTCGTCAGAAGAATTGGGAGAAGGATGCCTGTGCCGAAAGCCCACCATCTCGCGGCCGCGAAAGATCGCGCAGACGAGGGTCCTCTCAAGTCAGGCGCTCCTCCAGGTCACGGTCGCGCTCCAAGTCCAGGGCCCCCACCGGAAGGAGCCAGTCAAAGCAGCGGGCGCCGACCACCTCGAGCAACCAAGAAACGCCGACACCGCAGGTGAGCTGGTCTCAGATTTTCTCTACCACTGCTCATTCCCCCAAACCCACCTGCAATGAATGCACTAACCTACAAAAAGAAGTCACCTGTCTTAGAAGCGAAATTGCATCGCTCAAAGCAGCCATATCGCAACTGACGCAGTCCAACACCTCAGCCCAGCAACCACAACCAGGGCTAGAAAAAAAACGTAAAATCTCCGACGCGAGCAAAACAACCACTCCGAATCATGCTCCCACTCCTACACAAATTGATGACGTCAGAATAGAATGCCAGGAAGCCATCGACAAACATGCTCAAACTGTTAATGAGCAACTTGGTGCTCTCATTGCGCAAGTTAGCTCACTTTCACAGATCATGGCACAGTGCCAGCAAACAAATACGCTCATACTGAAGTCAATCAACGCCGTCCCTCAGCCGTTCATCTCGGAAAGAAAAGCCGTACCATCGACTGACCACGACCGACACGGCAGACAAGGACCTCTCTACGTCCCTCCATGGGTAGGCAGGATGCAGGAATGTCCAAAGAACTCATAATCTGGCAATGGAATTGCAGGAGCATAAAAAACAAGATTGGCCTACTCCAGCAGTACATTGAATCAGTGTCCACCGCACCCGACGTCATTGCGCTTCAAGAGACCAACGCATACGCTAGGCTTCCAGGATATATCACACATGAAGACTCAAAGGGGTTTAATTCTTGGACACTAATCAAGAAATCCATCACTGCCATACACCACGCTATACCACAAGCAGAACAAACTGGCATCCTGACCGAGCTCATCCCGAGGAAGGGACACAAGCGGAAAAGCCTGTTTGTCCTCAATGTCTACTGCCGACCAAAAAATAAGCAAGATTGCATTCACCGCATAGTGCAACAAGCAACTACCACCGCGGGCTCCAATCCCCTCATTGTCCTTGGGGATTTCAACACGGCCCACCCCATATGGGGATACCGATATGCGAACAAGAGAGGCAATGAGCTCCTCCGCTGCGTGGGTGAAGAGGATTTGGTGCTACTTACGGACTACAGTACGCCGACGCGAATGGGCAACAGCGTAACTCACGACACGTGCCCGGATTTGACTTTTACTAAAAACGTCAATCACGCCACTTGGCTGAACCTGGAGGAAAATATAAGTAGTGATCACTCAGTCGTTTCAACGACCCTTTACTGGGAAGAATGTTGAGCTCCTCTAGGCGAAGTTCGAATAACGAACTCGGACAAGTTCCGCGAGCGCAGGGCTGCGCTGCCTAGCTCCAAGATCGAGGACATCAACGCCTGGACGCAAGCGCTACGATCTGATGTAAAAGCCACAACGGAACAGCTAAATGCCACTAATGCCACTACACAGGTTCCGCATATAGACACCAAACTACTCGACTTATGGGAAGCTCGCCGGTCACTCATCCGCAGATGGAAGAGGCAAAAGCACAACCGCAAACTCAAATTGCGAATTGCAGCCCTGACTCAGGACACGGCCAAATAGGCCGCTGAACTTTGCAAGCATAATTGGCTCACGATCTGCGACAGCCTCGGTGGTACTCTCACCCCATCTAAGACATGGCGACTACTCAGATATTTGATTGACCCTTCAAAAAGTAAAGGCGAAACTACCAACGCAATGAAAAACATTTTGCGCACATACCGGGGCACCAAGGACGACCTCCTCAAAAAGCTTCAGCAAAGATACCTGCCGCTATTTCCGCCATACTCAGCTCCAGACTACTCGGGAGATTCAAACCTGGATAGGCCCACCTGGATAGGCCCATTGACGAATCGGAGGTACGGGCAGCGCTAGCCAAGATACGGAGAAATACCACACCCTGCCGCGACCGTATCACAAACAAGATACTGACCAACCTTGACCATGACTCCGTCACATCGCGCACACAATTCATGAATGGCTGTTGGGAAAAGGGAGTCATACCACCGGAATGGAAGACGGCTGAGGTTCATTTAATACCGAAACCAGGAAAGGAGCCAAGCGTCGAGAATCTCCACCCAATTTCATTAACGTCCTGCATAGGAAAGCTACTCGAGCACGCCATCCTAGCTCGCCTACAACAATCCCTAGAAGATACTTGCCATATTCCTACATCCTTGTACGGATTCAGACCAAGTATCACTGCCCAAGATATTCTTCTTCAGCTCAAAGAGGAAATCATGATGCAGGCCAATAATCACACGCCTAAAGCAATTTTCGTCCTCGATTTAAAAGGGGCATTTGACAATGTAAATCATCAAACGATTCTGAACAATCTCAATAACCTCCACTGTGGAGCCAGGACATACAATTACATCAGGGATTTTCTTACAAACCGGCAAGCAGTCCTGAAGGTCGGTGGCGCGCAATCACCTCCCATTCAAGTTGGAGGTCGACGCACGCCACAGGGCCCAGTTCTTTCCCCACTGCTATTTAACATCGCCCTCATCGGCCTTCCCAAACTATTAGATGCCATCCGTGACCTTCGACATGGCCTGTATGCCGATGATATAACGTTACGGACGGGCGCAGGGTCGGTAGGGGAAATGCAAGATCGTCTTCAGCAGGCTGCTGACATCATGCAAGCTGATGCAGCCAAGTGTGGTTTATGCTGCTCTCCAGAGAAATCTGAGCTTCTCCTTGTCCGGAAGCGCCAAAGTCGAAAACACCAAGACCCAGGCATCCAAACTACCCTTGACGGAGCTACGATCACGCCTTCCCCACACATAAAGATACTGAAGATGACCTTTCAAGAAGACTGCTCCAACTCCATACTTCTTCGGCACCTCACTCAAACAGGGCAAATTGTTCACATGCTCCGCCGAATCACCACGAAGACCAGAGGGATGAAGGAAGCAGACACACTACGGCTTGTCCAAGCTTTCATCATCACTCGCATCAATTACGCCATCCCGTATGCGATCCTCTCCAAAAGCGACGTAACCAAACTTGATACACTCATTCGGAAAGCATATAAATAAGCACTTGGTCTCCCCGTCAGCACGGCAACGGACAGACTTCTCAAACTGGGAGTACACAACACTGTGGAGGAGCTCATAGAGGCTCATTTGGTAAATCAGCACCACCGTCTAGCGACCACAAGAACAGGACGCCAACTGCTTGGTCGCGTTGGATACAATACCCCAGAAGAACAAGGCAGTTCTTCCATGGACATACCCACAACCATAAGGCAAAACATCTATGTGGCTCCCATTCCACGGAATATGCACCCTCAGTTTCATCAAGCAAGACGTGCGGCGAGAGCACAGGCATTAGATATAGTCGATGGATCAAACCCCAAAACTGTGTACACGGACGCTGCCGACTACGCTCGCATGGATACGATGACAGCGGTCGTCACCACATGCACCGAGCATGTCGCCAGTGTCACACTTACTGGAATCAACACTACCCAAGCAGAATAAGCAGCCATCGCTCTTGCCATTGCCCACACCTCAGCCGATACAATCATTACTGATTCTCGAGCAGCATTCCGAAGCTACCTACGCGGAAGAATATCAAGACCAGCTGTAAGAATCCTTCTCCAGCGCCCGCCTCAACGCAAGATCAGTTTGGTTTGGGCGCTTGCCCACTCGTCCCTTCGCGGCAATGTCATGGCCCACACGACAACCCGAGAATTAGCCTACCGGGCACCGCGAGACGACTGGCTTCAAGCGACTCATCACCAAAGCATCACACAGCACTACAAGCTGAGTCGGCAACAATATCCTCCTGCCCACCCGTCACTCACCAAGGAACAGGAACATAAACTCAGGCTTTTGCAGACAAACACGTTCCCACACCTATCTAAACTTCACGCCATCAACCCCACCCTCTGCAGTGCCACATGCTCACACTGCAGTGAGATCTGTACCCTCTACCACATGGTCTGGGCCTGCCAGAAAAACCCAAATGTTCACCCAATTCCCAACCCTTCTTATGAGCAGTGGGAAAGATAACTGGCCAGCTCCAGCAGCGAAACTCAGCTTCGGCTGGTGGAACGTGCGGAGAAGGCAGCAAGCTCCAACATTATCCTGAAATGAGGAATCCACCACGTTGCCCCCCCCCCCTTTTTTTGCTAAATAAAGTTTACTTTCTCTCTCTCTCTCTTGTTGTGACGACGACGACGACGACGACAACGTGGCGCGAACATACCCACGTGGTACTCGTGGCATCAATGCGGGCTGCGGGGATTGCCCTTTTGTGTGGTCGAGAAAGAAGAAGCGGCAAGACACGCCAGGGAGTGACGTGGGCCAATGGGAAGCGGACACAAGCAAGGAGCTGGGGAGACCAGGCTGCAACGGGGGAGAAATCCCGGGGGAATTGACGGAGCTGGTTCGAGGAGCGCGATGTTCAGGTGGAAGACTCGAAGACTCGAAGACAGGTGGAAGACTCAGGAAGACTCGAAGCTGGTCGGGTTTTCGGCACCCGAGCTCCAGAGGGGTCTACCTGGGGCCTTGGCATCCTAGAACCGAGGCGCGACTAACGTATTCTGGGATGAAGTTACATAGTTCTATTGCAACGGGAAGGAAGGATCTATTAAAAGCGTTTCTAGTGCCATGAAGACGTTGGATGCTTCAAGAGTTGAAAAGGCGGTGTGATGAGCGCACGGGAGAAATAACAGCGAAGAGCGAATGTCAGGAAATATATGGTACAGTTTGTGGAATAGCCAGAGTAGCGAAATTTTTCGTCTGGAAGCTAGAAAGGACAGGCCAATAAACGATTTCAAGGTATTGTGTTGTCATATTTGGATACATATATTTGTTCTACATTTTAATATTTAGTGCTATTTCTTCATATGTACACAAAACAGAAAATTGCAAGCAGTGATTGCAATTCTGCCACAATACTCGGAACATGCGAATAACTTTTTATGCAATATTTATTTTCCTTGCTCCTGAGAGCTAATAGTTATGTATTTCCAGTGAATAGTTATTTAACAATGTATGATATCAGATAACAGTTATGTATTTATGATACACAGTTTTAATCCTTTGAAAAATCATATGGAGGAGGTTGAGCTGCAATCTGAGCTTCCTCCTCCCTCGCCGAGCATAATTTCTGCCTACGCCCCGGGCTCCATGGGGCATGTGCCCTAAAATGGACCCCTGATAGTCGCCAAGTTAACATCTACCATTCAATCCATTCTCCATCCTTGCAGTTTTCTTTCATTCGTTTAGAATTAGCAGCATTGTCCAACTTTCCACAGTGTCAGTTCCAAAGCGCGCCCTGGTGGTTATGTTGACATGGCGGTATACAAGCGGTATAAGCGGGAGTCTTTCTGCAGGTCGCTCCGCAGCATCCCGCTCTTTTCAGTGAAATGAAATTGAAAAAAAAACCCTGGCCCTAATCATGTTTGGTTAGATTACGTAAGGTTATGTTAGGTTCAAGTTAGTTTTAAATTTAGTTTAGGTTAAGTTAGGTTGAGTTTAGGTTGGGTTAGGGAAAGTTAAGTTCATTTAAAACAGCCTTTCTAGATAGGGGGTGCTGCGCAACGACCTGCAACCAGACTCTCCCGCTGAAAGCACTGCACACTTTGAACCGGTCACTCGCTTACAAAACGCAAGGATGCGGCAAAGTATATTGCCATGGGCATGTCCGTATCTTGAAACCATTCAAAGCAGCTGTCCTGTAAGATTGCTGCTTAATGGTCGCTAGTTTTGGTTGGCTCCCTTTCAATCGGGTCGGTCACTGGCACTATTTCCCTTACATTATCCTTCAGGCACATATAATCCCGCAAATGTGAAAGAATAATTTGTGCAAGCACATTTTTCAGTTAGTTTTCCCAAAAAAATTCTGCT
The DNA here is from genome assembly GCF_048455015.1 of Haemaphysalis longicornis. NCBI lineage: Eukaryota > Metazoa > Arthropoda > Arachnida > Ixodida > Ixodidae > Haemaphysalis > Haemaphysalis longicornis. The sequence continues at coordinate 128,043,708 of NW_027526203.1, read as the reverse complement.
GAGCAAATGCCAAATTTCCCCTACTTTAAATGGCTTTGGCGTATTTTGGTCGGCCAACTTTAACCATTGGCATCAGCTTCGCGCCAAACTCTCGCGCTCTACTTGCCCTGCCTTCGGTGCGAGCGCGACCAGGCCTGCTGATTACATCTCTGTGCTCAAGCCTTCATGGAAAACGGATGCGATGAAAAGTTTCATAAAATCGAAAAAATCGGCGAGGGAAGATACGGAGTCGTGCACAAGGGTCACGACAAGGACACCGGGAGGTACGTCGCCTTAAAGGGTATTCATCTCGAGTACGAGGACCAGGGAGTGCCAAGCACCGCGATTCGCGAGGTCTCGATCCTGAAGGAGCTCCGGCACCAACACGTTGTAAGTCTTCTAGATGTCCTTCAAGGCGACAGAAGATCTGTGCCTTATCCTCGAGTACATGGACGAAGACCTCAAGATGCACCTGGACAAAGCGCGGCTGCGTGGGGCTCCCCTGGCCCTGCACCTTGTGAAGAGCTACCTATGGCAGCTCATGCAGGGAATCGTTTACGTGCACTCTCGACGTATCGTGCACCGAGACCTGAAGCCGCAAAACGTGCTCATTAACGTGCAGGGAATCCTGAAGCTGGCCGACTTCGGCTTGGCCCGCACCGTCGGGATCTCTGTCGCCCCTACACGGAGGAAGTGATGGCCCTCTGGCTCCGGGCTCCCGAGATCGTGCTCGGTGCACGGATCTGCACTGATTCGGTCGATGTGTGGAGCATCGGGTGCATTTTCGCCGAAACGCTCATGCTGAGGGCGCTTTTCCCTGGTGACTCCCAAATCTGCCAGATCTTCTGCATATTCCACGCCATCGGGACGCCCGATGAAATGACATGGCCCGGTGTGACCCGCTTGCCCCACTACCAGGAGTCCTTCCTCGCTGGGAGCCCCTTTCGCTGGTAAAAATCATCACGGGCTTGGATGCCGACGGGGAAGACCTGATCCGCAAGCTGCTCGTCGCTAATCCCGCAGACCGGCTGTCGGCCAAAGATGCGCTAGGTCACCGCTACTTCCGTGACATCACCATTTAGCTTCCCTAGTTCATGTGATGGCCTGCAATTGGTGATTTTTCAACCGTCATGGGATCATGGTGCCACTTGTTCCCACTTCACCCTCCCCCCCCTTCTCTTGCGTATCCTGATTTCCGCTAATAAAAACCCATTTCTTCCTCCGCGCTTTTTGCGTATGTGTGTGTTTTGTGAAAATAGTCAGCTGGTTTCAGAATCAATGCGAGTAATATGCTCAGCCTAAGACAAGAGAGCATTTTAGAGTAGGTTAGTTAAGGTGCCTCTGGCCTAATTGTGACCATTTTTTCCCAGGGTGACGTCTTTCAAAAAAAAAAGGGAAAGCGAATCCTGACCGCCTGTGGCCACACTTAGTTACCGTTTTTAACGACCTTTGCAGAACACAGGCGGCGAATTAAGACACCACGCCATCTGCCGCAATCATAGGTCGCTTCATCGGATGCAGTGATAAGACACCCAATTTAGGCCCCTTAGGATTGACCTCACTCGCGACCACGTGTAGCCACGACAATCGCGGCAAGGTAGGTGGGTAGGAAGGAATAACTTTATTAAATGCCGGCAACCGATGGTTTAACGCGTCGTGACGTTGGCCAAGCTTCAACCCGGCTTATATCCTACTCTGCACTACCCCAGTTCAGCCGTTTGTGGCAGGTCGTGAGGCTTGTGCGTTTCGAGCGCACCCCGGTCCTTCCGGATGGCACTTAATTAGTTGAGTGTCCTTGTCGATACACTGCACTGCACTTTAAAGTTCGGGCGGGTATGTCCTGGGGGTAGCTTCGTTCGGGAGCCTGGCACAGCCCCACTTAATGTGCCATTGGTCCACCGGACCCACTGCACAAACACTGCATACACCACTCGGACAGAGTTTTAATTAAACCACGTGTAGAACTGCCGGGGCGGGGAGTCACCGGGTCTGTAGCTGCCTTAGGATGACGGCCTCCTCCCGACTGAGTGCCCGGTGGGAAGGCAGCATTGTCCGTCAAGCTAGGCGATAACACTTTGTAACTTCGTCATAACTGGCCATCCTGTCCTCGGTTTAGAACCACCAGACGGATTGGTCCCTCTCCGGGGCCCGGTGGGGAAGCGCTCACGCCGCCGAACGGGCCGTCTCGTTGTGCTTCGGTGAGGATGCACACTCGCCCGCGTGTGTCGGGAACCACTTGATACGGATGGTGCTGCCGCGGTCTTGGAGCTTGAGCTTGCCGATGATGGCGGCTGCCGGCGCGCACACTCTCCGCTTGGCAAAGTTGCGCACGGCGTTCGTCGAGTCGCTGAGCACGGTGCGTCAGTCGGCCTCGGAGATAGCCAGAGCGATGGCAACCTCCTCGGCGCCTGTGGCGTCCGTGCACCGCACGCTCGCTGCCGTTGTCTTCGTTCCGGTAGTCGCCGCAACAATCACTGCCGCAAAGCCTTCTCACTTATATTCCAATGCATCTACGTACCACGCGTGCGGGTCTTGGGCGTGTTGCTTGGTGAGGGCTGTGGTCCGCGCCTGCCGCCGTCCTTGGTTGTACTCGGGGTGCGCATACTTCGGGATTAGGTCCCCACGGCTGTGGGATTGATCTGCAGCTGGTGGCTCAGGTGCACGTTATGTTGTTTTAAATTTCTCTGTTGATGCAATCACTATGTAGGTATACTTGAACTACTCGGCTAGTAAAGCCCCTTGTTCGTCCGGGACCTTCGGAGCCTGTTAGCCACCGTGTCGGTGAATCGAACCTGCTGTGGCATCCCTACGTGACGGCGCGCGTACTCTTGGTGGATGCGGTCGCCTACCGTAGCTATAGCTAGCTAGCCGAGGTTTCAGCCCTCGTCCAGCACCCTTTATGCCCACATTGGCATCCAGAGGATGCCGTAGAGCAACCACACAATGACACCCATCGTGTGTATCCTCAGCACCCTTTTTAAGGGTGTTGAGCTCAACACCTTTTTTTTTATCCGTACACCCTTCTTTTGCCAAAACACCTTTTAAGGGTGTTAGCCATGGGAGTTCGTGTAATGTAAATCGCCCTTTAAAGGGACTCGATGTAGGGGTCTATTTTCGTGGCGCTGGATTTACCACATTACGTATTGCAAAGAAGCCTGCTGATAGAGAAATATTTTGTCTTTCACAAAAACTCATTATTTTCACAAAGAAAAACAACGGGTACGGGGACAAAAGGTACACTTAAGTACCTGAATGGGTCCCCGCTCTCTTTGCAGACATCAGCAGCAGCACAAAGTTACAAGACACGAAAAGAAAAATTCAGTACAACCGAATCCGTACAACTCCCCAAGCTCTGGAGGCGCGCCCTGTCGAGCTCATGCCTGTCCGACCAGCTTCGACTGGTGGAGCGGGCTGAAGCGACTGGCAAATCATATGGGGTCCTGGACGGAGGGCTCCACCTCCCGAAGGCGCCATAAAAATTTGCTACACAATAAAGATGTTCATCCTCCTTCTCTTTTGTTCACAATGGTACCATGCAAAGGTCGTACGACTGGCGGGACGGACGGAAGGATAATGGAACGGAGGACCCACTCGTTCCTGGTGGAACGCGGTTATTTCGCGGCGAACGAGGCCTGAAGCAGAACAGAAGAAGACTGCGGCGCGCCGCCCGCCACCGCGTCGCACAACAAAGGACCAGGAGCTCCCGCTCGACCTGACGCTGCGCCGACCGCGGCATGACGAGGTGGAAGTGAAACCGTTGTCGCTCGACGAGTAACCGCCGTTGCGTTGTTCGAGTCGATGATGGTGGAAGGCGGCGCGGCCAACGAATTCGCCTGACCAAGAGCTACCGCTCGACCTGACGCTATAGTGAACTAGAATTCTAGTTCACTATACTGACGCTGCGCCGACCGCGGCATGACGAGGTGGAAGTGAAACCGTCGTCGCTCGACGAGTAACCGTCGTTGCTTTGTTCAAGTCGATGATGGTGGAAGGCGGCGCGGCCAATGAATTCGCCTCGCTGCCGGCGTCCTGGACAACGAAGGGGCTTCCGTGCTGGAGGCGTCTGCGGCGGACCGCGCCTTCGTGGTATGTACCGATGACGGCGGTCTCTTCGGGGTGGGGCCGATGTTCAGCGACGTTAGTGGCATCATCGCGGGCGTGAGGCCCGAGCCCCCTCCCCCGCCCGTTCAGCGCGTGGACGAGGGAGTCCAGTGCGATTTATACAATACGCAGCTGTCCGCAATGATAGTCTGGGAGCGTCACTTTCATATGGCATTACTGCGGCGTCGTATTCAAGTTCTGTGCCTTCAAAAGGATGGAAGACCCGACGGGGGGCAGTTGCACCAAAATGCTGTTCCCGAGACGATTTGGGCAGCGATGGGAACGGTTCTGCGGAGTAGTCAGGTCGCAGCTGCGTTTAAGAAACTTGGCTCCTTTGCGGGTGAACATTTTTGCGTCTGTGTGTCTTCGTTTTTTGTTTCCGTTACTTAACAGCGTGCAACGCTAAAGATTTCTGTGCGGTTGCTTGTGATATGCCAACTACTCATTTTATCGCTTTACGTCAATGTGTGGTTCAAATTATGTGCCAAATGGAGCATTTGTTAAGGCCACCCCACATACATTTTTCTAGCTTGTGTTCGGGCAATAGTGTGATAAAAAAACCGCATTATGGACTCTTAAAACGCACATTACCTTTTTTCTCTTTGGAATCATTTCAAAGGAATCTAACTCACTAAGTGCCATTTGTAGTCAAGCTTTCTGGCAAATTCGCAAGGCGCGTAGACGGTGGCGCCGCGCGGTGCCAGGAGGAGAAATCACTCCATGGAGGATCGGCGAGCGACGGAACCGTCGGAGTACGTTGGCCAGCAGCGTTCGCCCGTAGTGTCACAGGGATTTTGACGCCGTTTTCACGTGATAACAAGCACAACATTCACCGGTCGCATGTTATGTTCTAAACGGTCCCGTGCTTGATTCAACGCGTGCAAGAGATTTCAACGCGCTGCACGAAAACTAGGAACCAAAACACGAACCGAACACAGTGCGCACGGTGTGTATTGTGATGTTTTAGTCGCTCGTCTTCGTGCAGTGCTTTTAAATCCTTGCAATTATGTACCAACTCGTCTAAACAACTTTGCTGTTACAGAGCGGACGCCTTAAGTTTCCTTTACCCTTACTTGACGTTTGTATGCATATCACAAGTTCGATCCAGGTCGAGATGTCCGTCGCCCTAATCGTGCAAGGAACGATAACAACATTGCTATAATTTTATTTTCTTTGGGCTCATGTTCTTACATAGCAAGGGAAGGGTGTGAGAGCGCACGCATAACACATTCGAGTTGTGAGATATGTTACGCTGAACCATAATCTGTCTTCAAAACCTACCGGTGTTGACCGCGTCTTTGATTTACGCATCGTGCGTTCTGCGGACGCGTTTTCAGATAATATATGGGCTCACATTAACAAAGCTGTTTGCACGTACGACACCGCGAGGGCAGTTTGTGATTTGGAGAAACCTTGGCCATCCCCTCACATTTCACAGACAACAGGCTTGCCCAGGCGCGCTAGTTTAGAACCAGCATTACAGTTAATAATTTACGTGCGAAAAGCTTTGTGTTTCTTCTTTGCATTTTCTTGTCTCAGAAAGCCGCTTCTAGCAATGCAGAAAACGTTACGTGATAGCAAGAAAACAGCTCAAGCTGGTTAGCAGGTTAACATTCTGCATACAAGATTCAAGCATTTATTCACCTCCAATATGGAGCCACAAAATTGCTTTGGCTGGTTTCTTTTTGGGTTGGTTTGGATTTTTTTTTTATAAGCAGCATCCAATGCTCTACTGATAGTGTGCCTTATCAAAATATTGGTTTTAGTAGGGAGAATGCGACTACGACTGCCATAGCATCGACCACTCCGTAATTGCTTTGAACAAAAAGAAAACTTCACGCTCACGTAGTTTGATTGGAAACGTTTATATCGTTGCCGTCGCTGGTGTTAAAACTGACGTAGTGGGAAACTATTACTATTCACGCTGGCCAGCCATTGACTTGCGTGTTCTGCACGGAGCGACACAACGTACTACCGAGCGGCATACTATAAATGCCTTATACAGGCAGGACTTGTCAAGTAAGCGGGCGTTAATAAATAGCCTAGTAACTCGCGTACTCCGATAAGCCGTACCGCTAATGAGCGAACTCTACTAATTGTGGTGCGGCTAGTGAACCAGTTATATTTGCAGGCAGAAACTTTGTAGCGTGACAGATCGAGCGCTGGCAGCCCTATCGCCGCAGCAAGCGAAGTGAGCGGCTTTTGCCATATCTCCTCCCCTTCGCTTGTGGGCCGAAATGTTCGTCTTTAGTTCTAATGTGGCACGTAATGTCTAAGTTAAAGACAACCGTTAAAAGCTGGCATCACCGCCACCTAACGAGGCTAAAAAGTAGAGCTACCTTCTTTGCTTACAATGCGCACATAAGCGGCGGTGCGTAGAGGGAACCCCCCAATCCTCCTTAGGACAACCATCCTGAATCGCTTTGCGCGCCTCCTAAAGCTCGTGCCCCTTGCGAATAGCAAGTAAAGATCGTTTCCCCGAAGTCCGGTGTCGATCAGGAACTCAATCACCCGGGCTCCGGTTGATTTGGCAGGAGGCTGGCAGGGCGATGGTGTTGAAGTTCTTGGAGGCGGCGGTCGAATTGACGAACTCGAGGCGTTGGGGTTGATTAGGTGAAACGGAAGTTTATATACAGCTATTTACAGTAGTATAACTGAGTACATGAGTAATCAAAAGAAAAACTGCAAACTTCAGCTAGACGCTAGCTCCGAGTGCGCACAAATCACTCGAGCTCCAGAACTTCGTCTAACTCCCCTATCCTCGGAGCGTACACAAACCGCTCGAGAAACCACGGCCGAGACTCTGCCTCGCCGCAAGATCCGTCTAGTTGCCCGGTGCGGCGCTGCACGCTAAACCTCCGACGCGATCTTAACCTCGACTAGGGGGCTCCTAAATCCCAACCTAGCGTTAACGGTCGAGACTCCGTGTCCCGCCGGGAACTGCCAGCTCAGCGCTCAGACAAGAACGATTTCCAATGGCCAAGTTCGGCCTTATAAAACCTCGAGATCACCCTCTCTCGGGAACGCCCCTGTAGCGTTCGTACACGCGTATGGGAGTGCCCGAATTCACGTAGACAGCTGTCACTCGCACGTCACGGAATATTCAATGAGGCGCCACTATCTTCGGGTCAACGGCACGCTCGCAGACGAGCAAGTTCGGGCGACCCCCCGGGGTGAAAGCGAAAGACGGCGACAGTGCGTCATGCTGACCAGGGCGCGACAACAATGGAGACGCCGGTAATCCCCCCACCTCCGCGCGTCGAGCCGACGTTCCTGGAATTCGGCGGCACCGGCTGCTTTCTCAATGGAGGATTAACCCTGAGGTATGCGGCGGGCCAGACGATCCGTCTCCCGTGCGCGCCGTGACGAATTAGCGCCGACTGCTCTGCAGTGTTGGCAGTGCTACGTCGTCAGACCGGGCGGCGGGTTGCCACGCGCAGCCCGGGCGCCTGGCCGCTAATCTCATAAGTGGACCTTACAACTCCCCCCTTTAAGAGGGTTACTGGACCTCTTGGTTCAGTCAATCCGAAAAGGATTTAAAAGGGCCACTCGTTTCATCTCTCCTTCAGCAATAACAGCGGGACAAACCAACAAACAAAAAAAAAACACGTGGAAGGAGCTAGGTATAACCACAAATGAGCCCCCTTCCATTTCTGCAGCTGATCTGAACCCTCTCTCACCTAAACTACAAACACAACCTATTCACTAGCCGTCAACAGGGACGGAATACTCTAGCAACCCGGAAACACACAAAAAAATGCTAACAACACTAAGTGCGAGTAAAAAGAAATTGGGCCGTGTCTCCGGAGCGCGTAAACGGCACGAACAACGAGGCAACTCAACTATAACACTGATGCGCGCTATAACTGCAAACACGCACAAACATTCCGGCACTCGACAACAAGCACAAAAGGAATAAGGACTGGCAACACGGGCAATTTTGCAGTCAACAAAAATAAAACGTTCAGAAAGTTTGCATAGCCACTTTGCGCACGCACGCGAATGTCCTCCTTGACGGCGTGGCCTGATAACGTTCCTTCAAGAATGTACACACACACACACACACACACACACACACACACACACACACACACACACACACACACACACACACACACACACACACACACACACACACACACACACACACACACACACACACACACACACACACACACACACACACACACACACACACACACACACACACACACACACACACACACACACACACACACACACACACACACACACACACACACACACACACACACACACACACACACACACACACACACACACACACACACACACACACACACACACACACACACACACACACACACACACACAACACACACACACACACACACACACACACACACACACACACACACACACACACACACACACACACACACACACACACACACACACACACACACACACACACACACACACACACACACACACACACACACACACACACACACACACACACACACACACACACACACACACACACACACACACACACACACACACACACACACACACACACACACACACACACACACACACACACACACACACACACACACACACACACACACACACACACACACACACACACACACACACACACACACACACACACACACACACACACACACACACACACACACACACACACACACACACACACACACACACACACACACACACACACACACACACACACACACACACACACACACACACACACACACACACACACACACACACACACACACACACACACACACACACACACACACACACACACACACACACACACACACACACACACACACACACACACACACACACACACACACACACACACACACACACACACACACACACACACACACACACACACACACACACACACACACACACACACACACACACACACACACACACACACACACACACACACACACACACACACACACACACACACACACACACACACACACACACACACACACACACACACACACACACACACACACACACACACACACACACACACACACACACACACACACACACACACACACACACACACACACACACACACACACACACACACACACACACACACACACACACGCGCGCGCGCGCGCACGCACGCACGCACGCACGCACGCACGCACGCACGCACCGCCAACGAAAAAGGACGGGTGAACGGGAACATTTACGTCCGTCGTGGCGGTGTTAAGGCTGGGAGGCAATTCAATGGTGGCCCCCCCAAGCAACATTGTGAAGGCGCGACAGTGCGTCCGCGTTCGCGTTGTTTGCTCCCTTTCTGTGAGAAACCGCAACGTTGTAGCGTTGCAAGGCTAATGCCCACCTTGACAATTTAGCCCCATGAGGCGTACAGGTCGTCAGGTAAGACAGAGGGTTATGGTCAGACACGACATTGACTTCTGCCCCAAAAACCCAATAATCAAACTTTTTCAATGCCCAAATGATGGCAAACGCCTCGCGCTCGATGGTTGACCAGCGGGTTTGGGTTGGAGTGAAACGATGGCTGGCAAAAGCGATTGGCTTTTCGCGGCCCTCTTTCCCCATCTGCGCCAGACATGCCACGGCTCCCACCTCAGACGCGTCACTAAACAGCCAATAAGGCTGGTGCGGGTCAGGAGTGTTTAGCGCCGCGGCTGAGTAAAGGGACTCCTTTAGCTGCTCGAACGCCCGCTCGGCCTCGCTACTCCAAGGAATCGGGTTCGGTACACCCCGCTTTGTCAGGGACGTTAGCGGCTCAGCTACCTCCGCGTAGTTGTTGACGTACTCTCGGTAATACCCGCAAAGGCCAAGGAGGCTTCGAAGCTCCTTCCTAGTCTTTGGTTGTACGAGACCTCTGATTGCGGCCAGCTTTTCCGGATCGGGACCGTGCGTTCCGCTGCCCACTACGTGGCCGAGGTACTTAATGTGGCCCTGAGCTACCTGGCACTTCTCAACGCTAGCCTTTAACCTCGCTTCCGTCAACAAGCCGAGGATAGTGTCCACGTGCCTAAGGTGTTCCTCCCATGAAGAGGAGAAGACGGCAATGTCACCCAGATAGGCCGTGGCGTAGGACCGGTGTTTGGCGAGCAACGTGTTCATCATCCTCTGAAATGTTGCTGCCGCATTTCTGAGACCAAACGGCATGACGCGCCACGCGTACTGCCCGTCGTGCGTGACGAAGGCGGTTAGGTGCTGGCTCTCCGGCGCTACCGGCACCTGCCAGTAGCCCCTCCGCAAGTCTATGACTGTGATAAACCTCGAGTGACCCACTTTCAGGATCAGCTCCTGCGGTGGAGTCATAGGAAATGCATCGGCGCGAGTCACGGCATTTAGTGTGCGGTAGTCAATACACATTCTCCACGACCCATCTTTCTTTCCGACGCAAACGACCGGGTGAGCATGCTCACTTTCCACCGGGTAAATGAGGCCCAATTCTAACAGTTCGTCTACCTGGTGGGTGACTTCTTTCCTGAGCAGCTCCGGAACACGGTAAGGAAAAGCCCTCTTTGGCTCATAACTTCCCTGCAGCTCGATTCGGTGTTGCCCCACCGCGGCGAGTCCTGGCGTCCCATCGAACAGGTCGGCGTGTTTTGCAAATACGCTTGCAATTTCAGAGCCCTCTCGCTCACTTAAGTGTGACAACTTCTCGGTCGGTAAGGGGAGGGTACTTCGACACGGCGGCATAAAGCGCGGGGCGCACTCTACGTCCCCAAACTCGCTATCTTCATCGAACACTACCCCCACGTGACTGACGCGACAGTAGTAAGGCCGCTGGCGGTTCGCGTGCACCACCAAAGTTCTCTTTTCCCCCATGTCGAGACGGTATGAATGCTGCCTCTCCTGTGCAACAACCGTGAATGGGCCCAACCATCTCGGGGCCGTCTTACGTTTACCCTCCGTGTCGAACAAAAGGACCTGTTCACCCACGCTGAACGTTTTGTTACGCGCGGTTCTATTGTACGCCTGCGCGTAGCTGCCCTGGCGCGCGCTCGCCGTGAGCCCCGCCACTTCCGCCGCTACCTCTAGCTGCTCGCGCAGCTGCCGTAGGTATTTCGCTGGCTCCTCTTTTATATGTGCTCGGCACGGGCACATTAAAAGAGGAGCCAATGCAACTGCGCCCCTGTCCAACTGTGCTGGAGGATCGCCAGCGGTCCTGTGGGGTTCCGGCCATATAGCATGCGAAACGGGGCGACTCCGGTTGTGTCGTGCGGGACCTCTCGGTAGGCCCACAACACGAACGGTACTAGTCTATCCCAGTTCCTTGGATCCTTCTCGATTACGTGAAACAGCATGTTCTTAAGTACCCTATTCCAACGCTCCACCGTGCCATTGCTCTCCGGGTGTTCCGGTGTCGAGAAGCGTGGCGCGCAGCCCAACCTTTCCAAAAAGCTTTGTGTCAGTTGGGACGTGAAGTTAGTACCCTGGTCAGAGCATATTAACTCAGGGATGCCAGTCCTGCTGAATATTGTCAGGAGAGCCTCGCAAGTTGCTTTCGCCGTAAGTGACCGCAGGCACACGACTTCGGGCCAGCGTGTGCAGAGGTCAACCAGACAAAGCGCATACTTGTGGCCCCGACCCGACGGTACGTCCAGAGGACCGATGATGTCCCCGTTTACTACCTGGAATGGGTGGTCGGGCCTTCTTAGGGGAACAATAGGGACCCGGTCGCTGAGCCATCTATCTGCCCGGATTTGGCAGCCATGACATGTCTGGCAGTGATGGGATACGTCTGCCTCTAGGCCGGGCCAGAAAAAGCTATATTTTATCCTGGCCTTCGTCTTTTTGGGGCCTAAATGGCCTCCCCATAGTGACTCGTGGGCCAGCAAAAGTACCTCCTCGCGTTTCTCTGAGGGCAGCACAAGTTGCGTTACCTTCGCGCCGGCTATAGTGTCCCTATGAAACAGCAACCCGTCAGAGACAAACATGCCGGCTTTCCCTCTTTTCGCGTCGGTCCAAGCTTTCTTTAGGCTGTCATCAGCCAGCTGAGACGCCAGTAGCCTTGCCCGTGGGCCCTCGATATCAACTTCGACTGCCTCATCAATCTCCTCGGCCGGAGCTTCGGGTGCCGTCTCTCCCGTAATCTCACACACGGCCGCCGCCGGTTCCGAGATCGCCGCGGTGCCGACCTCGCAGTCCCCACTTGAGGAGGCGAAAGTTTCAGCCGTGCTGTTCGCCTCCCGGTTGGGGTGACATTTCGTCAGCAACTCCCAATCCTCTCTCTAAAGCAAACAGTCTAGTCCCTCGGCGAGATTGTTGGTGACAGCACAGATTAGCTGCACCTTGGGGCTCCCGACCACCGACACGGCCTGCCTCAAACTCACAGGCAGGCTGACCACTCTCGCGCTAACCGACTCGCCAAAGGCTGGAACTAGCCTGATGGTGCCCGATGGCTGCATAGCGTCCTGTGGGACTAGACTTTCTCGTACCACCGTAACTTCGCTTCCTGTGTCGACTGTCGCGGTAACTGTCTTGTCTGCACAGTCGAGTTCCACGTGCTGCAGTCTAGACTTTCTCAGCTCGTCAATGCTTCCGAGCGCATTTACCTCGGCCACGAGAATCCGCTGCCCCCCGCTCGTCGGGCCGGCATCCTGAGCCTGCACTGCACTTGCGTCCTCTACTATCACTCTCTGCACGTGCGCGCTGCGCCCTGGGTTTCCTGGCTTCTCAGCAATTTTCGGGCACAGCCGGAAATGTTGACCCTCTCCCTTACAGACGCTACAAGTCCACATTCGCTTGCCACTGTTGGTATTGCGCGGGGGTACTTGATCTCTACGCCCAACAGCGGAGCCTCTCCCCTTGGCCTGCTCGAAGGTTTGCAGCGCGTTAGCTATCTCTGGCGGCTTCAGCCACGTCTCTGCTTCGCGCAGGCGAACGTACTCCAGTCCCTCAGCGCTCCAACTGTTCTTAATTCTATCGGCCACCATAAGGGCCACTACCTCCTCTTTCGTTTCGACCTTCCTTGATTTCAAGTAGTAGTCAATCTGGGTGCCAACGCGGGAGGTAAATTGCGACCAGGTTTCGTCGTTACGTTTCGCTGCCTTTGCAAATCGGTCGAGGTATTCTGCGGGGCTTAGCCTAAGCTCCTGCAACACAGCCTTTTTTACCGCTTCGTAGTCATTGCACTCACTGTCCCCGAGTTCACGTAACCTGTACCTCACCCGTTCCGACAACGCCGGTACAACTAAATGAACCCGACTCGACTCCGGTACACCGTATGTCACAAACAACCTTTCAACTTCGTCGAACCACAACGGAATATCCGCATCGCACGGCAGCTTGAGCCCTTTCAGGACCTTTGCGCACTGAGTGACCGGGTCTAAGCCCGGCCGCGTATACCCTCGTCTGAGTCCGAGCCCGTAGGAGTTTGCGTGCCAGCCCTCGTCTCCAGCTCCAACCTTCGCAGCCGCTCATCGGATTCGAGCTTCAGTTTTAGTATGCGTTCTTCCGATTCTCGCGCTCCTTTTCTCTCTCGCTCCTGAAACTCCAACTCCATTCGTTTGAGAATTATCGCCTCGGATTCCACTTGGGGAGATCCTCCTGCTGCCGAGCCTCCTTGAGGTGGCACCTCGTCTGTCTGACCATTTCCGTCTCCTTCCGCCATGTTCGTCTGCATGCTCCGCGTGACTACCATGCAACCCCAGACTCAGCCTACACCGCCACAACGAAGCGCAAGAAATCCCACTCACCCGAACCTTCGGTGGTCGGCCGCCTTGTCGTTGGCCCCGTGCGCTGGTTGGCTCTGCCGCTCTACTCCGCACGGAGCTCGGCCGCCGCCGATGGAGGCGGGCTTGCGTCCGCTTGCTGCCCTTTGCTGTGGCCTGTGTTCTCTTCTGCCAAATCCTGTCGGCTGCGCCAGTAAAGATCGTTTCCCCGAAGTCCGGTGTCGATCAGGAACCCAATCGCCCGGGCTCCGGTTGATTTGACAGGAGGCTGGCAGGGCGATGGTGTTGAAGTTCTTGGAGGCGGCGGTCGAATTGACGAACTCAAGGCGTTGGGGCTGATTAGGTGAAACGGAAGTTTATATACAGCTATTTACAGTAGGATAACTGAGTAAATGAGTAATCAAAAGAAAAACTGCAAACTTCAGCTAGACGCTAGCTCTGAGAGCGCACAAATCACTCGAGCTCCACAACTTCGTCTAACTCTCCTATCCTGGGAGCGTACACAAACCGCTCGAGAAACCACGGCCGAGACTCTGTCTCGCCGCAAGATCCGTCTAGTTGCCCGGTGCGGCGCTGCACGCTAAACCTCCGACGCGATCTTAACCTCGACTAGGTGGCTCCTAAATCCCAACCTAGCGTTAACGGTCGAGACTCCGTGTCCCGCCGAGAACTGCCAGCTCAGCGCTCAGACAAGAACGATTTCCAACGGCCAAGTTCGGCCTTATAAAACCTCGAGACACCCTCTCTCGAGAGCGCCCCTGTAGCGTTCGTACACGCGTATGGGAGTGCCCGAATTCACGTAGACAGCTGTCGCTCAGCAAGTCACGGAATATTCAATGAGGCGCCGCTATCTTCGGGTCAACGGCACGCTCGCAGACGAGCAAGTTCGGGTGACCCCCCGGGGTGAAAGCGAAAGACGGCGACAGTGCGTCATGCTGACCAGGGCGCGACAACAATGGAGACGCCGGTAATCCCCCCACCTCCGCGCGTCGAGCCGACGTTCCTGGAATTCGGCGGCGCCGTCTGCTTTCTCAATGGGGGATTAACCCTGAGGTATGCGGTGGGCCAGACGATCCGTCTCCCGTGCGCGCCGTGACGAATTAGCGCCGACTGCTCTGCAGTGTTGGCAGTGCTACGTCGTCAGACCGGGCGGCGGGTTCCCACGCGCAGCCCGGGCGCCTGGCCGCTAATCTCATAAGTGGACCTTACAAGCACCCTGTGATGAAACATCAACGAAAATACAAACTTGAATGTTCACGTGTTGAATACTCGTGTCGGTGAACTGCATACCTTGCAGAATCTCAAATTTGTGGTTGTGAAGCCGGTTTTCTTTTTTCAGGTGAATTGTGCAATATATTAGCAGTTTTATAGCCTTTAGCAAACATTTTTCATCTTTCGAAAAAAAATCACAGGCGATCATTGTTGTTTGACTCGGCGATTTCCATCGAGCACACAATCTGTACAAAAAACGCAATTAGTACGCTATGAGCCGAATCAACTGGAAAGTACAAAGTGGATAAAAGCCACATCGCATTTAGAACATCCATGGAGTTGTGATTGTGAAACTGTGTACTTCGTTTTATTGGCCAGTTGTGTGAAACTTGTTTTATTGGCTTTATTGCATTTACTTCTATTAACTCTTGTGTACAGTCTGATTTGTTCATTCCATCCATTTTCTTTTTGGAAGACAAATTTTCTTCGCTATCATACCTCATGGGACTCACTCGGTGCTTTGTAAACGTCTTTAGCCCAGACAGACATAGTACTTCACTTATAGTTTAACCACGCTAGTCTTGTGTATATGTAGTCCTCGCATTGTTTTTTTTTTTTTGACGCTTCAGTGATGGTGCTTTTTCTAACCAAAATGTGGCGATGTCAGTCACAAGTGTAACCAAATCTTACTTTTGTTTTCGTTTAATTCGTTAGTTATGTGGCAGTTATCAGGTTAACTGCAAGGACCCTGTGATTTACAGCTTCGTGATCTGGCTATGTGAAATTTTGTCATTTGTTAGATCTTTAATTCATTTTTTAAACCAAATTTCTGTGTGGGGAGGATTTTAAATGTCCCAGCTATTCAGTGGTTTCAACTTTTGAGAGAATTGCAGTATCTGAGTATCACATTCGCCAGTTATGCGGTTGTTACTAGCTCAACTGCAAAGCACTGCCATTTAGAGCTTTGGAACCAAGGTATGTGAAAATTTAGTCATTTTTTCATATCTAATTTCATTTTTCTTTCAGAAGGCTTTCTGCCTGGTGAGACTTTTAGATGTTCTGGTGTGTTTGATCATTTCAACAGTTGAGAAAATTGATGGTTGCGTTCAGTATTCGCTAGTGAAGTGGCACTTTTTAGCGGAGCTTGAATAAATTCAGGATTAGAGTTTTGTGACCAAAATGTGTGAAGTTTTTTCATTCTTTATTACCATGTTTCATTTGTGTATTGAGATTTTTTTCTGGGAAGGCTTCTCAACATTCCAGAAATTGGGTGGTTCTAACAATTGAGAAAATTGCACTTGCGTTCAGGATTCTGTACTTAAGGCGCACTATTAGCTAACCCTTAAGAACGCTGATAATTACAGGATCACGAGTTATCATGTGTGTGCAAAATTTCTTTACTTTTCTTGCTTTATTTTATTTGTTCATTGCAATTTCTTTCTGATGAGGCTTTTCATTGTTCCCGAGATTAAGTGGTTCCAATAATTGAACAAATTGTTGTATTTGTGTTCAGGATTTGCTAGTTAGGTGGCATTTATTAGCTGAACTTCTAGAACACTGAAATATACAGGTTCATGAATAAAGTAGGTGAAATTGCATCATTCTTTAAGATCTTTAAGTTTTTTATCAGGACTTCTATCTGGGGAGGCTTTAAAATGTTTCTTGGCTTGGATTGTTTCAGCAATAGAGAAAATGGTTTTTGCATTCATGATTCGCAAGTTTGTTGGCAGTTATTAGCTTAGGTGCAAAACATCGCAATATACAGCATCGTAACTTAAGTGTATAAACGTTTCTTGCTCTTTGTTTTTATTATTTGTTCATTGGGATTTCTGTGTGGGATGGCTTTTAAATATTCTTAGGATTTGGAAGTTCCAACAATTGAGAAAATTGTACCTTTGTCCAGGATTCACCAGATAAGTGGCGATTGTTAGCCAAGAGCACTTATTTTCTGCTTCGTAATTTATGTGTGTGAAATTTTGCCATTTTTCTGGACCTCTGTATTAATTTCTTTTGTGTGTGTGTGTCTTGCGAGGTTCTTTAAATATTCCGAGCTTTGGGTGATTTCAATAATAAAAAAAATCATTGTATTTACTGTTTGTGACTATTTTACTGAACCATTTCAGGTTTTTCTTTGTTAATTCAAACAGGATTGTTTTGCATACTGCATAGTCATGCTCCCAGACCAAGTGGAACTTTGTCCCTGGTCACTTGGAGTACGTTCATGTTCTGTGCAATAAAATGTGATAGACGATCAAAGCCCTCGATGAGCGTGTAGTTTTGCGAACCTATGCGTTTCTGGCGCCTTCCTGTGTAGGTGCAAGCCCAGGAATTCCTGTATGCATCTAGCGCCATCTACCGGTTTGCGTTGAACATTCCCCCGCTATTCTCTAGCAACTGCTGAAAGTTCAGC
Source organism: Haemaphysalis longicornis (assembly GCF_048455015.1). NCBI lineage: Eukaryota > Metazoa > Arthropoda > Arachnida > Ixodida > Ixodidae > Haemaphysalis > Haemaphysalis longicornis. The sequence continues at coordinate 128,026,290 of NW_027526203.1, read as the reverse complement.
CTCCTTTGCCGAGGGGTAGTCACCATTACCGATGGGAATTCTAAAAATTTTCTCCGTGCTTGGTAGTGCGAACGTTTGGGCAAGTTGGTGATGAATGTTGAACCACACCTCGAGTGAGTAAGGTAAGGACAAATGACCAACAACAGTGCAAGGATGTGTCGCCTACGATGTTAGTGGGTGAGTGGCGTAGCAAGGGGAGGGGGGGGGGGGGGGGCTGGGCGGACTTCAGCCCCTCCCTCCCCGAAATTTTTTCCGGCCGGCGCCGTGCAGCCTGTTATGCCTGGTACGTCACGTGTGAACAAAGATGCATATTCTTCGAAAGTGCCGCTATTAGAAACATTCACGACTCAATGGCCGCCCTACGCATGGGTGCTTACACAGAACCACGGCCGGACCCGTCTCTTTTTCCGCTCTGCAAAAAGTGGGTCCAGTCCGGCCGTGACAAAACGAAGCGCCTGAGGGGTACGAATCGCTGAGGGCTGATTGCGGAGGAGTGCAGCCACAAAAGCGATGGCGCCTTCGGGTAATCTCAGCGCATGGGACGCCAAAGGCGTGCGTTGTGTCCTTTTGTGGGTGACATGTAGCCACTCGGAGCTGAGTCGCTCTCGGCAAAGGAGACTGACTCGTCACGGCATGGACGGGGAAGCAAGGAGTGGTGCTCACTAACCTACCGGCGGAAAAAAAGAGGGACCGCCGGCCATTGATGGGTGAACACTGGTACGATGCAGGTCCGAAAGGGAAGAGACCATGTTTGTATGTTAAGCAGAACAACGTGCAAGTGGCGGTGGCTGAGCACGGCCGCTCCATCTCCTAAAAAGGGGGAGATCAAGCGGCCGTGGGCACGAGGCTCCTGCAAGGTAACTGAAGAATGCGATGGGGCTACGTAATGGGTGCAACGTGCAGTTTAGTTGGATGAATGTAGTGCGTGGGAGGAGGGTGTTTGTGAGTGAGGCGCACAGCAAAGTATGCCCCTCTTCCTCGCGTCACCCCTTCATTCTTCCTTTTTCACGTTTCTGTGCAGCCCGAGAGGGTTTTGTTGGAGTGGGATATTGCATGGGCTCAGATTGCGCACACTGAGTGTCCCCTTCCGGAGGCGATGTTGCGACAGTCATTTTCACCCTTCGATTAGGCATATTTGTTCGGCGGTATTTTTCCCTAACCTAGGAAACTGGACAACAGCGGGTTGACAAAAAAAAGGCGCGCTGCGGCTCGCCGAGCCAGTCCCAGATTTTATCCTAAACGTGAAGGCACGATGGTCACCAGCCCTGCCACAGGCAGACGGCGTCGCGACAGAAACAAAGACCCGATGGCCATATTCGCCCTCGATCGCAACTAAAGCCCCTCCATTGCGTCCACGGCCGCTTTTTTCCTGGACGGCGGCTGCCCGGAGCAGTGTATATTCAGAGGCCTGAAACACAACAGCAATTGGCCGCAAGGATAGAAGCGCCCCTGGCTTTTAGAAGCTCATGTTCCAAGTGCCAACACCCAAAAGAGGCCTTGAATTGTAAGCCATTTTCTTCCACTTATTAATCCTTGCATGATGACGTCTTTTGGCGATGGAGGTTGCATTATGCGTTAAGTTGCGCGGTGTAGATCAATTATGAAGTCTGATATTTAAATAATCACTTCCTAATATTTACACGATGTCACAGTACCTTGTGTCTGCGTGCTAAAAATGTGATCTCGTTTTATTTCGAATGCAGTATTTGCGTTTTAATTCGTCAAAAGCGCCCACGGTGGAGCGGATAGGTGACTTTTAATGAGGGAAAACGTAAATTCAACTCGTGTAAACGCCTAATACTTTATTATGCACGAAGTTGGAGAGGGTTAGTCAGAGTGTACCGGGACAGCGTTATCAGTACATGAAGCGTGAAAAATATATTTGTTCTGGCTGCAGTTTTAAGTTTGCTTTCACTGGGGTGCAACTCCACGTGAGGTGTACCCGCTGTCGCATGGTGTGCCCGTTACAGGGACTTTTGTTACCGCGTTTCATACCGACGTGTTCATCCACTGCTACGCCCAATTTTAAAATCATCATAGCAGTGTGCGCAGTGAAGGACCTTCGTACTGGTGGCGAAGAAACGAACGTGCCTTTCTGGTAGAATTTTTCTTTAACTTTTCCTGGTCTTGTTTGAAGTTCTGTGGGTGCAGGAGCATCGTTCTTTCAAGGCTCAATCGGTCGTGCATGACAGCAGTATTTCCTAATTAAATAAACGGGCTACAGACCACAGGCCCTCTCAAGAACACCAGAACACCTCCGCCATCCCGCTCCTCCCGGCCCCCACCCCCCACATAAGGGTACGCGCTGATGTGATTCATTCTGCCTGGATCCACAACTGCTAAGTAACATGCGACATCCTAAAATGTCGCATGAATGACATTTTGAGCAATTGTCAGCGTTTCTTAAGTAACCTAAATGACAGATGAATTATCACGGTAAACAACTTAGCAATTTTTAGGCAATCTATCATGTCCTAGCCGGAAACCATGCTTCAGTTTGAACATCACGGCCGCTGTCAACCAAGGGAATACTTTACATGGGTCATTACTGTCCGCCTCATGCTGAAGCATGGTAGTCTATGGCCTTTATGTATGCGGGGCCATGCCAATACGCGTGTTTTCGTGGTGCACTCCGGGAAACAAAATGCTGACTGGTTTTGAGCATCGCCCCACGCCCGCATGCTGGCTGTGTACAACTGCCCAATCCTCCGTTTTTTGGTGGACCAAGGAGATTCCCAACATAATTTCCATTTCCCGCGTTTCTAACGAAAACTACGAAACTTCCCTGCACCCTATACATTCCAGAGCCGCACATGCTCATGCACTGCAAATACTTTTTTATCGTTTAGCTTTAAAACCGGCAGTGTGTACTCGGCTGAAAAAGGGCAGCGCACGCGTCAGCTAAAAAAGTATGTCCTTTTATTAAAGTCTGAAACCAAAGTAGTAGGACCTCATTATAACTCCTTCCTCATATCTCACGAAAAAAATTCAAAACACAGCAATAGTATTTTGCTCAACTTGCACAGAACATTCCTAACCGCAAGAGTAGGGTCAGACATCGCCGTCTTTGCGTTATTGTTTTTCTTGCTAAATTTAAAGTTCGATACAGCATTGAATGGCGAACTTTGCAGTGACTTCTTTTACCTAATCTGCGAGTGGTAAGAACACCTAAAGGTGGTGGCCGCTCCAGAAACGTTTCTGAATAGTACACGCCTCCAGGAAGACTATAGGACATTTATGCCCGAAGCATTGAAAACTTGACGGATTATAATACAACTATTTGAGAACACCAAGCTCATTACAGCAGACTCGACATTTGGGCTGTGCCGAAAAGTCAACCAGATTCACTATGTTACAAAGCACAACCTTCTCATGTCCGCCCAGAGTCCTGATAGAAGCTATAGTATACGAAATGGACTGCGTTGAGACTCAAAACAGAAACGCGAATTTAAGCTGACATGACTTAGCAAATACCGATGGATGAATTATTCCGCTTTGCGTGTGGGCTAATCCTGCCATGTTCGCGTAATTTTCGCCTTAACAGCGCTGTTCTTGCGCGTGATGTCTGTGTGTTAAGGGTTGATATTTATTGAAATTATTGCTAGTGATATAACGTTTCTTGTATGCATAATTCATAACCTCTAGTTTTTTTTTAAAGATAAGAGCTGCGCCTCACACAAACGCAAGTGCATAGATTCGATGTATACTGCACAGAATGAACTCTATTGGCCTTACACTGGCAGCTACTGTACGGGCGTTGAATGCTTATATGCAAAGCATTTTCTTTTGCATTTTGGACAAGAAAAACTAAATAAAAAATCTAATTCTTACAGCCTACGTCATTTTATTGCCGATGTCACATTCATAATACTCCACACGTTGAAATAAAGCAAGTAATCACGTGAAACTATGGCCGTTTAATGCAATGCCTACACGAGGTTCCCTTGCGTGCAATGTAAGCACGTCCCGTATCACGGGCACAGATTTGTGCCACGCGGTCTGCGGATTTTCGCCCAGTTAACAACTTCACCTGGCGCACAAATACCACCATAATCAACACCAATATCATGAGAGAACTTTAAAGGGGCCATATGAAGACAAAATACAACCTTGTTCAAATTGATAGGACTAGCCTTTGGTAACTCACACAGCTTCATTCCAATCACGGACGTTTTTTCAACCGAGAGAGAGAATAAACGTTTATTTAAATCAACAGGGGGGGGGGGGGGGTTGCACTGAAGCTGAATGCTTATGGCGTTGAATGCTTATATGCAAAGCATTTTCTTTTGCATTTTGAACAAGAAAAACTAAATAAAAAATCTAATTCTTACAGCCTACGTCATTTTATTGCGGATGTCACATTCATAATACTCCACACGTTGAAATAAAGCAAGTAATCACGTGAAACTATGGCTGTTTAATGCAATGCCGAATTCAACCGAAGCAATGCAACAAATGTCAAAAATTTTCAAATTTAGCGCTGCGGTAGCGTAATATCCGCAGGAGTGATATATTCGTCAGACCCGTTTTAGAATATGCAAACGTCGCGTGGTTTCCCTTTACAAACAATCTCATAAATGCCTTAGAACGAGTACAACGAAAAACGATAAGATTTGTTTATAACAAGTACAGAATAACAGACTCACCCACCGAACTTTTAAAAAAAGCAGGTCTCTTAACAATAAAAAACCGCGCTAAACTGGCACGTCAGAAATTCCTGTATCAATTAATTCACGCACAGCTAAACATAGACAGTTCAAAGTACATGTCATACGCAGAAACAAGACCAACACGACAAAAGCATTCACAGACACTGAATGAATATCAGTGCCGTACTGACTGTCTGAAATATTCTTTTTTTCCACTAGCAATTAGTGAGTGGAATAATTTGCCAATCAGTATAACAAACAGTCAATCATTGGAAACTTTTTCATCCCTGCTTGAATGTTACTTATTGTCTTTGGAATGACAAACTGAGTTTTTTTTTTTTTTACACTGTTTGAAGTGCTCACTATTTTTTTTTCTCAGTACTAGTTGGTATTGATGTCCTATGGTATTGATGTAGTTATAATTGTAGTGATGTAGTCATAAAATGTATTGCAGTCGGTTTTGTTTCACTCCTATTGCAATATTTCAGTGAGTATTCTTTGTATATATCTTGCACTTCCACAATGTATGTGCCCTTCCTGCAATAATCCCTAATTGGGATTGGCAGTATGTGTAAATAAATAAATAAATAAATAAATATATATATCAGTGTGTCGAACCGAAAAAAATACCGGTTCGGTTACGGTTCGGGTTCAGGTGAAATCATTTCGTTCCGGTTCAGTTCCGGTTCGACAAAATCACGTACCGAACCGGTTCGCGAACCGGTTCAGGAGCTTGAACCGGTTCGCGAACCGGTTCGATTAGTTGAATTATGACTGAAATTAAAAAAAAATCATTTATTAGTTTAAAACGACAGTCAAATAAAAAAACAAACAAAAATTCAAAATGCTGTTGTTCCCCAAGGTCAGTGGCGCAATTGCAAAGCAAAGTTTAAACAATTACGAGATATTAGAAAAACAGATGAAGTGACGACGATTTACCACCTACTTTCCCGCTCAGAGTTTATGTTGTCCTAGCGACTATTCATAAAGCCACCACGAAGAGGTATGACGGTGGGATATATTTTCTTCCCTTTCCTTTTTTGTTGAAATCGCAATCGTCGCTATGGAATCGCCCATAACGATAACCTTGAAGCCTTAAATTTAGGCCTGCATAAACCATTGGCGTACATTTTTAATATTTGTAACAAAACTATAAAATCATACCACAGGCACATAAATACTACCAATGAATTAGATTATTTGGTCACCCTGAATAATTTGTTAGCTGTCACCTTATCGAATGTGTTAGCCACACTTTTGCTAAAAGTAAGCTTCAGTTAACGCTCTGTCACTGCATTATTGCTCTGACCACTGCAATTCCTTTGGCGGTAGCTATACCGGATGAGTGCATTACAATCAGTATGTCATCGTACCGCCTGACCCCCTGCCGTCGTTCCGTGTGCTACATCGCGGAATATTATAAGAGATTATGCTGTTACAAAATGGAAGGGAAATTTGACGCGCGGAGCATATGAGATGGGGCTTTTTTTGGCTAGACGCTTTTTAATTCGTCCACAGCAGTACTCCCCTCCGGAACGAGTAGCAGTAGAAGTATTGTAGCGAGTTGTGCAGTCACTACAAGTGCACCTTCGAAAAAAAAAGCAGGTCTTAAAGAGACAAAACTGCATCAGCAGCACGGCTTAGCCACTGAGCAGCTTCTGCGGTCACACTTGTCAAGTATTAACAATTCGCAGGTGTCGGACCTTTTAAACAAATTATGAAACGCAAAAAGTTTGCACAGATCGGGTGTGGGCTTTCTCTGTTACACAGTGGAGCACTCCTGCAGCCTGATTGCTCCAATAAAGTCGCAGCTAAGGAAGGGCAAAGTCGTTTTTTATCCCCTGCAAGCTGCCGATAATGACATTTCATTTGGTCAGCTTGCACTACGCTCGCGCTTCCAGCAGCAACAGACCGTTGCTGCATTGTTGGTCGTTCATTTCCCCTGTTGTTACATAGAGCGTGATAGTGTTCAATTGTCTGGAGGGGAAAGTGTGCGAGCGGGTACGAAGTTGATGGTACGTGAAAGAAAAAAAAAAGGCCTGAATTGCATTGACTGTGCAATATCAACCGCGGAGGGTCGAACCGTTTCGGCATAAACCGGTAACCGTTATTTCTTTTTTCGGTTTAGTTCCGGTTCGGGTTCAGCCTGCTCAAAAAATAACGGTTTGGGTTCGGGTTCAGTTCCGCCAAAAATACCGGTTCAGTTCCGGTTTTCGGTTCGGTTCCGGTTCGACACCCTGATATATATATATATATATATATATATATCGAGAGAGAGAGAGAGAGAGAGAGAGCCTCTCTTTCTCTCTCTCTCTATATATATATATATAGAGAGAGAGAGAGGCCAGCACTATTAGAATTCAACCCGCCGCGGTGGCTCAGTGGCTAAGGCGTTGCGCTGCTGAGCACGAGGTCGCGGGTTCGATTCCCGGCCGCGGCGGCCGCTTTTCTGATGGAGGCGAAAAGCAAAAACGTCCGTGTGTACGAGATTTCGGCGCACGTTAAAGATCCCCAGGTGGTCAAAATTAATCCTGAGCCCTCCACTACGGCGCGCCTCATCGCCTGCGTTGCGTCGGCGCGTTAAACCCTACAATCAAATCAATCAAATCAAATCAACTATTAGAATTCAAATGATAAGACCAATGGAGGCCCCTCTACAATCGCACAATCATGTTCCTTGGCGGCGTGATATCATAGTGAAATCGCCGCCGGAAAGTGGGCGGGGATTCGCCACTGCTTCAAATACTTAATTTAATATATCGATTATTCCTTTGAAGTTTGCGATAAAACTGATATCATTGTTATCGGGACAAGGCAGTCTTTTCAATGAACCAAACATGTATTTAATCTTCGTAGCCTTTAAGGGCGCTTGCAAACTACCGCACTTTTTTTTTCTTTCGGGGGGTGGAGGGGGGGAGGACAACTGTAGCCCCCCCCCCCTCCCCCCCCCCGAACAAAAATCCTGGCTACGCGCCTGTGGGTGACAGGTCCAAAGAAGGTAAGAGTGATTGTTGAGTTTGCAAATAAAAAGAGCAGTGATCATTCAGCGGTGGCGTAATGGAGGCGGGAGCATTAAAAATGAGTTCATGCTGTTTACTCACAGTTTTGTGATTTTCTGGAGAAAAGCGGGAAATGATGTTGCATTGAAGCAAGTGCAGACGGCATGTCTTTTAAGGATTGAACGGGAAGTCGAACCGTGCATCAGTCAGTGAGAATGAATAAACCCACAAGCGTGCCTGCGAAGAGCATTTTCAGGTAAAGGGCTTGGAATGGGGCCACGAAGAAACAGCATTATGGGATGCAATATGAGTAATTTACAAAAGCAAGATGATGCCGGCGACCCTAGCATAAAGTGACCATATTCCTTGGACCCCAAAGCGGAGTGGGGGTTAAGGAAGAATGTGGTGCATAGCTTGAATGACAAATTGCACTTTGTCTAAGTAAGACTAAACAAGAAACACGCAACACACGCGCTGTATTGCGTGTTTCTTGCTTAGTCTCGTCTTCCACGCTGTTTCTTGAAGTTGCTCAAATGGTTTCTTTTGGCTCTTCCATTCCTCCAGCTTTTCATTCGTGACACAGGGCAATTGATGCCCGTCTTCCATGCTTTCGACCGAAGGCGCAACAAAATGCCGTCCAACATGCAGGCTGCCGGGGCAGTGGGACCACAGCCGCAAAACCGGGACATGTCCCGCCTAAATTGGGACGTCTGGTCACTTTACCCTAGAACTAGAGAGATGGTCGCAGCTGGAAGTTCACACTAAACTTTTTTACACCATTTTTGGCCGAAAAGGGTGTAAAAATTGTCTCCCGTGGCTAACACCCTTAAAATGTGTTTTGGCAAAAGAAGGGTGTACGGATAAAAAAAGGTGTTGAGCACAACACCCTTAAACAATGGTGTTGAGGATGCTCAACACCCTAAAAAGGGTGTTGAGCATCCTCACACTCTTTTTTAAGGTGATGGCATGCGCAGTGGCAATGTGAATCGGCGGAGCGCGCAGCATTCAACACAAACACTCAATACGCTCAAGTTACAATTGGAACACAAATGAATTGAGCAAGAAAACTTACGGGATGCACGCGGTACAGGGGGTGTATACTTACTTAGTAATACATGGGCTGTTCTTGCTTTTATATCCAGCAGAGGAAAGCCCCACGATTGAGTCGGTGGGCTTGTCGCAAAAAAACGAATATTTTAGCGTTAATTTTGGAAGTATGGATTTTACTATAAGAATATACAAATCAATACGCGGATTTGCAAAAACCTTTTAATCACAAGATAGCTTTTGTGTTTCATTACTTCTAGAATTTCATTAAATACTAAACAAATCGTCCCCGCCACCTCAACACCCTTCTTCCGAGAAGGGTGTAAAGCTACAAATTAGGGTGTTCGAAACTAAGAAAAAGGGCGTAAAGAAAAAGGGTGTAAGAAAAAGGGTGTTAGAAAAGACCACGTACCAACTAAGAAAAAGGTGAAGAGACCGCCAACTTTGGAGGCACTTTGTGCCTGTTTACACGGGTGGACTGAACATTTTTTACAAGCGGGGGGTGTTTTGTACCTCACGATGTTTAAAGCAATATAAATTGGCATAATTTATTAACAGTGGAGCTCTTTACGCTTGAGCTAGTTTCGGTTGCATTAGCAAAAAAATACAAAGAAAAAGAACTGCGGCACCTGTAAAGGGTGCACCACCGCAGATAGGGTATTATAACAGTGAAGTCGGCTTTCGAGCTTGTTAGAGTGTGAGCACAAGGGGCGTATGCGTATGCGCACCTCTTACTATACCATTTCAAAAGTACTAGTCTTTTTTTGGATTCTAAAAGGTAAAAAAATTGGCCCAGCTTGCAATAGTAGTGCAAGGCTGGAAAAACAGCATAGCTGGGGGCCGACCTAGCTTGTTTCCCCCTTGGATCCCCTGGCAGTGGGGAGGTAGTAGCAGTAAAGCCCTTTATTGGTAAGGGAAGTCCGGTTGGCCAGAGGGGGAAATGGGAATATCAGGGAAGGAAAAATCTCACTTTTTGAATCTTCAAGGGTCGTGCAGGCAGCTTCCAAGTGAGGCACAAATTGTCCAGTTTGAGCACCCGAGTGGGTTATAGACCCCGGCTAACCCTACTCGAGCCAGACTGCTCTCAAGGGAAAAGGTGCCTAGTGCGGCGAGGAATTGGGGGTCATGGTATACATGGGGAATTATCTGGTGAAGAACCATTTGGGAGTGCATTTTCGATAATATATCGATCGTCTGAGAATGCAGTGCAGTGCCAGATTAAATGGTTTAGGTCCGCGATAGAAGTCACTGAACAGTGCGGACAACGTGGGGGTGGTGAAAATCCAGGGTGAATCCATTTGGCTATGATGTGAGGAGTGAGAGCAGCATTGGCAAGAGTCTTATTAATGAAAATTTCGGCTGGGCGTGGTAGAGATGGGACACCGTGTAGGTAGACAAGCGGAGTTCTTGATGCTAGGCGGCATCGGCGCGCGTGGCGAGCGGGGTCCAGTTGCAGGCGAAAGGAGGTGGGCGAGACAGCAGCAGGGGATTGTTCAGCCATCGGAGGGGTTACGAGGAGGCTCTCCCTAGCCGCGGAGTGCGCGTTCTGGTTGCCATGTCCCTGCATCATGTGTCCCGGTATTTATGCCAGGCGAGTTTTAGTGTCGTTCTTAGCGAGTGTGTTGACCATAGCTTGAATCTGGTGGACAGTAGGATGGTCAGAAAAAGCCTTGTTGAACTCCTCAATAGCAGTTTTGGAGTCGGTGAGGATACGAATGCGGGCAGGTAGTGGAGCAGAGACGTTGTAGGCAAGATGGTCCAGTGAATGGAGAATGCCACGCAGTTCGGCTTCAGTGGGAGACGGATAAAGTATATGTTTCGTAATGGAATCGTCAA
>NW_027526203.1:128008259-128010759 GCF_048455015.1 Haemaphysalis longicornis | reverse complement strand
AACCCAGGTCTGATCTGACAAGGACCACCGTTTGTTCAATAATCGAGGGCGTGCAGTGTGGGCTACGGCCTGCGCCCCTTCTCGTAATTGAAGTTTCTGTAAAAGTCGTAAAGCCATAGACTTGAGGGGTGACCCGGGTTTTCTGGAGTAGAATTAAGAAGGGTGAAATGTGAAGAATGCGGTTGGAAAATATGGAGCCGGTGTGGGTAAAACTTTGGCAGTTCCATTGTAGTATCTTCAGGGAGTGCTTCATTGAGTCAGCACGTTTCTTGGTCAAACCTTTCTAAGGGGCGGTTCAACCTCGTTAGGCAGTCCCGGGAGTTTACTGGTTATTAGTTGCAGCATGGCTTTTGTTTCCGAGGCGTAACTATCGGAAAGAGTACGCAGCCTTTCTATATCCGTTTGTCGTTCACGCCGTTCCTGTTGAAGATCAGCGCGAATGACCTTTAGGATTTGCATAAAATTCAAACTGTCCTTTGGATGCTGTTGAGAAGTCGGGGTGCGTTTATTGCTAGCACTGCGACTGCGGCGTTGGGTCGTCGAAATGTTCGGGCGCATACGTTGGGCTGATTTCGGAGGCAGCTTGGCGGAATCATTCTTTCGTTGTAACTGCGACTGGGTAGGAGTGCCTGGACGGAGCGTAGCAATCTCCTCCTTGAGTTGCGTGTTCTCCTCTCGCAGCTCACGGATTTCAGAGCGCAAGCTGTCCAGCTGTGCTAACATAGCCTCATTAATAGAGGTCGCGGTTGAGGTCGCAGCTGACTTCACAGTTTGGGATTGCATCCCGCTTTCTGGAGAAGATTTCGGTTGGCCGCGTACACGGTCCGCCCAAGAAACCCCGTCCTGAACGCGCTGAGAGTGCTGTCATGGGATTGCCTTCCTACTGGCACACTTCGGATCCAGGGCCAGGTGGCCATCTTCTTTACAGGCCACACAGAAGAGCGTACGTTCACAAGGTTTGTCCTGATTGTGGGTGCGGCCACAGTTTCTACAGACTGGTTGCTTGGGGAAGTACTTAGCCATGTGTCCGATGTTATGGCAGTTGAAGCAGACCATTCGCTTAGGGGCGTATGGACTAACCCGTACGATGGCCATGTAATATTTGACTACTCGAGGGAGCGTAGGTGAATCGAAGGTGAGAACTGCTCGATTGAATGGTCTTTCCAAAGCGCTGGGCAGCCAAAATGTCCCTGGCAGTAACACACTGGAACAGCCTTCTAAAATCCGGTTAAATTTGGTCTCACCCCTCAGCGGTCATCGTAGCTTAGCAAGAACATTGCAAAGCTTAGCAAACATAACAAAACTTAGCAACACCGGAATAAATTGGGTCGACCCCCAGCTCCGCTGTTCTTTTTTTCCAACGGAACACCTATTTCACACCGTTTCAAGAACCTACAGAAAACCAAGCGTGTTGCAGTCGGTAAACACCCTTTTCGCCACACGACTATAGTCTTTTTAATTTTGAAGGTTCAAATTGGTGTTTCACGTGCCAAAGCTAAACTTGGGGCATGAGGTGCACCGCATATGGAAACGAGCGATCATTGCATACGAAATATTTTTTTTTTGCGTTTGAAAATTTCTTGCGAGTAAAGGAGTATATAAGGGGATGTCTTCTTCTTTACAGTGCTATTATGTATCCAAGCATGGCCTTATTCAATGAACAGCTGAACACCTTTTCCACACCATTTCAACACCCTAAGAAAAACCAAGGGTGTGGAAGTTGAAGGGTGTTGAAGTTTTCACACAAAAAGGGTGTAGAGCTAGGAATAGGGTGTTGAGATTCAAGAAAAAGTGTGTAAAGACCTGCAAACCCCTTTTTCCACTTATGCTACACCCTTTTTGGCTAAAAGGGCGTAAAAAAGTTTAGTGTGAGGCAGTGAGCCAACTGGAGCTATTCGCTCGTGGTAAAAATCACGAATGAGGCTGTACAACATTGGTCCATGGGCTGGGCTCTCTACAGGAGCTGCAGAAGGCTTACTTTACCTTGCACAATCCTCAGTACTTGATGGCGACACATGCGGTTTGTGGGTGGAAAGGCGAAAAGCGAAAAGCCTATGCGGGTTTAAAAAGCCGCAGGCAAAGAAAATCATTGCTATAGCACAATGGCTATGTCTCGTTCCCCGCGCAGAGACCCCCCCAGTGGCTCCTGCCCCCTGACGTCAAGCTAAACTAATTACATGACTCCCTGTGACGTCACTAAACAGAAGTCATATTTACCTCATTTGATGTTGCTTATTTTTTTGGTTCTGCCTTATGCCCGGCGCGGGCTACGAGTAGCACAAAACGGAGTTCATTGTGTAGCGTAGTGTAGCGCCATCTATATTTCTATATAATGAAAATGTAGCATACAGTGGTGCCACCTATGTTTCTATAACAAAAATTGCTTGCTTGATTGTAGTATCCCCTTTGAAACAGGGCGATGACGTGTCATCTTACCAAGAAAAACTCCCACCTCCCCTCGCGGGAACCCCTGTGTAGATGCGACGCATAGGCGGAGCGG